>NC_089649.1:71069820-71390653 GCF_037042795.1 Molothrus aeneus
AGAAACAGTGGGAAAAAGTTATGTAGGACTCAACAGGAGAACTAGAAAGAAGAATGTGTCTTTCAGCCTTTTAAGAGAGATCAACTTATTAACAACCAAATAAAGTATGTTACAATGGAAAATGTGAGGTAAACATGGCTCTATCAATGTCATTCTTAGCTCAGTTGCTTTTATATCTTCAATTTTAAAAAAATCAAATATCTGAAAACCGGTGTCAAGGTTTGCCCAAATGCAAATGGTAAAAGAATTTAATTAAAATAGACTTAAACCCATTTTTGGCAGGCACAAGTACCTGTGTGGAAAGACCTGTATTCCGTGAAACTGGATTTGAATGTCACGACTTGGAGTGACCAGACTGTGAAGTCAAATTATTAACCAGCACAGGAGGGTGTGCACAAAAAAGTTGTGCTTATTTTAGCTTAATTGAAATCAGCAGGCCTGGGACTCAGACAAGTGAGGTGACAAGTGTCACCTGTTACCCGGAGGTCACCAACCCATGGTTGTTATCTGTGGGCATGTGGGAGGAACTTTGGGTCACCAGATCCCACAATGGAAACCTCATTTACGGCCTGTTACAACAACACTCTTACCTCCCACTTGGTCTCTTCAATCTTTGGGAGAAACTCAGCCTGCTCCTTCTTGAAAGCCACAAATTTCTTCTCCAGCTCCTCTCGCTGCTGGAGGAGTTGTCCCATGTCATCCTGGAGTTTTTTTTTCTCCTGCTGGAGCTTGAAGATTTGGAGCTGCAGAGCCTGCTGAGCCCGCTGCGCCTTTTTGGACACCTGCTGCAACTTGTTGGCATAGTTCTGCCTCAGGTCCTCCATTTCCCTCTCCCAGATCTTCTGCTTCTCCTCGAACACCTGGAAGATGGCCGCCTCACTCTTGTCCAGGTTCCTCCTCATCTGGAGCACCTCCTGCTCCTTCTCCCACAGCCTGTCCTCCAGGTCCTGGATGATGTCATCGGTCGAGGGCGAGTGGAAAGGCATGGTTTCGTTGAGATGGTTCAGCCTGCTGAAGGACGAGGTGCTCTTGCTCGAGGACCGCCCGCTGTCTGAGGTAGATATCCCGTTGTACCCCACGATGTTCTTCTCCACGTAGGTGGTCCCGATGCGGTTGATGTGGCTGGTGGAGGCGCTCATGGGGCCCACGTGCTGGCTGTAGCCCGTGCCATAGGTGGGCAGGCTGGTCAGGGAGTTACGGCCCGAATCCGAGAGTCCCCCGCCCTGGTTTGTAGTCCTGTTAAGGCTGCTCTTGTCGAGCCCGCCCTTGGGCGCGGACGGGCTATTGCTGTTGGCGTGGTTCAAGCTCTTTCTGTTCTCTGCCATCCCGTTGCTCTGCGGCGGGCAGAGGTTCTGCATGGAATGGAAGTTTTTAGGAACTACTGGTTTAAAGGCTGAGGGTCTAACTAAGGGCTCATTGCTCTGCAAAAAGGAAAAAGGAGCAGGCATCAAACACGGCAGGAGGCTCAGTATCAACACACAAAAGAGACACATCGGCGCAGGGTGGGGCTCATGCAGCTTGGGCTGGCTCCTTATCCCACCTTGTTACACATTTGGGGTTGCACATGAGGGACCTGTGGTCACTCAAAGGGCAACACTCTCTTCCCTTCCTTCAGATGAAAGGAAACAATCTTTTCACCCCAAACCTGCATGACTCACCCCAAACCTGCATGATTTTTCTCTAGAATACTCCTTGGGTTCTCTTAGTGCTTGTCACAAGTAGGGCTGCCCCTTGCTTACCAGACCTGACCAAAATAACTCTAATTTTTGCTGATTATATTTCTAGCCTTGAGGTTGCATTGCCCTTTTGCTGAAAGCTGAATTGAACCCTTGGATTAGCAACCCTCAGGAGAATCACATCTCCTTCCTGCCAGCAGTGAACTGTGCCTGTGGGGACCTCATGTCCTGGTTGTCCTCGGACAGGAGCAGGTAGGAGCTGTGACAGCAGTGACACCAGGCAAGGAACATGCTGGAGCTGCTCTTCATTTGAAATTTGTGTTTTCTGTGGCATAAGCAATGCTGGGGGACAATAGACCACCATTGTAAGGGATTTAGAAAGGATTTTAAAGCCTTGCACATTCCTCACCCCATCAATGCACCGTTAGAAACAAAATTTTCCTCAAAAGGGGATTGAGTCTCCCCCATTGCAGATTGGATTTTAAGTGAAAATTAAACTGCAGGAAGCAAAGGTATTTTGAAAATGCGTTTTAGGAGAAACAGAATAAATCCCACTGAACAGGTTGGAGGCTGGAGACCAAGTGTGAGACTGAGATGGACTGCAGGGGCTCTTGGATTAACAACCCAGGAGAAAAGACCACCAAATGCTGCACAAATAATACTGGACACAAATTGTGGAAGTCACTGGAGCAGAGCAGCAGGCAACATAAAGCACTGCTGGGGCTCTGTCCCTCCAGGCCTGGGAGATTTTGCTCCCTGAAGCCAGTATGAGCCATGAGAATGGGCTGGGCTGGGAGATAACGTTCCCAAGCCTTTTCCCTCACAAGGGGCACTGGGATTGGGAACAGATGCTTGTGGCTGCTTTCAAACATCAGCTTTAGGTGTCAGTGGGTGGTTGGAAACTGCCTATAAAAGGCACAATACACACAAAAACAGGAGTGGGACTCAGATGCTGGACCTACAAACAGGGGCCAACTCCAGCTCCCTCCCCATCCTTCAGGGAGGTAGGCACAACATCTCAGGGAAGCTGGAATAGCCAGTGACTTAAATGAGCTGTGTGTGGAAGACCTGTGGTCATGCTCTTGGTTTCCTCAAGAGCTAACAACACCCCTGAAAGTTGTAAGAATTATCTCATCTCTACATTGAAATGTACAAAACAAAAACAAGACCATCAAGACTGCCCCATCACCCAAGGCCTCCTGGCCTGTGCTTCCAGAGAAGTGCCACGGCCACCCAGCTGCTCCAGGAGGTGCTCACCTGGTCCAGTTTGCCAGAAATTGGCAAAATCTTTGGTGGGTTACCGGGCTCTCGGTACTGGGGCGGCGGCGGCGGCAGGTTCTTCTCGTTGTTGGCGGTCACGTTCCCGCAGATGTCCACCTTCACCTTCTCGCTCTTACGCGCCTCGCCGTTGATGTAGAGCGAGTTGGAGACTTTCTCCGACTTGTAGGTCTTCTCCTCGCCCGAGTAGCGGTGGGGGATGTCCCGTCCGGAGTAGCCGTTGCGCGGCCCCTCGGCGGGGCGGCCGCCGCTCTGCGTGCGCGTGCCCACGCTCTTCATGGCGAACTCCTGGTCGTTGGCCACGCCGCTGCCCACGCTCCCCATGGCGCTCCGGGGGATGGTCTGGGAGTAGCGCGGGGCAAAGCCGTGGAAGCTCTCCGGGCTGGGGTAGGCCGGGTCACTGAGGACGGGCAGCGTCTCTAGCGTGGCCATGGCAGCGTAGGGGTGAGGTGGAGGCGCAGCTCAGTGGCACTGGGAGAAGGAGAGGGGGAAAAAAAGGGTTGTTAGAGAGGTGGCTTTTGTCTGCCGTGCCCTTCTGCAGATCAAAATTAAGTCCTGGTGATTGTCCCTGTTTTCTGAAAAAAAAAGTGCTGTGCCCTTTGCAGATCAAAATTGTGTCCTGCTGATTGTCACTGTCATATTTTCTGAAAAATCTCTTTGTCCAGGATTTTCTCCTGGGAAACTGAGAAGCCTCAGAGGAAAAGGAAAAAACAATATTATCTCGTTTTTTCTCTCCCGTGTTTTTCTCCTTTGTAATGTGGTTTGGAGATTGTTTATCCAGCATGTGAATTGTTTTTTACTTAATGACAGATCACAGCCAGCTGTGTTGGGACTCTGGAAGCAGTCAGGACTTTTAAATTAGTATCTTGTTAAGCCTTTTGTAATATCCTTTCTGTATTCTTTAGTATAGTTTTAGTATAATGTAATGTAATATAATGATATTATGATTAATATAATATAATAGAATAGAATAGAATAGAATAGAATAGAATAGAATAGAATAGAATAGAATATAAATTAGCCTTCTAAGAACATGGAGTCAGATTCTCAATTCCTCCTTTGTCCTGGGGACCCAGCAAATACCACAGCTGGGGTTCTCCTCTTCTGTGGGAGCCCCAGATGCCTTGGAGGAGCAGCATTCCCCAAACTCCACCCACTGTTATCAAAGAGTTCCTAATCTTCTCAATCCAAGGGTTGTGGTTCCCAGGGAAGTGAGTTGCATGGATTTTAGTAGGCACAGCTCTATGGCACTGGTGAGACACAACCATTTGCTGTGCCCAAGTTTGAATTGTTTCTGTCACTTTTCCCAGGTTTGAGTAAGTTTTTGTTCCCATAGGGATGGAAGGTCTCCTGGTCCTGGTTCATACATCACTCCCTCCAGCACATCCCTTAGGGATGACACCACAAGGTTTAAGCAACACAATTTCCATCTCTTTCTTGGGATTGTAGCTCACCTGAACTTGAGCTTTTAAAAAGATGCTTTTGAGCAGGTGTCATCATAAATTTTCTTTGAAATCTTTATTCCCCTTCTCCATTTGATTCCTACTTAGGCTGTGCCTTGGGCTGGCCAAAACTAGGCCATGGGACATGGATAACATGCAAATAATGGTTTCAAAAGTTGTCTTTCACTAGGGTTGTCCTGGGACCAGTTATCCTTGGGACCAATTCTCAGCTGTCTAGATGCTCTTCATCAGCTTTTACACAAAGGTGTAAAATCTTATTTAAGGAAATAAAAGACCCACAACAACCTTTTTTTTTTTTTGTTGCCTCATTGAATAATGGAGAATTTGAACCTGTACCAGCCAAGGATCTCATTACCTGAAGGAAGGGAGAAAGTGCATTGCAAATTTTGAGTGATTGAGCCAAACCTGGAGGAGCAAGGCCAGTGGCTTGTGGACAGCTGTGGCCACTCAGCTGACCATTGTCCACCTGCCCTACTGAGTTCATTGACTCAGTCCCCATGGGCCAGAATTGATGCTTTTCTTTTGTCTCAGGCACCCTCAGTTCCAGGATTTCCAGGATAATCCATCCTGACAGCCTGGAGACTAAAGCAGGACTTAAAGGCAGCAGAAGCTGCAGGTTTCCCTGTGGATGGGATAAAAATAGTGATGCCCTTTGGAGAAAGGCTCAGGGATGGCAGCAGTCAGGCAGGACCAGCAGGAAGGGGAGATGGAGAAAATCCCCATTTCAGTGGGGTTCTCCCTCTCCTTGGGGTAGGGATGCTCATTCAGCCCTCCCTGAGTAAAGCAGAGCTGGGTTTATTTCCCTGGAGAGCAAGCTGAGGTCTGGAGCTCAGCTCCCACGTGGTGTCTCACAGGGCCTTGCTATTTGCACTAATAATGGAATGGAAAAAGAATTAAAAAGGTTAAAGCACAGGGGCTGTGCTGCTCAACTTTGCTCTTATTAAACTCTGTTTCTGGAGGCTTCTCCTCACCCTTTCCCAGCACCCTGCCCTGACCAAAGTACAGCCTGAGTGGCAGATGTGGTAACTGCTGTGCCAGAGGGAGAGGACACACAGCTGTTGAGATGGGATTTAAGGTCCCTTCCAACCCAACCCAGCCCATTCTGGGATTTTATGATTATTTGTAATCCCATTTCTGGGATTTTACGATCAACAAGCATTAAGTGGGCACTTTGTGGTCCCTGCTGAGGACACCCTGCATTTTGCACCTCTGTCCCCAGCAGATGATCTCATGTCATTCCCTGATCAAAGTCCAAAGACCAGGCAGTAAAGGAGGATCACACAAGCACGTGATCCTCCACAGCCAAAACATGAGTATTTATTGGTCATAAGTGACAAAACCCCTGCCAGCAGCAAGGAGTGGCAAGGTCTGGCCACGTATGAGACATGTGACATTTGGACACGTGCTCTGAGCAGCACTTAAAGGCTCATGAGCCCATCACACCCCTAAAGACACTTCCCAAAGAACATCAGCATAATTTATTATGATATGATATGATATTATACTAAAACTCGAGAATACAGAATGGATCTTACAGAAGGCTTAACAAGATACTAATTAAAAACTCGTGACTGCTTCCAGAGTCCTGACACAGCCTGACTGTGATCTGTCATTAAGTAAAAACAATTCACATGTTGGATAAACAACCTCCAACCACATTCCAAAGCAGCAAAACACAGGAGAGAAAATGAGCACCTGGAGACTTGGTTGGGCTGTGGGGTGATGAGGAAGGATGGAGAGCACCCACCTGAAGCCACACTCAACCAACGGTGCCTTTGGAATTTGTGAGTCAAGGGAAGACTTGTTGTCCTCCTAATTTAGGAACAACCTGCTTTTCAGTGACTTTGGGAATCTTTATAGGCTGTGATTTCTTTTTATGGGACACCAGGCACCACGGGAGGGATGTGCTGGAAGGTCTCAGCTCCAGACAAGGAAGTGGCATTGTCTCCTTGCAGTGCTCCCCAGCCAGCCAGGGAGAAATCCAGGTTACTTTTCCCTCACTGGGTAAATTTCACGGTGACATTTGCACATTTACATTGACTCTCTGAGGGCAGGGATGAGGTCACTGGAAAGTTTGATCCTTCCAAAAGGAAAAAAAAAAAAAAAAAAAAAAGGCCAACACAACAAGAAGCATTTTCTTTTAACTGGGAATCATCCAAGAAAATATTCTGAAAAAAAAACCCCTTGTTCTTAGCTTGTGTTTACTGCAAACCCGGGATCTGATAAACAGAGCATACAGACAAGTGTTACAAATATGTTATTAGGGAGATTCCAGAAGTGCCAAGAGCTCCCTGACAGTACAGCTTTGTTTGCCAAAAAGGGCCATTTTTTGCCTGAGAACAACAACCCCTGGGTTTGTATCTTCTGGTCAGCTCCAGTTCCCAGTCAGGTTTTACATTGGTTGTTCCTCAGCTGAACTGTGAGATCAAATTTTGAGCACAGGAATAACATTGCCATGCTCCAGCACAGAGCAGGAGAGTCTTTTTTTTCTCCTTCCAGGTATGGGGAAATGTGTGACTAAAAACTCCCCCAGGACATTTCTTCTCCTTAAGTCTCATCATCTCTGGGGCAAGAGGACAAGGGGGAATGGCTTCAGACTGACAGGGCAGGGTTATGTGGGATACTGGGGAGAAATTCTTAACTGAGGGTGGGCAGGCCCTGGCACAGGGTGCCCAGAGAAGCTGTGGCTGCCCCTGGGTCCCTGGCAGTGCCCAAGGCCAGGCTGGACAGGGCTTGGAGCAGCCTGGGACAGTGGAAGGTGTCCCTGCCCATGGGAGGAGATTGCAACTGGGTAATCTTTAAGGTCCCTTCCAAACCAAACCATTCCATGATTCCATGAGAACTGCCTCCCTCCCATGGGAGCATGAACTGACAGTTCATGTTTGAACTTTTCACAAACTTTGTTTGTGATTCCCAAGGGTGCTGAGCCTGTCCATGAGCACAGGGAGGCTGAGGGAAGCCAAGTGTTTGCCTTTACCTGTGACCGTGTTCACAGGGGTCTGAGGATGAGGGAAGAGATGAGGATCTGACTGCATGTTTCAGAAGGCTGATTTATTATTTTAGATATATACTATATTAAAACTATACTAAAATAATAGAAGAGAGGATTTCATCAGAAGGCTGGCTAAGAATAGAAAAAGAAAGAATGATAACAAAGGCTTGTGGCTCGGACTCTCTGTCTAAGCTAGCTCACTTTGACTGGCCATTAATTAGAAACAACTGCATGAGACCAATCACAAATTCACCTGTTGCATTCCACAGCAGCAGATAACCATTGTTCACATTTTATTTTTGAAGCTTCTCAGCTTCTCAAAAAGAAAAATCCTAAAAAAAGATTTTTCATAAAAGACGTCTGTGACATTTACCAGCATTTCCTTCCCAAGTCCATCCTTCAGGAGGAAAGCAGAGTCACCCTTGAGCATGGCTGGGTGACCTTCTCTGAGCAGGGACACTGGGAATCCACACACTCCACATTGCACCCCCTCCCCATCCCATCCAACTGCAGCTTTCCATTGCACCACCTCCCCATCTCATCCACCTGCTGTGGCCACTTGGCCTTTCCTCGCCTGGGAGGCAGCAATATTCTGATGCCTGATGCAGAAAATCTGGGGTGAAATGTCCTTTTCCCCAGCTGTGCCAGGCAAACTCTGCATGTCCAACTCTTACCAAGGTTTCCAGCCCTGCCTGCAACTCCAGGACACTCCTGGATGTTATTGTAAATACAGAAATTTGTAAAATAACAACTTCACCTTCCAATTTGCTCTACCCAAACCATTCAGTGAATGCCTTCCAGTTAAGAAAGAAGAAAAATTGCTCTGAGATAAGCAGCTAAATGGTTAACCAAGACTAAATTATGGAGGCCTGGCTCTGTTGCTGCCTGAGGAGGTTAATTGTTAACACTGTCCTAACAAAGGCTTTGGGGAGGCAGACACACACACAGACACACCTCAGCACCATGCCAGGGGAGAAGGGAAGGGAGAAGGGAATCAGAGAAGGGAATCAGGGGAAGGAATCAGGGAAGGGAATCAGTCATGGCTCTTGGGCACCAGCAAAGGCCCCAGAGCAAAGCAGGGCTTGGCACCCGTGCCCATCCCAGGCATGAGGTGCTGCCAGCACGGGCAACAAAGGCACCTGAAGGTCAAAACTTCCCTCTCTTGCCAACTTTGGTGACAGGTGTGCCCCTGACCTTCATTAGTCAGGTTTGTTTGCTTAACGAGGGAGCAATTAGTGACACTATGAACCCTGCTCTGTTGTTATTGTTGGGGTAGGGCTGCACCTGCCCTGTGTTTACAGCTCAGGTTGGCTCTGCCAGTTTGTTGGCAGCAATGCCAAGGGGTTGGCTTGGTTTGGTTGGAGGAGAAAAAGTCAACATGTCCTGGGGTGGTGGAGCAGGTTGGAAAGGGTGGAAAAAGAATGGCTGTGATAATTTCACCTTGATCCAGGAGGAGATGTGGAGTGGGAAGGGAGGGACAGGAATGGGTTAGCAGTGAGACAGACCCTGTAGGGAGCAAAGCCACCTGTGTGCAGTGAGGTGTTAATAAATAAACCCTGGGGCAAAACCACCACTGAAACCCAAGACTTGCACTTGTAGAATCATAGAATCACTGAATTACTCAGCTTAGAAAAACCCTCTAAGACTGTGGGGTCTAACTGCTCCCACAGCACTGCCAGGGCCACCACTGACCGTGTCCCCAAATGCCACATCCCCATGGCTTTTAAATCCCTGCAGGGATGGGACTCCAACACTGGCCTGGACACCCTTTCCATGAAGAAATTTTTCTAAATATCCAATCTAAACCTCTCCTGTGTAGAGGCTGTTCCCTCTTGTCCTCTTAGTTTCAGTCACATCCCTCTTCCTCTCCCTCACCTTTTCTCGTACATCACATCCTCCAAAAAGGCCACTCAGCTGCTGCTCTGCGTCCCATGTGTCACAGGCCATCACTTGCCACCTCCTTATGGCTGTGCTGTCCCAAACCTGGCTGAGAGCTGCTCCACTGGGATTTATTCAGGAGGCAAGGACACCACAGCTCCCCTCCCACCTGGCTCCAGTGCCCAGCACCTCCTGTTCTCCTACACCCTCCTCAAGTTGCTCATTCTGAAGAGGGGAACAGAATGAGCTTTTCTTGTCCCTCACAGGCATTTTTTCCAGCCCTCAAGTAACTCTTGTGGCTCTTTTCTGCACCTCCTCCTACTCCTTTCCCCCCATCCTGGCTTGGTGGCTGCCAGGTTTTCCTCTGCCACAGGAACACACTTGAACCTGTCTGCAAAAACATGCAGATCTCCAGCTTTTCAACCACAAGCTTTTTCCACAACCAAAAGCCAAATGAACTCAGAAGAACAACTCCTGCTCCTTCCCCAGGTCACAGACCTCGCTTTTCCCATTTATCCCTGCACTGCAGATCTTTTTCTCCCCATTCAGAGCTAAAAATCAAACTCAGGAAGGCAGTTGGAGGGTCAAGTAGTGGCAGATCCTTGCAGCCACCCTCAGACTCCTCTTGGGCTGTGGGGCTGCTGTGTATCTGCACATTTTCCATCTTTCTGTGCAAAGGATTTACGATTGGATTTACTTTTGGACACAATCCTGAGTAATGTGCCCTAGGGCACCCTGCTGGAGCAGAGAGGTTGGACTTGAACTGCCCAGCATGGCAATCCTGCCTAGGAACATTTGGGAATGTGGGGACCACCCTGTCCCTCTGTGACCCCCCCAGTTTCCAGCTATGCCTGTCCCAGCACCTGAGAGCACTGAGGGGTCTGCACAGGGACCTGCAGCATCCTCTGGATAACTGGAAAGTTCCAAGTTCAAAGCCCTCAGCCCTCCCAGTACAATCCCATATCTCGTATCCCAGTTCCTTGCTCCACTTTCTGACCAAAGGACATGGTGGGTACCAGACTGTCCCATCCCATATCCCATGTTCCATATCCCATATCCCTTTTCCTTGTTGCACTTTCTGACCAAAGGACATGATGGGTACCAGACTGTCCCATCCCATATCCCATATTCCATATCCCATATCCCTTTTCCTTATTGCACTTTCTGACAAAAGGACATGGTGGGTACCAGACTGTCCCATCCCTTATCCCATATCCCATATTCCATATCCCTGTTCCTTGCTCCACTTTCTGACCAAAGGACACGATGGGTACCAGACTGTCCCATCCCTTATCCCATATTCCACATCCCATATCCCAGTTCCTTGCTCCACTTTGTGACCAAAGGACATGGTGGGTATCAGACTGTCCCATCCCATATCCCTTTTCCTTATTGCACTTTCTGACCACAGGACATCCCATATCCCATATTCCATATCCTTGCTCCTTGCTCCACTTTCTGACCAAAAGACATGATGGGTACCAGACTGTCCCATCCCATCCCATATCCCGTATCCCATACCCCATATCCCTTTCCCTGTTGCACTTTCTGACCAAAGGACATGGTGGGTACCAGACTGTCCCATCCCATATCCCATATCCCTTTTCCTTGTTGCATTTTCTGACCAAAGGACACGATGGGTACCAGACTGTTCCATCCCTTATCCCATATTCCATATCCCATATCCCTTTTCCTTATTGCACTTTCTGACCAAAGGACATGGTGAGTACCAGGCTGTCCCATCCCATATCCTCTATCCCATATCCCATTTCTGAGACAGGAGGATCACACTTTGCTTTTCTCTCCTGAAGAGAGGGGGTGGCAGCATTAGGGGCACGCAGGTCCCAGTTTTGGGGGGTTTTGGGGGGTTTTGGGGGCTGAGCTTCCTCGGGCTGCTGTGGGAAATAAAAGTGAGCCGGCTCAGAAGCATTTCCTTTCCTCCTGCTAATGAGATAATTACAGCCTTTTGTATTCTGGGAAACGACTTTCTCATTATGGGGGCCGCATCAGCTATTTACATAATAAGGCTGAAACAAAGGAGATGAGATGAAAAGGCCCAGGCAGCTCCTTCGGGGAGCTCTGTTGAGCTGCCAAGGGACAGCCTGGATGACAGATTCCTGCATCCCCAGAGCTCCTCTGGTCTGGAGTGGGTGGCAGCACTTGATTCAGGATGTCCCCAGCATGGGATGCTCCTCACTCTCAGCTGTGAGGGTCCCCAGGGTCCCTCTTAAACCACTCACTGCAATTCTCGATGCCAGAGGGTTTGGGAGGGTGGCCACGAACCCAGACCCACATCAAGGAGAGTCCTGGCAGGATTTGTGGGGCTCACAGAGGCACCTGGAGACCACCAGAGGATGTCTGGTACCAAACTGGCCTGTCCCTTGTCCCATCTGCCGTGTCCCAGTTTCCTCCAGTTGTGGTCAAGGGACATTCTGGGTACCAGCCTGTCCCACTCCATATCCCATATCCCATATCCCTTTCTCACCAAAGGACATGATGGGTACCAGCCTGTCCCATCCCATATCCCTTTCTCACCAAAGGACATGATGGGTACCAGCCTGTCCCATTCCATATCCCATATCCCATATCCCCTATCCCATATCCCTGCTCCACTTGCTAACCAAAGGACATGATGGGTACCAGCCTGTCCCATCCCATATCCCATATCCTTTTCTCACCAAAGGACATGATGGGTACCAGCCTGTCCCATCCCATATCCCATATCCCCTATCCCCTATCCTCTATCCCCTATCCTCTATCCCCTATCCCATATCCCTGTTCCTTGTTGCACTTGCTGACCAAAGGACGTGATGGGTACCAGACTGTCCCATTCCATATCCCATATCCCCTATCCTCTATTCCCTATCCCATATCCTGTCCCACATCCCACATCCCATATCCCACATCCCACATCCCTGTTCCTTGCTCCACTTTCTGACTGAAGGACATGATGGGTACCTGACTGTCCCACACCCCATTTCCCTGTCCCCCCAGCTGGCCAAGGGATGCATTGGTCACAAACCTGTCCCATCCCATTTCCATTTCCCATTATTTCCCATTTCCCCACCCCCACAGCTGTACCAACCTGTCCCACCCCATGTCCCAGTTCCCAGCCCCCACAGCTGCCTAGGGGGACCCTGGCCACCAAACTGTCCCATCCCACACGCCAGGGCCCTGTCCCCCAGCTGGCCAAGGAACTCTCTGAGCACCAAACTGTCCCTGCCAGCCTCGCCACCTCTCTTCCCCAATAAAGGCCCCATTGTTCCTGACACAGCCTGAGCAGAGCAGCCTGCTCCACCTTCCCTGGCCCTCCCTCCCACTCTGCTATCAGTTTTCCTCCCCCAGTTGCTCGCTGCGTTTAAGGGACACAGTCCAGTGCCAGCCTGTCCCCATCCCCCAGGACATGGCAGGAGGGGGAATCGTGGCAAAGCACAGCCACAATCTGCACTGTGGCCTTGGCTCTGTGCCCTCCTGCTTGTCCCTCCTTCCCTCTCAGCTCCCTGAGGCTGTTCCTGGAATGGACACCCTGCCACAGCTTCCTGGAAACCTTTTTCTGACAGTAAAAAAAAATAAATCAGTAAATCAATCTGGGCATGGCTATTGCTCACCCTGAGCAAGCTGCTCCCCCTGTCCCAAGCCCACATCCTCCATCCCAGCTCTTCATCTCTGGGGGTTTTATCCCAGTTTTAACCCACAGGATTTTCTGGATCTGAAAAAGCAGGCAGAGTGGAATGAAAAGCCAAGCACCTGGCAGACCATGCCTGTCTTGAGCTGTTCCAGTAAGGGAAGAAATCAAAAAGGGAAGAAATCAAAATTATTCTGGAGGCTGCAGCAAGGTGGGCAAAGCCCCAGAGAAACCTCAGCAGGTGATGGGGAGGTGTGACAAGGCACATTTGTACAGTCCCAGGGAGGCTTTTCTGTCTCATCCTTGGAGGTTTTCAAGCCCTGAATGGACCAGGCAGGGTCCACCAGAAGCAGGATGGCCTGGAGGGCTCCTGGAGTCCTTTCCACCAGGAATTATCCTGCCATGGAGTTTTTTACAAGCCACACTGGACATCCACCAGCATTCCCCTGGCCAAAGTCCTCATCCTCAGGGGGATTTTCCCCCTTTTCCCCATCTGCTCTCAGAGCCCTGGGTTTGGATCCAGGCTGGCATCCTCCAGGATGCACCTGAGGGCAGATGGAAGGATTTTCCATGCCCTGCCTTATCTGTGCCCATCATCCCAAGGGGCAGCAGGACAGGGTGGTTTCAAGCTCAGCCCAAAGTGCCTTCCCAAATCCCATGTGTCCATCAGGAAGGGTTCATCCACGGCCTCATCTGTGACCCTTGTGACTGCCCCCAGAAGACAGGGCCAGCTGTGTCATTGTCCCCAGTGAGATCCTGATGGCAACCCCTGCCCAGAAAAGCACCAGCTTTGGTGACACAGGGAAAACTCCCTGGATTCCCTCAGGACAGGGGCAAGGGCAGTTTGGTGGAGCAGCCTCAGTGCTGGCTGCAGCCCTGAGGGTCTGGGGTGCCCCATACCATGGGCTGGACTGCTTGGGGTCATCCCAGCCCAGTGTGCCTCAGTTTCCCCTTTGTTAAGGGGCTGCCAGTGGGATCCAGGGTGAGATTTCCCCACCCTGACCAATCCATCTCCGTGCACCCCATCTCTGCTCTGACCCCCTGGTGCAAAAACAGCCCAGCAGGTACATCCCATCCCTAAAAATCACCTGCAAAGCATCCCACCAGCTCAGCCCTGCCCTAATTACACTGAAGATCCTTTGGGAAGATCCCCTGGTGCAAAAACAGCCCAGCAGGTACATCCCATCCCTAAAAATCACCTGGAAAGGCTCCCACCAGCTCAGCCCTGCACTAATCCACGGAAGATCCTTTGGAAAGGTGGCTGGGGATGAGGTGATGCCAGCTGAGCCCTTGGGACTCCCCAGCACCGAGATCATGGGGAAGCTCCTGGTGACCACTGAAAGTGTCCCAGCATGGAGATACATCCCTTGCCTGGCTCCCCAGCACCTCCCTGAGCATCCTCACACATCCCCACGCCCCAAATCTCAGGGATCCCGATGTGATCCCCAGCTCCATGGCCCCAAACACCAGGGGGACCCCCCCTTTTTGTCACCAGCCCCCCTGTAGATGGGATGTTGCAGGGGAGGGGGACTCAATCCTGCCCTTTGGGATGAGCCATCGCCCCCAGATCGGTTCCACGGAGCCCTGCCTGACTCTGCCATCCCCAAACTCCACCCAAACCTCTGTCCCCGCAGGAAGGACGAAGTGGGGACCCATCCCCAACCCGTGATTTATCATTAACTCGGCCCGAGGAATTTCTTGGGCGCGGAGCCAGCCCAGGCAGCGCCCGCTCCTCCCCGGACACCGCGCTCGGAGCGAACCCCCCTGGTGGGTGCCTGGTCCCCACCGCTGAATGTGATCTGCTAAACCAGAGCGATGCCCTAAAATCCACCGGGCTGCAAGGTCTCGGTGCTGGGGGGGTCCCTGCTGGATCCAGGGGGGGTTTACGGAGGGGAAAATCGCAGTTTTCCCCACCCTCCCCATCCCTGACCCGCGCGGGAGCGCAGCCCGGTTATAGGAATGTGGTTTTGTTGACGGAGTGACGAAGCTGTTTTTTTGTCTCTTTAAAAAGGAAAGAAGCTTAGAGGTTTTTCTCTTCAATTAGGCGAAAAAGGCGTCTCACAGGCCTGAGAAACTTCACCTCAAACTTAAGGATACCTAATTGGACAGGAGCTGGGCAACTTCCTGGAAAAAGAAGTGAATAAAGAAACAAATAGCTTTTGTGAGGTGTTTTACCAAGAGCAAGAACTTCTTGCACCTGGCTCGCCTTTCCTCTGTTTATTTTGTCTTTTATTAAACCCTTTTGTTTCCAAGCGATCTTGCTGATTTTATGCCTCCAAAGGTAGCTGAGCTACCTTAAGTGTGAAATAGATCTCCAAGAGCTTATGAGACCCAGCTTAAAGAGGTTCCTACCTATATCACCCGGTGTGCCCCCCCAAAAAATCACCTGCAAAGCGTCCCACCAGCTCGGCCCTGCCCTAATCCACCGCAAACCCTTCCCCAAACAAAGCCAGAAGGGAAAGGAGAAGAAAAGAAAAATCCCACAGAAACCCGGCACCCGCCGGGATTTACCTGGGCAGCCCAGGGGTGCATCCTGCAGCTCCCCATCCTCCTCCGAGCGCGAAATGCATTGTTTCCCTGCGTGGTATCCCGGGAAAATTCCAAAATAATACCTGAGGAGAGCAACCTGCTGCTGGGCTGGGGCCAAGGGCTGCCCTTGGCTCGGTGGGATTGGCCACGGAGCCCGCAGGAGCTTTCACAATTAACTCTTTGTGCCCTCCTCCGGCTGGGCTTTGGGGAGGGGATGGCTCCGTCCTCCGCCGAGGGGAATTAGGGGCTGAACTTAGCAGAAATGGGGACTTTGGAGTCAGACACTGGGTTTTCCAAAATAAGGATTTGGAGTTTGCCTTTTTCTGTTTTCTGATGGGGATTTTGGGGCCTGATGGCTTGTTTCTGTGCAAATAGGGATTTGTGGATTTGGGAGGGTTTGGGGTTTGCTCAAATAGGGGTTTGTTGATTTGGAAGGTTTTGGGGTTGCTCAGATAGAGATATGTGAATTTGAGAGGTTTTGGGGTCTGCACAAATGGGGATTTGTGGATTTGGGAGGTTTTGGGGTTTGCTCAAATAGGGATTTGTGGATTTGGGAGATTTTGTGGTTTGCTCAAATAGGGATTTGTGGATTTGGAAAGTTTTGGGGTTTGCTTAAATACAGATATGTGGATTTGGGAGGTTTTGGGGTGTGCACAAATGGGGATTTGTGGATTTGGGAGATTTTGGGGTTTGCTCAGCCCCTGCCCACCTCCAGCAGGGCTCTGGGGAAGGGATGGCCCCCTCTTCCTCAAAGGGGAATTTGGGGCTGATGGTTTGTTTTAGCAAAAATGGGGACTTTGGTGTCAGACACTGGGTTTTCCAAAATAAGGATTTGGAGTTTGTCTTTTTCTCTTTTCAGGTGGGGATTTTGGGGTCTGATGGCTTGTTTCTGCACAAATAGGGGTTTGTTGATTTTGGAGGTTTTGGGGTTTGCTCAAATAGGGTTTTGTGGGTTTGGAAAGTTTTGGGGTTTGCTTAAATACAGATATGTGAATTTGGGAGGTTTTGGGGTCTGCATAAATGGGGATTTGTGAATTTGGGAGGTTTTGGGGTTTGCTCAAATAGGGATTTGTGGGTTTGGAAAGTTTTGGGGTTTGCTTAAATACAGATATGTGGATTTGGGAGGTTTTGGGGTTTGCTCAAATAGGGTTTTGTGGGTTTAGAAGGTTTTGGTGTTTGCTCAAATAGGAATTTGTTGATTTGGGAGGTTTTGGGGTTTGCTCAAATAGGGATTTGTGAATTTGGGGTTTGCTCAAATAGGGATTTGGAATGTTTTGGGGTTTGCTCAAATAGAGATATGTGGATTTGGGTGGTTTTGGGGTTTAGTCAAATAGAGATTTGGGGTTCAGAGGCTTGTTTTATCTCAATCAGGGAATTTGGGATCAGACCCTGTGTTTTACTTCAAATGGGAATTTTGGGGTCTGACAGTTTGGTTTTGCACAGAGAAAGTTTTGAGGGTCTGACAGCTTGTTTTGCTTAACTGGAATTTTGGGATCTGACTGTTGGGTTCTCTTGTTTTTATACTTTTTTTTCTCAAATTGGGAATTTCAGGCTCTCAGAACTTGGTTTTTCTCAAATGAAGAGTTTGAGATTCAATTTACTCAAACAGGGATTTTAGGATCAGACAGCTGAGGTTTGGGTTATTTATTACAAATATAGGGAATTTTGGGGTCTGATGACTTGGTTTTGATCAAATCAAGATTTTGGGATCAGGTAACTTATATTGGCTAAAGGTTTTCCTCAAATAGGGATTTGGGGTCTGACTGCCTGCTTTGGTTTTTGTTTGTTTGTTTATTTGTTTTTCAAAAGGGGATTTCAGGGTCTGGGGGGGCTTGTTTGGGTACAAATAGAGATTTAGGGCTGGGCTTTTTTCAAATGGAATTTTGGGGCCTGACAAATTGGGCTTTTTTTTCAAGTGGGGATTGCTCGAAACACCTCATTTTCACTCAAATACTAATTTTGGGACCTTTCTATCAGGGGACCCAACTCTCCCATCCTTCTGGGGATGCTTCCCAGCTGTGTGGCTGAAATGAAAGGCTGTGAAGAGCTCTGAAAGCAGGGCAGAGAATTGGACAGATGGGATGAATGGGATGATGCATCCCTAGAATGGATTGGTTTGGAAAGGACCTTAAACCCCATCTCATGGGGGTCTCACACCCACCATCCCAGGCTGCCCCGGGCTCCATCCACCTGGCCAAAAGCTGGGTGTGGATGCTGCCCTCTTTCCATTCCAGCATCCAGAGGATGGCCCAGAGCTCCTTTTCCCGCTTTCCCAGTGGCAGGAGAGCAATCAGCCTTCCCATGGGGGGCCATCCAGCCTCACCACTTACTCTGGATTATTTGCAGTCGTGGAGGGAGGGAAATGAAAGCCACACAAAGCTAACCACTTATTGGAAGGCATTTGCTGAGGTGAATTTTCTGTTGGCAGGATGTCTGGGGATCAAAGGAGTCGCCGGTCACAGGGCTGGTGTTGATGGGCAAACAACAGTGAGAGCAGTAAAACAGCAATAATGCCAAAATAATCACATTTGGGTTAATGTGCACTTAAAGCAGGGCAAAACACACTGCTGGGGTGCACTGGGAAGGTGTAAATTATACCAAAATGCATTCCTGTGGAGATTCAAACTCGCAATTTTGCCCTTAAGCTCCAGAAGCAGAGAATTCTGACAAATAGGTTGGACTGGGGGTGTGTGTGCAGCTTGGAACCAGCCACACAGACAGAGAGCCCTTTCCATCCCTGCTCTGGCAATGAGCAGAGGTGGCTGAGGGGCTCTGCTGGGACAGGGACCCTTCCACAGGGGTTTGGGGAAGCTGCCCCAGCACAGGAGGCTGAGGCTGCCCTGAGGGAGCTGCAGCAGTCGCGGGTCTCACAGGAGACGGGCGGTTTCCTGACACTGCTCATGCTGCCTTGGGGAGCTGAGCTATGTCTTAGCACTCCCCACAGATGAATAAATCATGAGAGGAGAGACTTTGGAGAAGGCTGGGAGATCCAGGATATCCCATGCTCTGAGGTGGGGTGTAAACTTTTGAACCCCCAGCTCTCATTTCTAGCCCAGGGCTTGGGTGGTTGAGCCAGGAACCTCTGTGCCCACCTCCAGCAAAGCCCCTCCATCACCTCTGGGAGCCAACAGAGACCCCCAGCTCTCACCCAGCACCCCTGTGTGCCAGGGCTCCTGCTGCACCCAGGCCATGGTGCTTCCCTGTCCCCATGGGACACAGCCACCAGGACCTGGCCCCAGCCCTTTGTGGGGTTTATCCTTCTCTGCTCTGCCCTTTGTGGGTGGCCATGGTCAAATTGTGTCACCCAGACCCAAGCAGCTGAGGTGACCTCCAGGGTTGGGTTTACCCACCTGAAAAACCTTCCCTACCCAGCATTTATGGCCTTGCTCTGTCTTGGGCTGAGGCTTTGAACATCCACCCAATGCCTTCTTTTTAAAATCTACTCTTCCAAAATCCAAACTCTTTGTTCCCATGTCCTTCTGTTTTCTTTTCCCTTTTCCTGGCAGCCCCCCTGGCTGGGTGATTTCCATTCCCTTGGAGCTGTTCCATTTCAAGATCCCCAAGCTCTCTGAGGTCCTTGGGGTGGTTCAGTGTTCTTTGCACTGATCAGAGAAGGAGCAAAACATCAGCTCAGTGAGGTCTGAAGGAGCATTGAGGGGCCAGGACATTCCCCAGGGAACAGGGGTGGAAAGCCTTGATGGGAAGGGGAGCAGAGACAGAGGCTCCCTGCGCTGGGATTTCTTCCTGGAAACCTCTGGGAGCTCCTTTTCAGTACAAGGCATCCCAATGTGAGCAAGAGCCTCCCTCCTCTCTTCACCCAGACTCTTTTATTTAGAGGGAAGATCATTTTCAAATTGAGGAGCAGAAATAAACCCCTAAACAAGGATATCCTGCCTGTGGAACACACTTGGAGGCCGTGAATGAAGTGGGGTCTCCATCCCAGCGTGTCTCGGTGCCTTGGCTGGGCAATGTCAAGGTCTGGTGATGGAGACAGTTCTGAATTTGTGCTGGAGGCCTCCAGAGCTTCCCAACCAGCACCACAACAACCTAAACCCAGCTCAGACCTCAGCTGTGAACTGGCTGTGCCTGTAAGTGCTTGACACCCTCAGGCTGGGCACTGAAAGCAGAATTCCTGCAGTACCTCCTTGCCAGGCTCTGCTTGAAGCTCTTCCCCCCTCTCTGCTGCTGAAGCAGAGATTTCCAGCCCTGTTTTCAGAGGAAATCCCCTGTTTTCTGTGACAATCAATAGGTGTGGAACATCCAAAGGCTTCCCTGTGTTTGTGGAGAGATTCTGCCTGGCCTGATTTGTTGTGAGTGATCTCAGGGACCACAGCCAAAGGTACAGGATGGGGCTGGTAGGGGAGCATGACTGTTCCATGCCAGGAAATCCAACCTTTCTGCTGGGAATGCTGATGAAATCCCAGCCTGAGCAGGCTCTGTGGCTGAGCTCCCAGAAGAAATGGGCAGGATGGCACCCAGAGTCTGTTTATCAGTTAGCCAGAATAAACTGGTTGTGTGGTCAAACAAACCTTCTCTGCACCTGGGGGTCCACCAGCACAGGGACACCCCACTGCTCTGCAAGTTAAACTGCTGGGAGAGGCTTTCCCTGCTCATTAAGTGGAATAATTTGAGCCTGTGTGAGACCTCCTCATACCCACACAGAGCTGGGGATGGGAGAGCACCTTCTCCAAGCTGCCCCAGGGGATCCTGAGGCTGGGTTGCCCCCAAAAAGCTGGGTTGAAGCCAGCTGCTGCAGTGGGGGACACTTCCCATCTCCAATCCATGACATCTGCCTGCTCAGCTTGAGCCAGCACGAGTGAGCCAAAGGACTCTGGTTGATGTCATCCAGAGGGATGGTTTCCTATTCTGGGAAAAACATCCCTGCTGCTATAAGCTGTCTCCTCCTGTAGCAGCACAGAGCAGACAAAGCCTCACAGTGCTGGCAAGCCACAGCCTGGTGCATGGGCCAGCTCTTGCCATAAATCAGGAGAGGATCCAGCATCTCCACCTGTGGGTGCTGAAAGCCCAGAGTGGGTGCTGGGGGTCCTGGCCATGGGATTTGGGTCAGGTCTGAGGTGCCTGCAGGGAGGATGTGAATTCTCAGGTTTCCCAGAAAATGTCTAGGCCAGAGAATTGTGGAATCTTAGAGTCATGGAATGATTTGGATTGAAAGAGACCTTAAAGATCATCCAGTTCCAGCCCCCTGCCATGGGCAGAGACACCTTCCACTACCCCAGATTGCTCCAAACCCTCTCCAGCCTGGCCTTGAACATTTCCAGGGATCCAGAGGCAGCCACAGCTTCTCTGGGCACCCTGTGCCAGGGCTACTCACCCTCACAGGGAAGAATTTCTTTCTAATATTTAGTCTAAATCTTTCATCTTTTAGTTTAAAACCATTCCTTATGCATCAGGTTGGATATTAGGAAGAAGTTTTTCACAGAAAGAGTGATAAAATATTGGAATGTTCTGCCCAGGGAGGTGGTGGAGTCACCGTCCCTGGGTGTGTTTAACAAAGCCTGGATGTGGCACTGCGTGCCAGGGTTTGGTTGAGGTGTTGGGGCTGGGTTGGACTTGATGATCTTGAAGGTCTCTTCCAACCTGGTCATTCTGTGATTCTGTGTGTCATTCATTCATTCATTCATTCATTCATTCATTCATTCATTCATTCATTCATTCATTAATCCTTGGGTGATTATCCAGAATGAAAGAAACAAGTCTCCCATTCACAGTCCCAAAGCATCAGGCCAGGCCTAGCAAAAATAAATTGGAGCTTGCAGCCAGGAGAGCCAGATTAACACTGAAATCACCAGGTGCTCAAGGATCCTGCTTGGAAGTGTCCTTCTGTCCAAATCAGGAATTAGGGATTGGTCACAGCCCCCTTGGCTCAGGGTGGGAGGTGTTTTCCAGGAGGAACATCAGGCTCAGGACTGAGTTGTGTGTGCTCATGTTGTCCCATCCATCTCCATCTCCACCTCCACCTCCATCTCCACCTCCATCTCCATCTCCATCTCCATCTCCAATCTCCATTTCCATCTCCATCTCCATCCATCTCTATCTCCATCTCCATCTCCATCTCCAATGTCCATCTCCATCTCCATCTCCATCTCCACCTCCATCATCTCCATCTCCATCTCCATCTCCATCTCCAATCTCCATCTCCATCTCCAATTTCCATTTATCTCCATCTCCATCTCCAATCTCCCTCTCCATCATCTCCATCTCCAATCTCCATTTCCATCTCCAATCTCCATCTCCACCTCCATCATCTCCAATCTCCATCTCCATCTCCAATTTCCATTTATCTCCATCTCCATCTCCAATCTCCATCTCCATCATCTCCATCATGGCCAGCCCCTGCTCTGGGGAGGAATTGGTGGCTGAGTGGCCTCAGCAGAAGCAGAGGGATGAGAATCCTCAAGTTTTGGGGAAGATCTCCTGGAGGGGCAGTGGAACACAGAGCAGGAAGCCTGGAGCACCCCTGTGGTGCCTCCCTGGCCTCTCTGGGTAGGACACAAGGACCCAGGTGTCACAGGCCATGGAGCACAGGGAGGGATTGGGCTGAAATGCCACCTGAATCCACGAGCACCTGAAGGCCCTGGACTCCTGGGAATTTGGAATTTGCAGTTAATGGATGACCTGAGTGCCACAAACACATCCCCCAGGTCCTGCCTCCTGTGGCTGTTTGTCCTCAGAGGAATGTGGGCATTCCCAGCCCTGAGGACACATTCCTTGGCAGGCACTGGCACTGACCCGTGACTGGAAACCAGTTTCCCCAGTGGGTAAACCAGGATTTTGCCTCCAGTTCTGCTCCAGCCACCATCTCCCTGGCTTCCTTTCCTTTGGGCTGTGTTGCCAATTCCCCCATTTCCCAACTCTCTGGACTTCCCAGACACTGAGGGATTCAGCCTTGCTCATCTCCAGCCTCTTCCTCCTCAGTCCATGCCCTGCCTCCAATGCCATGCAGAGAAAAAAAGAAAGAAAGGTCTTCAGAACCCAGATTTGCAACTTCAGTGGCATCAGCACATCACAGAGCACAGAATCACCCCTCTGCATCGCATATTAATCCTTCAAAACAGCAAGGAAGGATCCAGTTTGGCCAGGAAGAGGGATGGAAGAGGGTGGGAGCACAGAGCCAAAATATGTGCTGCCTCCAGGCTGCTGAACAACCCTTTTTCCTGAATATTTGGGTATATGTGGGTTTCCTGAACCCAAGGCAGGGTTTTCCTGGTCATGTCAGGGGATTGTGTCCCCCCTGAGCAGCACTGGTGGTGGGGGACACCTCTGTCCTGGAGATACCCATGGTTTGGACCTCAGTGGGCTGTGGGGACAGAGAGACTTTGAAGTGACAAAATGGAAAAGGTCAGAAAGGATCCACAGGCAGAATGGAAAATCTTGGTAAGGATCCACAGGCAGAATGGAAAACCTCAGAAAGGATCCACAGGCAAAAATAGAAAACCTCAGAAGGGATCCACAGGCAAAATGGAAATCCTCAGAAAGGATCCACAGGCAAAAAGGGAAACCTCAGAAAGGATCCAGAGGCAAAAATCCCTCTTGTGTTGGAAGCATTTTTGGCTGTGATCATGCTGTGCTTTTGCCTTGTCAGGAATTGCTTTGTGGGTCACCTGGGAGATCCTCCTGCATTCTGGAGCAGCCTTTGGAGCACCTCAAGCATTTGTGACCCACCAAACCTTCACCCTGCAGGGACAAACCAGCTTTCCTCAGCAGTTTTCTTGCATCCTCAGCATCCCCAGCCTGTTTTGGGGAGGGTGCTCCTCCTCATCAGGAGGATGGAGCAGTTGGCTCCTGGTCCAAGGCACAGGAGATGCCAGGGATGGGGGAAACCTGGCTCCAAGGTTTCCTTTTCCCAGCCCTGCCAATGCACAGCCATCAACTCCTTCTGCTCCTTCACGGAGGGATGATGGATGGGGAAACCCAGGAATGGCATTTCTCTGGAGGTGGTGGAGTCACAGCTGCCCTGTGGCCCTCACCCGCCACCTCCTGAAGGAACCACAGAGAATTTAGGGTGAGGAACAAAAAAAAAAGGAGTTGAGGGGATGGGCCAGGGAGGGAAAATTTCCATAGCTGCATAATAAAGGTGATTACATAAGGGCATCCTGCGTCATCTGCGGCTGGCATCTCCGGAGAAGTAATTACATCTGCACCACACATCTAAAGAAAATATTATCACATTGCCTTCCAAATTCTATAATTAGCTCCTGCAAGATGTGTGTGCCAGGGGCTTGATCACTCCGTGTACGTTGGCTTCAGAGCCAGGCACAGACACAGGGAGGGTTTTTTTTTTTTTCATTTGCCAGCTAGGAAAATATTTGGAGTTTAGTGAGGCAGCTGACCTGAGTCCCCCTGGAAAGGGCAGCTCTGAGGGTTTGTAAAGAGTGAAATATTTTCCTGGTCTCCCTCGGTGCCTGCCAGGCCGTGGGGATCCAGCAGGAGGGCAGGAATGGCAAAGCCAGAGCTTGGCTTTCCCTCCTCCTTCAAATACTCTTTGATTTCTGCCCTGATGCTCTGAACCCTTTTTTCCGTTGTTTAATAAATGACCTGATTTGCAGGGAGGTGCTTGCCCTCACAGGTTCCTGGGCTTTCTGCTCTGTCACATAAAACAAACCCCAGCTTTGGACTTCAGAACCAACTCTGGGCTTTGAACACTTCCCCCTTCCCTCCAGATCCTCAGCAAAAGGAAAAAAAGAGGCTTTGAACTGGAAGCAGAGGCTGCAAAGCTCTTGGTTCGATGGAGGGCTTTTCATGTGGAGCTGGAGATGGCCACAGGACAAGCAGGCAGCACCAGGGACACAGCAAGGGCAGGGGTGGATGGGAGGATGAATTTGGTTTCCTTCTGTTTCCTATTTGCTCATAACCAGCCTGGAAAGCACCAGCAGCTCTGCTGCAAACAAAACAGTCAGGAGATTTCTCCAGATCTCCTCCAGCAACGACTTCAGCTGGGAAGTGGGGCTGTGCACGACCAGGAGAGTGGGAGGGAGTGCCAAAATCCCAAGGGCTTGGTGAGAAAACGGTTGTGTTGTGTGTGTGAGAGAGTGTGAGTGTGAGAGAGTGTGTGTGCAGCTTGGATAAAGCATCCCCAAGTGGGAAAACATCCTCTCTGTGCTGGCCTCGTGGGGTGGGGTGCTGACAGCTCCTCCCTGTTTCTCAGTTTGGTGTTGTTTCCACTCAGGAGATGCAGAGAACTGGAGGATGGGGAGAGAGGAGGAGTCCAAAGCTCAGCAGAGCCCTCGTTAGGGCCAGACCTAATGAAACCTGTGAGGAATGAATAACCCAGGGGACACGAGCTGAGACCTGCCCAAAACACCTTTTTGCTCCTGTTCATGACCAATCTCAGCAGCTGCTGGATGTGTCAGGGATCAGAAATGATCTTCCCAGGAGAGGAAAACCCAGAGTCAGAAAGCAAGCATGCAAAAAAAATCAATGATGTCTCTGCTGAAATATCTCCAGCCCTTCTTCTGCTTTTCTCCAACCCTCTGTGATTAATATCAAACCTTTCTCCATGATTGATATCAAACCTTTCTCCACTGCCCCAGTCAGCCTGAGGATCATCATCACCACTGAGTCCCAGACTGGTTTGGGTTGGAAGGGACCTTAAAACTCACCCAGTCCCACCCCTGCCATGGGCTGGGACACCTTCCACAATCCCAGGTTGCTCCAAGCCCTGTCCAACCTGGCCTTGGACACTTCCAGAGTTGTGACAGTCACAGCTTCTCTGAGTAACCTGTGCCAGGGCCTGCCCAGCCTCACAGGGAACAATTTATTCCCAATATCCCACCTAACCCTGCCTTCTGGCAGTTTGGATCCATTTCTCCACATCCAAAGTCCCTCTGCACCTCTCTTTTAGCCCCTATAGGTGGAGAATTTGTGACTTTCACTGCTCACCTGAGCTTTTTCTAAAATTTTTTTGATGTGGCTCCCCAAAATGTGGAGCTCTGTTGTGTGGCTGCACCTTTGGGGACAAAAAGCTGCTGGCCTTGCCCTTCTGCCTTCACCCTGCTCATGTCTGGTTTTCACTGCTTCCCTCACAGTGCTCCTGGAGAACCCTTAAAAAATACCCCAAAAAACAGCAAAACAACCTCTTCTTTGGGAATTTTCCCTCTTCAGCAGTAGTGCCCCAGGGAGAAGGTGGGAGAAGTGGGACCTTGTGTGTGTCTGTTCCCACCCCACTGGATTTTGGGTGGCTCTGGTTTGACTCCCACTCCCTCCTGCAGCTCCCAGTCCTCTCCCATCCCTTCCTGGCTGCCAGAGCTTTAACCCCACATGGGAACAATTCAAAATATCTCTCAAATACCCCAGTGACACAGCCCTGGGCAGGAGAGGGGTGGGCAAGGGTGGTGTGGGAGCAGGGAGAAAGGGAAAACAGCTTGGTCAGTGATTTGCAGGAGAGAAAACGAGCTCCTCTGTGGTTTGGGTGGTTTCATGGTGAACATGGGGCTGTTGGGGAGGGGTTGGGAACACAAACCCTGTGAGGAACCCCTGAGGGAGCTGGGGGTGCTCAGCCTGGAGCAAAGGAGACTCAGGGGTGCCCCCATCACTCTGCACAGCTCCTGAAAGGTGCCTGTGCTCAGCTGGGGCTGGGCTCTTTCTCCAGGCAGCACTGACACAACCAGAGCACACAGCCTCAAGCTGCACCAGGGAAATACAGTTTGGATAGCAGGGAAAAGGTTTTTATGGAAAGGGTGATAAAGTTCTGGAATGTTCTGCCCAGGGAGGTGCTGGAGTCCCCATCCCTGGGTGTGTTTAACAAAGCCTGGATGTGGCACTGGGTGCCAGGCTTTGGTTGAGGGGTTGGGGCTGGGTTGGACTCGATGATCTTGAAGGTCTCTTCCAACCTGGTCATTCTGGGAATTCTGGGAATTCTGTGATTCTGTAAATTCTGTGGATTCTGTCATTCTGTGAATTCTGTGATTTCTGTGATTCTGCGAATTCTGTGATTCTGTGAATCCTGTGAATTCTATGAATTCTGTGATCCTGTGAATTCCTTGATTCTGTGAATTCTGTGACTCTGTGATTCTCTGAATTCTGTGATTTGATTTCTATGATTCTGTGATTCTGTGAATTCAATGAATCCTGTGAATCCTGTGATTCTGTGAATTCTGTGATTTCTATGATTCTGTGATTCTGTGAATTCAATGAATCCTGTGAATTCTGTGATTCTGTGAATTCTGTGAACTCTGTGCTGGGTTAATCCTTGGATGTGATGACCTTTAGAGATTCTTTTCAAGCTCCACCATTCTGTGATGTGATATTTCCAAAGGAATGCAGCAATACCCAGTTGGGAAGGTCTTTTATTCCTCCTCCAAGCAATTCCTAGTTGGGAATTCCAAGTCCATCCATGCTGAGCCAGCCCAGAACCTGTGCCCCAAACCCAGGCAAAGATTCCTGGTGCTTTGTGCAAGGATTTGCCAGAGGAGGAGGCTGCAGCACCACCTGCTCTCTGCACTCCTCAGCTTTCCTCTCATCCCTACCTTGAGCTGGGGGAAGCAGAATTCCTCAGGCATGCATGGGAAATGGGCAGCACTTGTGAAACAAGCTCCAGAGGAGCTTGGCACATGTTCCGAGCTTGCACTTCATCTGTTTGGGACAGAGCTCACCCTGGCACAGCATCCTCATTAATTTCTCTGAGCTGGGAGCAATCCCACAGCGTTCATCTCACCTGTGCTGCTGACAGGGGCTGCCCTGGGATCTGCCTGTGCACACTCCAGGAGGATTCCCAGCCTTTTTCCTCGGTAGTTTTGGGGTTTTTTTTAAATGAATCAGTGCTGACAAATTGTTCAGACATTCCCAGGGGGCTCTGCAGGAGCATCAGTGGCTTTGGGGCAGTGTTTCAACATGGCCAAATGACACACAGATGTGGAGCTGTATCCTTTTTCAGGTTTTTTTTTTTTAGCAAAAGAAAACCCATCAGGAAGAAGATGAAGGTAAAAATAAGGGAGAAAAGGAAGAACTCCCTTCCTCAGGCAGTGG
Source organism: Molothrus aeneus (assembly GCF_037042795.1). Taxonomy (NCBI): domain Eukaryota; kingdom Metazoa; phylum Chordata; class Aves; order Passeriformes; family Icteridae; genus Molothrus; species Molothrus aeneus. The sequence goes on from NC_089649.1 coordinate 71,097,247, forward strand.
TTGGTGGCCTGGAGAGCTCCCTGCCATTTGATGTTCAGTGTTTGAGGGGAAGCTTGGCAAGTTCATGGACCAGAAATCCATCAGGACCTGCTGTAAATTGTACAGGAGGCAGATTTGGGAGTGTATTGAGGGAATATAAAGCAGGCTGTCAGAGTGACCCTTTTCCACCTATCCCTGCCCATTGCTGATAGAATTGTTAAGGTTGGGAAAGACCAACCTGAGATCATTGAGGCCAAAAATTCCTATTGATTCTCATCCCTAAAACATTGAGTGCCCCCATTGTGTCCCAGGAATGCAACAGACTGTGCAGAAAGAGCTGTGAAAATTCCAATTGTTATAATCTGAAGGTGCTTGGGTTCATGATTCCATAAAAAACAAAACCTAACAGAAACACCCAAATCCCCAAAAAACCAACCAAACAAAAAAACTAAAATAAAACCAAAACAAGACAAAAACCAAAAAACAAAACTAAACCAAAACAAAAAACCCCCCAAAACCCCCCAAAATAAAACACCCCAAAACCCAAAAAAGCCAAAAAAACCCCCACCCCTCCAAAACCCAACAATAACCCCCAAATCCCCCCAAAAAACCAACCAAACAAAAAACTAAAACAAAAACAAAACAAAACCCAAAAAACAAAAACCAAACCAAAACAAAAAACCCAAAAAAACCCCAAAATAAAACACCCAAAACCCCAAAAAACCCAGAAACCCCCCCACCCCCCCAAAACCGAACAATAACCCCCAAATCCCCAAAAAACCAACCAAACAAAAAAACTAAAACAAAACCAAAACAAAAACCAAAACTAAACCAAAACAAAAAAAACCCCAAAAAACCCAAAAATAAAACACCCAAAACCTCCCAAAAACCAAAAAACCCCTCCACCCCCCAAAACCCAACAAAAACCCCCAAATCCCCCCAAAAAACAAACAAAAAAACTAAAACAAAAACAAAACAAAACCCAAAAAACAAAAACCAAACCAAAACAAAAAACCCAAAAAAACCCCAAAATAAAACACCCAAAACCCCAAAAAAACCAAAACCCCCCCACCCCCCCAAAACCAAACAATAACCCCCAAATCCCCCCCAAAAAAACAAACAAAAAAACTAAAACAAAAACAAAACAAAACCCAAAAAACAAAGCCAAACCAAACCAAAAAAACCCAAAATAAAACAGAAAAAAAACCCCAAAAAACCCCCCACCCCCCAAAACCCAACAATAACCCCCAAATCCCCCAAAAAACAACCAAACAAAAAAATAAAACAAAAACTAAAACAAAAACCAAAACCAAACCGAAACAAAAAACCCCAAAAGAACCCCAAAATAAAACACCAAAAAAAACCCCCAAAATCCCCCCCACCCTCCCAACCCCAAATAACAAAAATAAACCAAAAAAAGACCCAAAAAACCAAGTCCCCCCAACAGTGCCAGCCACACAAACCACCAAACCCCTTCATATTTTGCTAAACTAAACAAAACCGTGGAGTTTTCCAGGCTGAGCATGGATCAGCTGTCAGGAAAGCAGCTAAATCTGCACGGTAGGACAAGAAATCCATCTCCAGCAGGAAGGTGGGATGGTGGGGAGGGGGAGATGGGGCTGATTTTATGGGCAGGCTGTGGGAAGGAAGAGGCTGCACATCCCATGAGGAGATGCTGAGGGCCCCAATTCCCTGGCAAGGCCAGGAGCAACAGCCTGGTGCATCCCAGGCCACCCCAAATGTGATTTCCCTGGACACAGGGAGAGGAAATGCTGTCCCTGGAAGCTGGAGGAGTCCCCTGATGTCACTTTTGCAGGTGGAAGGGACATGGCCATGCTGCTGTGCCCTTAAAGCCAGGAGGAAAGAAAACTCTGGGAAAGCTCTCCATGACTTGCTGAGGAGCTTTAAAACTTGATCCATGTGCATTTAGAGAAGGGGGATCACCCTGGGGCAGAGAGACCTCGGGGTGCCCGGAGAAGGAACAGGCAGAGCTTGGGAAAAACATCTGGAGGGGCTGGAGAGAGTCCAGGGGAGGGAACAGAGCTGGGGAAGGGTCTGGAGCTCCAGGAGGGGTTGAGGGAGCTGGGAATGGGCTCAGCCTGGAGCAAAGGAGGCTCAGGGGGGACCCTGTGGCTCTGCACAGCTCCTGACAGGAGGGGACAGCCAAGGAACAAGGACAGGATGAGAGGAAACAGCCTCAAGCTGGGCCAGGAGAGGTTTAAATTGGATATTCGGGGAATTTTCCACCCCAAAAGAGTGGCCAAGCACTGGCACAGCTGCCCAGGGCAGTGTTGGAGTCCCCATCTCTGGAGGGATTTAATGTGGATTTTGTCATGGACACATTTTATGAAAAATCCTTTTGCTAGGATTGTTTCTCCTGAGAAGCTGAGAGGCCTCAGGAATGAAATGTAAGCAATGATTATCTGATTATCTGCTGCTGTGGAATGCAACAGGTGCATCTGTGATTGGTCTCATGTGGTTGTTTCTAATTAATGGCCAATCACAGTCCAGCTGTCTCGGACTCTCTGATCAGTCACAAGATTTCATTATCATTCCATTCCTTCTTATTCCTTTCAAGCCTTCTGATGAAATCCTTTCTTCTATTCTTTTAGTATAGTTTTAATATATCATTTTCTTTTAATATAATATATATCATAAAATAATAAATCAGCCTTCTGAAACATGGAGTCAAGATTCTCATCTCTTCCCTTGTCCTGGGGACCCTCAAACACCTCCACAGGAGGTGACACTTGGGGACATGGTCAGTGGTGGCCTTGGCAGTGCTGGGGGAATGGTTGGATGGATTATCCTGTTTTCCAAGCTAAACAATTCTGGGATTCTCTCTGGCCATGGCTTCTTGCTTTGTCTCTGTGGCTCTCGGCAGCCTCGTGCTGGTCCCCGTGATCCTCCCTCATCTCCTCATCCCAGGAAGCTCCACCCCGTGAGGCTGGCACCTGTTTGCCCTGGAAAAATTCTTTTATTCCTTCTTCAACCAAGGCACTGCTGAGATGCCTCTGGGGGAGGAGCGAGAGGGGTTAAACCCCTCCAAAATGTCACCAAGTGATCCTAAAAATAGCCAGGCTTTTCCTGCTCCCACTGACTCACCCATCACAGACCACAAAGCCCTGAGTCACAGCAGGGCTCTGGGGGAACCATCCCTCCCTGCTGTGCTCCAAACAGAGCTTGTCTGTGTCCAGAGTGACCCAGGGACTGCCCTGCCCTCCTGCAGGGACCAAGAGCTGTCCCCTCTCCAGCACCCAGATCCTCGTGATCCTCACCCAACATTCCTGATCCTCACCCAGCATTCCCAAAACTCTGCCCTTTGGTCACCTCCCACCAAGAGGAAGGTGCATAAGGATCTGCTCACACCTCCCTTGCTCAGTCCCACCAGAGCAGAGACCCCCATCCCACAGCTGGGCTCAGAGGAAAGGTTCTCACTGATATTTCCTCTGCCATCCCTTCCAGGTGCCAGAGCTTTAACCCACATGGGAACAACTCCAAAAAACCTCTCAAAAAGCCTCACTCAGTGCTCCTGGCTAAAGAACAGGAATGAAAGGAAAAAAAACAAATTATTTTGGAGGTGTTGGGACCTGGGGTCTGTCCAGCTGCCTCTGGGGTCACAGCTAGGAGCAACACAACCTCTGAAAGCCACCAGGAGCCCTCACAGCCACCAGGGAAGTGGTGACCACAGGAAATGGGGCAGAGGAAGGGTCCATGGTCCTTTGCTGCCAGCCAACCCCTTTTCCCTGCAGGAGCCATCCCACCAAGAGCTGTCCCCTCTCCAGCACCCAGATCCTCATGATCCTCACCCAACATTCCCAAAACTCTGCACCTCTCCCACCACGAGGAAGGTGCACAAGGATCTGCTCACACCTGCCCTGCTCAGTCCCACCAGAGCAGAGACCCCCATCCCACAGCTGGGCTCAGAGGAAAGCTTCTCACTGATATTTTGGGAGCTGTTTCCTTCCCCTGCCCTCCTCCAGAATAGCTTTTTGTCTTGGGGTTTATTTTCTTTGTTGCCTCATAAAGGTTTGACCCTGGCGTGTTTTGAATGGAGCCGGAGGCAGCATTGAATTCCTCCTGGGATGTGGCTGCCTCGGGCAGGGCAGGGAGGAGGGAATTTCATTGTGTCCAAATTTCATTGTGTCCAACCCCGCAGACCTTCGGGGGAGGGGGGAAAAGGCGAATTCTGAATTCTCCTTCTCCTGCTGCGGTTTCTGCCAGCTCCTCCCCGGGCTCAGCCCCTCCAGCCACCTCCACTTGTGTCACTTGTCACCCTCACTGGGTGACAGCTCCACCAGCACAGCTCCTGTGCAGTGGGAAATTGGGATTTCCATCCCCTGGCTGGGTCTAACCCAGCCTCTTCACCCCTCTGATCAAAGTCACCACAAAATCCCCCCATGGACCCCACAGGTGGAGCCAGCTGCTTCTTGTGTGTTTGCAATGTCTTAAAATAAAAAATAAAATAAAATAAAGTAAAATAAAATAAAGAATAAAATAAAATAAAAATAAAATATAAAATAAAATAAATCAAAAATTAAAAAAATAAATTAAAAAATAAAATTAAAAATTTTAAAATAAAATAAAATAAAATAAAATAAAATAAAGAATAAAATAAAATAAAAATAAAAATAAAATATAAAATAAAATAAATCAAAAATGAAAAAATAAAAAATAAATTAAAAATAAAATAAAATAAAAAAAATAAATAAAATAAAAGCTCTGGTTGATCACAGAGAATGACCAGGGTGGAAGAGACCTTCAAGACCATCGAGTCCAACCCAGCCCCAACACCTCAACTCACCCCTGGCAGCCAGTGCCACATCCAGGCTTTGTTAAACACACCCAGGGATGGGGACTCCACCACCTCTCCAGGCAGACAATTCCAGAACTTTATCACTCTTTCCATAAAAAACTTTTTCCTGATATCCAACCTGATGTGGCCTCCTGACCCACCAAAGGGTCTTGCAGAGCTCAGTTTTCATTTGGGCTCTCTCTTTTCCACCCAAAATGCTTAAGAACCAACACTGGTAACCAAAACTAAACTTAGTGGCATTCTGGCTCAATAAAGCTCTGGAATTTACTCCACAATTCAGTTTGCAGTTGGCCATATCAGGTCTCTCCTGGACATTCACAGATGACAGGGAGGAAATGAATTTTAATTTGATTTTACAAAATTAAGAGGAGCACAACAACAGCAGCAGCATTGCCTGTCCTCAAGCTGGGGATCAGAAAATCGCTGATACCAATGAAGGAAAAAAAAATAAAAAAAAAGCTCCAATAATTTCTGTTCTGGCTTTGAAAAAAACAGGCTGATGTTCTCATATTGCACAGGGACAAGGAAGTGCTTTCTAGTCCATTAGTAACCCAGGAAGACACTAAATGGCATGGCCTGAGGAGAAACATTTTTAAACAGCAGGTTCAGATTAATTTGCTCCCAAGAGCCCCATGGAAGCAGGACAAGGAGAGGTCTGGGCTGCTGCTCATCCTCTCTAAGAAGCCCTGGGATTTCTCTGAGATCCCAGAAGGGTGGAAAGATGATAATTACAGGGCAATATTAAAAAAAAAAAAAAAGGGGTGGGGAAAGGAGAATTGGGATGATGCAGCTTAGCCTGGTGGAAAGGGATGCAGGATTAGAGGGATGGAGCGTGGGAAGCTGTCAATATAAATAGATGGCTCCTAAAAAAACAGCATTTCACAGACTCCTTCAGCCTCACCAGGGGCAGGTTTGGAGCAGGGGACCCCAGCAGCAGCACAGATGGAAATGTGCCCCTGTGAGGAGCTTTGCTTTGGGGTGTTGTTTAAAAAATGAGTTATTCCAGAAGCATGGAATGGTTTGGGTGGGAAGGGACCTTAAATCTCATCCCATTTCCAACCCCCTGATGTGGGCAGGGACACCTCCCACTATCCCAGATTTCTCTAAGCCTTGTCCAGCCTGGCCTTGGGCACGTCCAGGGATCAGGGGCAGCCACAGCTTCTCTGGGCACCCAGTGCCAGGGCTTCTCACCCTCCCAGGGAAGGATTCCTTCCCAGGATTTAAGGTAAATCTGCCCTCTGGCAGTTTCAAGCCATTCCCTTTGTCCTGTCACTGCCTACCTGCCCTTCCTGTCCCTCTCCTTTTGTCACTGAATTTCACAATGGGCAGTGTTGGATCCTGCCTGGATCCCCTGGCACAGGGATGATCCTCCCTCCTCCCTGTGCAGCTGCTGCTTGGAGGAAAAGGGCTGGGAAGATGAGAATCTCACTGCTCCCATCCCAGAGCTTTTCAGGGATGTCTCCCACCCAAAGTTGTCTTTGGATCCCCCCAAAGGTTTGCTGCCATCATTGGACACTGTCCCTGGTACTGCCTGCTCTCTCCTTGCTCACTCTAATGCTGTTTCATCCTCCATGAATTTGTGGCAGGGAGTTTCCAGAAGGGAATTATGACCTCTGAGAAAAGCTGCTTCACTCGGTTTGTCTTTAACCCAGCGTTTGAGTCATCCCCAGTTGCATTTTGAGGCAGAGTGGAGTCACATCCCCTCATCCCTTCACCCCAGGAACAGGAACTTTAACCCATTTTAGCTACTCTGGACATTTTGGTGGCTCTGAGGCACTCCAGGAGTTAAAAACCCCTGCACCAGGCTGTGATTCCCCTCTGGAAATTCCTCTGCAGCTCCAGGAATCCCCCGGGATATCTGCAAAAGGTGTTTCTGGAGCAGGAATCACCTCCCTGCTGCCATTCCCACCTCTCTGGGACACGTTGGCCACTGGCCACTCCCAGGGAAGCAGAATCCCCCAAGGTAATTCATGCCAATTACTGCAATCAGCTAATTAGCAAACAAGATCGATTCAAATGAAGTTGAGGTGTCAACAGCTATTATGCAAGCTTGTGTTTGCCGGAGGAAAGGCATCCTGAGAGTCAAAAAGCCCTCGGGGGTGAGAATTGAGGAGAGGTAAAAGGGATGTGGGGGGCAGCAGGGAAATTAAGAGGAAAAAAAACCCCAGCGCTGAGACAAATTAAGTAGGAAAAGTGTTGGGAATGGAAAGTGAGGCAGTAATGAATTACTTGTGAACACAAAAGGGGTGATGGAGAGGGGGGATTCCCAGCAGCCAGGCTGGGGTGAGAAGTCAGATTTTCACTGGGGAATTACCCGGGCTCCTCTCTAGGGATCCCCCAAAGGTGGGAAGCGGGGGAGCTTCTCCCTGCTGGAAAATTCCAGGGTGAAACCCCCTGTGACCGTGTTCACAGGGGTCTGAGGATGAGGGAAGAGACGAGGATCTGACTCCATGTTTCAGAAGGCTTGATTTATTATTTTATGATATATATTAGATTAAAACTATACTAAAAGAATAGAAGAAAGGATTTCATCAGAAGGCTGGCTAAGAATAGAATAGGAAAGAATGATAACAAAGGCTTGTGGCTCCGACTCTCTGTCTGAGCCATCTCACTGTGATTGGCCATTAATTAGAAACAACCAACATGGGCCAATCCCAGATGCACCTGTTGCATTCCACAGCAGCAGATAACCATTGGTTACATTTTGTTCCTGAGGCCTCTCAGCTTCTCAGGAAGAAAAATCCTAAGGAAAGGATTTTTCATAAAAGATGTCTGCGACAACACCCTGGGAAGAGCTCTGTGCCACAGGACACCCACCAGAACCAGCTCTCCGGTGAAAACTGATGGCAAATTTTGGGAGCCAGTGGCCAGCCTGGGCTTGCCCGGGATGCAGCAATGTCCCGAGGGCAATTCCAGCCAGGCTGGCTCCATCCATCACTTCTCCTCCGGGAAGCCTGAAGCTGGATGAGGGTGGGACACCCTGGTGTAAAGCCTGCAGAGACATCTGCTAATCCTCCCCTAAGCCCCTGGGATGGATTTAAAGGGTGTTTTTGTCGCTTGCCCCCGGGATCAAGATCCTTAGAGGATAAAGCCTCCGAAGGAAATGAAGGGATTCTTATCCCCCAGCGGGGCATGAAAGGGAGACCCTGCTCCCGCTGGGATGCCCCCGGGAGGGGCGGGTGTCACCTCCCCCATGCTGCCCCTCGGATGCTGCACCAAGGGAAATACAGGTTGGATAGCAGGGAAAAGGTTTTTACAGAAAGGTGATAAAGTTCTGGAATGTTCTGCCCAGGGAGGTGGTGGAGTCCCCATGCCTGGGTGTGTTTAACAAAGCCTGGATGTGGCATTGGGTGCGTGGGTTTGGTTGAGGGGTTGGGGCTGGGTTGGACTCGATGATCTTGAAGGTCTCTTCCAACCTGGTGGTGATTCTGTGATTTCTATGATCCTGTGAATTTGGTGATTCTGTGATTCTCTTATTCGGTGATTCTGTGAATCCTGTGAATTCTGTGAGTTCTGCAAATTCTGTGAATTCTATGATTCTCTGAGTTCTATGGATTCTCTGAATTCTGTGGATTCTTTGAATCCTGTGATCCTGTAGATTATGCGGTTCTGTAAATTCTGTGATCCTGGTTTTCTGTGAATTCTGTGATTCTGTGATCCTGTAAATTCTGCGGATTCTGCAAATTCTATGAATTTTGTGATTCTGTGAATTCTGTGACTCTGTGATTCTCTGAATTCTGTGATTCTGTGCATTCTAGGATCCTGTGATCCTGTAGATTTTGTGATTCTGTGAATTCTGTGATCCTGTTATTATGTGAATCCTGTGAATCCTGTGAATTCTGTGATTTCTGTAATTTCTGTGAATCCTGTGAATTCTGTGATTCTAAGGCCGTGCTGGAATTCAGGCAGGAGGTGGGCTGCCCAGCTCAGGAGCTGCCAGATGCCCTGGTTTTATCCCAGCAGCTGGCCCAGACAAACATTATCCAGCAGCCCAAATCTCTGCCTGCCTTTTAAACCCTGGAGGGGTGCAAAATCGCTTTGCACTCCAAAGACAAGGGTGGAGAACTGGAGGAAAGGGCTTTCCCTGCTTTTTTTCCTGGTCAAAACTGGGATTGGGGCTGTAACACTGTGTCCTGCCTGTCCTCAGCTTTTCTTCTGAGGATGAGAGGGAAAGACAACAATGGATTGATGGGAAACTCCATTAAAGAAGGAAAAATCGAGTTTTCCAGCTGTGAGGAATAAGCTCTGAGTGGTGGATGCATCCACACAAAGGCTGGGATGGCTGTGCCAGGAACGTGGGCACTCAGGGATCACTGGGGTGACTTGCAGGGCTTGTTTTTAAAACAAACAGATCCCTTTTATCGCCTGAAATGCCTCACCTCCGCCAGGAGGAAACGTGTGGAACAAAGAAACGCCACCATTAATCAGCTCTGGAGCTCGGGGCTTGGCTCAGGGAGCTCTTCCCAAAGCCAGGTACCCACCTCCCAGAGTGCTGGGCACAGCCCAGCCCTGCCTGGAGCCTGGCTGGCTGCTCCTTCTCACCCTGACATGGCACAGAGAGGGGAAGAATGGAATAATGGCTCCTTTCTTTTCCAGCTATCAGGAATGCACCACACCTGGTGCCCCTCGGGGAGTGTTTGCTGTCCCGGCGGGCGCCAAGGCCGGATTGTTTGCACGGGGATTTATTTATTTAATCTTTTTTTTCCTAATGAAATATTATTATTAAAAGCTAATTTGGGCCCCTGAGAGTGTGGAGGGGAAGGCAAAGCTCTTGGCTGGCACTGAGGAATGTCAACAGGCTGGGTTTGGCTGGTCCCAAAGCCCTCCTGAGCTGCAGGAGATGAGTTTGTCTGGGCTCTGCTGGGAAACAGACAGGGGGATTGCCCATCCCAAACACCTGCAGCCACAAGGTCTGGTTTGGAAATACCTCATCCTAGTCCCCAGATTAGCCCCCCGTCTGTACAAGCCCTTGGGAGGCTGCAGAGGGAAACTGAGGTTGAGGAATGCGCCAAGGATGGCACCGAGTGCCAGCAGCAGGGAACAAAACAGATTGAAAACTTTCCACTTGGGATTCAACGGCACTGAAACCACTCCTACGTGTTGGGGACACCCTGATCCCCAAAGAGAGCAGGTCCTGGGGTTTGGGAAAGCACCAGGAGGGAGGAAGAGTGGGGCAGGTGGGAGGAAGAGCACAGGAGAGGAACAAAGTCCTGCTGTGCAGGGGCTGGCTGGGCACCAGCTGGGCAGCAGTGATTTATTTATTTACATTGCTGGAGGAGCTGGGCCTCCCTGAGCCTGGCACTGTGCTCAGCCTGCTCCTGCAGACAGGTGTTTGTGTCCTTGCTGAGCTGCACTGAGTGGGGATGTGGGTTTTCCTAGCAGAGACCTTTTGGGAAATGTGTTTGTTGGAGGAGGGAGAGATTTGAGCCAAGAACAAATCCAGGTCTTTCCATAGCCCCCCTCCCCTGGGCAGGGACCACCAGGAACCCCCTCCCCTGGGCAGGAGAGCCTTGGGGTGCAGGGGCCTGTGGGGATGCAGCTCTGCCCATCTCATCCCAGCATCCCTGATGATTTTGGGGGATGTTTTCATCCTCTCCTTTCTGCCCTGGTGTCTTTGAGCCACCTTGAGGAGCCAATCCCCACAATGGGAACAGCCTTTCCTGTCTTTCCATTCCACACTGGTGCACAGCCTGGCCAAAACCATCACCAACATGTGCCTGTCTACAGGAATGTTTCCATTCCTACAGCCAAAAATTAAACTTTTTCAAATCATATTCCTTTCTCCTCTTTCCTTTTAGAAATATAGAAAGGGTGAGATGTACGAATGTACCCCCTGTTGATGGAGTGACAAAACTGTCCTTCGTCCCCGTAAAAAGGAAATAAGCTCAGAAGTTTCTCTCCTCAATTAAGTGAAAAGAAATCTCCTAGGACCTGGGGAACTTCACCTCAAAGTTAAGGATGGCCAATTGGATAGAAGGCAAAAAGTCCCACCTGAGTAATTTACTAGAAAAAGAAGAGAACAAAAGGAAATAATCACTTTTGTGAGGTGTTTTACCAGGAGCAAGAACCTCTCGCACCTGGCTCAGTTTTTCTCTGTAAAGAGTTTTGTTATTTTGCTTTTTATTAAAACCTTTTTGTTTCCAACACTGCCACAGAAGCCATCCTGCTGATTTTATGCCTTCTAAGGTAGCTGAGCTCTCTTGGGTGTGAAATAGATCTCCAAGAGCTTATGAGAGCTGGCTCAAAGAGACCCATATTTCACCTGTTCCCTATTCCCTGTCCCTTGTCTCCTGTCCCCTGTCCCCTTGCCATTCCTGGCAGTGCTGGAGGCAGGGACTGCACTGCAGGGGAATGTCTGAGGTGAGGCAGCCACTCCTGCCATGCCAACATCTCCTCTGGGATGGCTTGGCTGCTCCTCCAAGAGCTTGCCAAGGGCAGAGCCAGGGATGGAATGAAGGCAGCAGCCCGTGGGGAGTGAAGGAGCCTGTGCTAGATCAGCTGATATAATTAGAAAGCAGGGCCAAGGAGATGAGCTCCTGTGCCCAAAAAGCTGGGCTGCTTTTCCCAGCTCCAGCAGCTGGCCTAAGAAAAGCTCTGACCTCCCCCTGTGCCTGGGGGCACTGCCATGGTTTGGGGCACAGGGAGGAGCTCCCACATCCCATCTTTTCCAGGGATGGGGCATCTACAGCTGCTCTGGGTGGTGACAGCCTCCACCATCACCTCAGCCAGTCAGGGTCATCTCGCCCCCTCAGCTGGGCCCACCAGGACTGGGCCTAGCTGGGCCCACCAGGACTGGGCCTAGCTGGGCTCACCAGGACTGGGCCTAGCTGGGCCCACCAGGACTGGGCCTAGCTGGGCTCACCAGGACTGGGCCTAGCTGGGCTCACCAGGACTGGGCCTAGCTGGGCCCACCAGGACTGGGCCTAGCTGGGCCCACCAGGACTGGGCAGTGTCTGCCCCCCAAAACCACTCTCCAAGTTGACTTTGCCAACCAGCTCCATGTCCAGGTTGTGTCTCCTCATGTTTTGGTTCGGGTAAGAACCCCTAAATTGCCCCCAAATGGGCCCAAAACGACACCAAATGGGCCCAGAATGACCCCAAATGGGCCCAAAATTACAACTTGCTTGCAAAACCCTCAGGCCAAGGCCTTGGTGGTGGTGGGGAGATGGTGGATTTGTATGGGAACATCTCCACCAAATGAGGTGACAGACTGGGAGAGCTGGGGGTGTTCAACTTGGAGAAGAGAAAACTCTGGGGAGATCTTCCAGCACCTTCCTGTGCCTAAAGGGCCTCCAACAGAGCTGGAGAGGGACTCAGATGGGATATTAGGGGAAAATTCCTCCCTGTGAGGGTGGGGAGGCCCTGGCACAGGGTGCCCAGAGAAGCCCCTGGATCCCTGGAAGTGTCCAAGGCCAGGTTGGACAGGGCTTGGAGCACCCTGGGATGGTGGGAGGTATCCCTGCCCATGGCAGGGGGGTGGAATGAGATGGTTTTAAGGTCCAGACCATGAAATCCCAACCCCACAAGTCAGAGTTTCCCCATGGAAGAAGGAACCGAAAATCCATCTGCAAACCCACCTGGCCTCCTCTGGCAGCACTGACCCCCCCAAACAACCCCCAAAACCTCCAAACTGACCTCACAGCAAGGATTTAATAGGATTTAGCACCAGGGGAACCAAGGCTGGCTGTCTGGGCAGTGCAGAACACACCTGGGCAGGCTGAGAAATGTCAGCAGGCTGGGTTTGGCTGGTCCCAAAGCCCTCCTGAGCTGCAGGAGATGACTTTGTCTGGACAGATAGGGGGATTGCCCACCCCAATATTCCTGCTGGATTTCTGGGACATACCCAGCTGCTAAGAAGAGCAAGGGATGGACTCTTTTCAAGGCTGGAGGGAACATGGAGAACAACAACAAGGTTGTAGAAACAACTTTGTACAAGAAGAAATCCTGAGCCTACAGAGAAGATGAGTCCTGTGGGTGTTCAGGAGAGACACAGGGTGCAGGATGAGACCCAGCCTGGTGCACTGGGCTCATTCTCACCTCCCCTCTAAATAAACCCCCCCAATCCCATCCTGCTCCCAACTTTTGGCATCACTCCCCAGACCTTCCCAGCAGGAATTCCCTCCAGAGCTGGACAGACAGGCAGTCACTGCTTATCCCAGGTTTTCATTCCTGCTTTGGATCATTCTTTTTATTGCTGGTGCTGGGCTTCCAGAGGAAAGCAGCTCTTTGGGCCACACACCAAGGGATTTGGTTAATTCCTCACCCACAGAAGCACAGATATTTATTTAAAAGCTCCTCTTGTTATGTTACTTGGCAACTTCTGAGCCCGTGTGTGTTTCTCCAGCTGATAAATATTTGTGAGGTTGGTTGTGTGAAGAGCAGCATGTGTTAATGATCTGATTGCCTTTTTCCTGGGCTCCCTGCAAAGGGAACAGGCTCTGTTGCCCACTGGTGGCACAGGAGCTGGAGGTGCTGGGGCTGGACATGAGCCCAGGTGTGCTCAGGTGGGCAGGAGGCCAATGGCACCTGGAATTTTTCAGGTTTGGGGTGTCAGGTGTCCCCTGTGCTGGCTTTGCTGGGGCACCTCCAGTGCTGGGGAAACTTCTGGGCCTCTCACAACAAGACCTTAAGGGGCTGGAGAATCCAGAGAACAGAGCTGGGGAAGGGTCTGGAGCCCCAGGAGAGGCTGAGGGAGCTGGGCAGGGGCTCAGCCTGGAGCAAAGGAGGCTCAGGGGGCCCTTGTGGCTCTGCACAGCTCCTGACAGGAGGGGACAGCCGGGGGGTCGGGCTCTGCTCCAAGGAACAGGGACAGGAGCAGAGGGAACGGCCTCAGGCTGGGCCAGGGGAGGGACAGGGTGGACACCAGGGAGAGTTTCTTCATGGAAAGGGTTGCTAAGCATTGGACAGGGCTTTCCAGGGAGGTGGTGGAGTCACAGTCCCTGGAATTACCCAAGGAATCAGTAGATGTGGCACTCAGAGCTCTGGTTTAGTTGGGGTGGTGGGTGGTGGTGTTTGATCAAAGGTTGGTACTCAGTGATCCCAGAGGTGTTTTCCAGCCTGAGTCTGGGATTCTGGGATTACACCTGTCTGGACCTGGAGCATCCTGCTGGCTCTGGAGCCTCTCACTGGTCTGTGATGAGGATTTGGCCCTGAAGGAATAAGAGGGGCGCATAATGGGGCTCAGACAAAACTCATCCTTCTGCCTGAGGAAGCAGAAAAAGCCAACAGGACCCACATCTTCACGGCAAAACCCCCAGTTTTGTGAGCTGGAAACTCAGCCACAATCCCTGAGAACCTGATCCCCAGTCCTCCAGCTCCTGCATGGCTCAAGGGGACTTTCAGCTCCCTCTGCCAGGACAGCCCTTGGCTCCAGCCCAGATCACAAGGCAAGAGCCATCCCAATTTCCTGAGAGCTGCCTTACAGTTACCTTTGCTTTCCTTGCTCTTCAGGGAGCTCCCTGGACCTTCCTCCCACCCATGGTAGGACTCAGCCTGGTCCTCTCTCCCCCATGGGGGTGCCTGGGTCTGTGGGGTGATGGAAGAGCAGAGTTTTGGGTGCTTTGGGGAAGCACCTGGATTATTGCAGGATCTCAAGGTGCTTGATCCACCAGCACCTCCAGGATGGAACATCCCAGCCTACCTATGGCTCCTGGTGCCACCTTGTCCTGCTGGAACCCTGGAACGGTTTGGGATGGGAGGGACCAGGGATGCCACTCCCTAGACCTTGGAAAGAGCTCCCACAGCCAGAGGATGAATCCAGGGGCTTTACCCAGGATGGAGCAGAGGTGTGGGGGAGCCATAGGGGCTGGGGAGTCCCTGCCTGCTCCCCAGTCCCAGGGACAGGGATGTCTGGGCTCCTGGCCTCGTGCCTCCATTTCACTTTCAGATCCCTCAAATAATAACCGTGTTTGCCAGCTCCTGTGACAGGAATGACTAATGGGAAAGATCCTCTGTGAAGGGAAACAAGAAATCTCCTCGTTTCACCCTTTGTTTGCTGGGTTTCTCTGACAGCCCCGGGAGAAAGCAGATTTTAAACCCTTCAACAGCCCCAGCAACACCCTCTTAACTCTTAACCTTCCCTGTCAGACTAGAACTCCCTTCAGAAACTTTTTTTGCAGCCAGTTTATCCACATTCCTGCTCCATCCACATGGAGCTCCGACAGCTGATGCAACGTGGTTTTCACAGTGCATGTGTGGAAAACACCCTCCCCATCTGCCTGGGCTTTTTTTTTTGCAAGTCAGGGGACCTGTCTTTCTGCCTTTTTTTCCCGTTTTTTCCCGGGATGGGTGATCTAAGGTGCTCTTTTCATGGAAGCAGCAGGGGATGCCCGGGTTTGATGCTGCAGCCCCCAGGGACGGGGGGGCTCTCCAATCCCCACTCTTTCAGGACAGGCTGCTGCTCTCTCCCAGATACCCACAGCCACATGTGGGACTTTCAGATGCTCCTTTTCCATCTGAGGGGGCTGGGAGCTGATCCCTGGGGACGCCAGCAAGGAAGAGTTGGAGGAGGAGGAGGAGGAAGAGGAGGAGGAGGAGGAGGAGGAGCGGATCCCTTCCCTGCATGGAGAACTGAATCCACACAGGCACCTCGCTGTGTTTAAATGCCCCAGCGAGCCAGCAGGGCCAGTTTCAGCCCCTCCACCACCCCTCCTCTGCCCTGCTGCCATCACAAAGGCGACACCGGGGACAAGGTGCCCGCTGCCCTTGCAGCCAGGGCATCATCGCACGGCTCCGGCATTTCCACGCCTGTTCCCAGCCCGTTCGCCTCGCAGCCTTTGCAGAAAATAAATTCCCCAGCCAGGCTGAACTCGGATGACAGCATCGTTGCTATATTTAGCCACGCCAGATCGCCGCTCCAACCAGGGCCACACATAAACAAACCGAGCCCGCCCGGAGAGGGCACGGCCGGGGGATGGAGCAGCCTCCCGCTCCTGCCTGCCCCAAATTTGGGGTGCCCTGCGTTCCCCCGTCATGCCAGCACCTCCCTGGAGGGCTCAGCGCTGGCACAATCCGCTGCCCGAGCAGCTTTGAGGTGAAGGATGTGCCGGAGAGTGTTAGGAGCAGAGGGAGATGCCAAAGGTTATCCCGCGGAGCAAGCAGCATCCCCCGGCTGCGATTGCACCTCTGGCTCCCAGCTGGAATTCAGGGAGCTGTCGGCATCCCCCCCCTCCCTGGGATTGTGCTGTGGGGCAGAAAATGCCAGAAATGCCCCGCTAGAGCCGTGCCCGCCCTTCCTACCTCCACTGCTCATCTCCCTGCAGCCTTCCCGCCTGCTCCCCTCCCTGTCCGAGCCTCTGCCGTGGAGCACGGAGCTGCCCTGGGATCCACGGAGCTGCCCGGGGGTCCACGGAGCTGCCCTGGGATCCACGGAGCTGCCCTGGGATCCACGGAGCTGCCCGAGCATCCACGGAGCTGCCCTGGGATCCACGGAGCTGCCCGGGGGTCCACGGAGCTGCCCGGGATCCACGGAGCTGCCCTGGGATCCACGGAGCTGCTCGGGGGTCCACGGAGCTGCCCTGGGATCCACGGAGCTGCCCGGGGATCCACAGAGCTGCCCTGGGATCCACGGAGCTGCCCGGGGATCCACGGAGCTGCCTGGGGGTTCATGGAGCTGCCCTGGGATCCACGGAGCTGCCCGGGGCTCCACGGAGCTGCCTGGGGGTTCATGGAGCTGCCCTGGGATCCACGGAGCTGCCCTGGGATCCACGGAGCTGCCCGGGGGTTCATAGAGCTGCCCGAGCATCCATGGAGCTGCCCGGGGCCCCACGGAGGTGCCTGGGGATCCACGGAGCTGCTTGGGCATCCACAGAGCTGTCCGGGATCCACGGAGCTGCCCGGGGCTCCACGGATCTGCCCAGGGTCCATGGAGCTGCCCGGGGGTTCATGGAGCTGCCTGGGGCTCCACGGGGTGTGGAGCAGAGGGAAGAGGTTGTGGATGGGCAGCAGGGTCCGTGCCTGGCTCACTGACAAGGCCTTGTGCTCCCTCCCCAGCTCCACACGGGGGGGGAAGGGGATGGGGATGCTCAGGGGGTACTCAGGGGATGCTCAGGAGACGTTCAAGGGGATGCTCAGGGGGGAATGCTCAGGGGGTGCTCAGGGGGTACTGAGAGGATACTCAGGGAATGCCCAGGGGGATGACCAGGGGATACTCAGGGAATGCTCAGGAGATGCTCAGGGGGTACTCAGGGGACGTTCAAGGGGATGCTTGGGGGGGGAAAGCTCAGGGGATGCTCAGGGAATGCTCAGAGGATACTCGGGGGATGCTCAGGGGATACTCAAGGAATGCCCAGGGGGATGCCCAGGAGGGTGTGGAGCATCCAGCAGCCCAACACCCTCCTCTGAAGCAGAGGAACCACGTGGCCCGGGGGGCCGCTGGCAGCCACAGGTCCCCAGGCTCTCTCCTCTGCTTTGAGGAGGGCTCGGGGTGGCAAAGAGGGTCCCTGCCCGCCCCGGGCACACCCAGGGGCGCGGATGGGGCTCTGTGCTGCAGTGCAGCAGCTCCAGCCCCGCTGTCTCCCGGGGTGGGAGGTGGCAGAGGGGATGCCCACCTTCCCCTCCCCCTGCTCCGAGCGGGATGAGCCACCGGGAGCGGCCACAACCCGGGGGATGGAGCGGGGACCCCCAGGAGCAGCGGGGCGGGCGTGCACCCATGGCCTGGGGGCCGCTGTTGCATCCCTGCCAAGCCTCCTGGGGTGATGTCCCAAGCGGGGATGGGGAGGAACGCTGGGTGCCCGCCGAGCCGGGGTGAAGCCTCAGGCGGGGAGCCCCCTGCCATGACGTCCTCCCTCCGTCCCTCCCCACCGCCGCTGCTGGGCGAGGGCCACCCAGCACCGAGGCAATGACATAATTCCCAGCAACTGCACGTTAATCACCCGGCCGCCAGCAACCCCTCCGTGCCTCCAATGCAACCCCCGGCCCCAGGCACCGCTCCCCTGGCCCTGACAGCGAAGAAATAAAGAAATAAATGAGAAAAGGCAAGGGAAAGGTGACGAGGGGGAAGAACCCGGCCCTGGCACTGGCACACGAGTCTGTCCCCCCTCCCCTCCCCTCGCCGCTCCTCCCCGCCTCGCACTCTATTTTTGGGTGCTGTCACATCCCGATGGCCCCGCGGGGCCAAATCCGGGCAGCTGCGACTTTAGGCACAAACACGGCTCCCTGGCCTCCATCACACCCGAAATCGGCGCTGCCAGCCCATCCTCCACCCCACCCCCTCCCCAAAATCCTCCTCCCCTCCCCCCTCCCCAAATCACATCTGGGTGGGTGGTTCGGGCGCGCCAAGCTCCAGCATCAGGTCCCCAAATAATAATCAGATCAAACCTCTCCCTCCGTGCACCCCACCCCCGGGAGACCCCCCCCCCCATCATCACCCCCCACCCCATCCCACCTCCCCCCGCTCCCAGTTCCTCCCAGTCTCTTCCCAGCGCCCAGCCTTACTCTTGGCGGGGATGCCGGGCAGCAGCGATGGGGCCGGGATCAGGGGTGGCAGCAGCCGGGTGGCCGCTCCCGTCCGAGGGGTCTCATTATCTCATTTCGTCCTGTGTCACCAACACACACTCACGCACACACTCACACACATTCGCAGCCACGTTTCCCCCCCCTTCTTGCGGCAAACGGCGGCCAGCCCCGACCCCACCCCCTGTCACAGCAGCAGCCTAACAGCGAGCACCGGCAGGATGGAGGAGGATCTGCTCGCCTTCCCTTTAACTCTTCCCTCGCCACCCCTCAGGACAGGGCTCTGTCCCCGCCGACCTGCCTGGGGATGCTGGGGTGATGCTCGCACCTCGCTCGCCGCCTTGTCGACGTCCCCCCAACAGAGCTCCGGGATGTTTGGGGTGTGTTGGTGCCCTGGCTCTGTCCCCTGCAGGCTCCTGCCCCCCAAAAAAGAGCCCCCAAATAGAGCTGAGCCCCGGCAGTGGGGCAGGGGGTGTCTGGCTGGGGTTGGAGGGGCACGGGAGCCCCGGGGTGGGACCCAAGTCTGCCTGCCTGGATCCACCATGAAAATCCCATTTTGGTCCCGGTTTCCCCCCATTTCCAGGAGCAGAGCCCTTTGGGGTGGAGGAGGCACAGCCTGGACCCCCAGGGGTCTCTGATGGGGATGTGAGGTCAGTGTGGGGGACAGGAAACAACTTCTCCCATCCCCCGGAGAATCCAAGGACCTGAGCTCGCAGGTGGTGGGGAAAACTCCCCAAATTCCCCCTTACAGGGATGAGCTGAGAAAGGGACATCCAAATGGGCAAGGGCTGAAGGCAGGGCAGCTCCTGACTGTGACACTGCACTGATTGTCTTCTCCAAGGAGAAATGAGAGGTGCCAGAGAGAAAAGGGAAAGGGGAAGGGGAAGGGAAAAGGGAAAAGGGAAAAGGGAAAGGGGAAAGGGAAAGGGGAAGGGAAAGGGAAAGGAAAAGGGAAAAGGGAAAAGGGAAAAGGGAAAGGGGAAAGGGAAAGGGGAAGGGAAAGGAAAAGGGAAAAGGGAAAGGGGAAAGGGAAAGGGGAAGGGAAAGGGGAAGGGAAAGGAAAAGGGAAAAGGGAAAGGGGAAAGGGAAAGGGAAAGGGAAAGGGAAAAGGGAAAAGGGAAAGGGAAAGGGGAAGGGAAAGGGAAAGGGAAAAGGGAAGGGGAAGGGAAAGGGGAAGGGGAAGGGGAAGGGGAAGGGGAAGGGGAAGGGGAAAGGGAAGGGAAAGGGAAGGGGAAGGGAAGTGAAAGGGAAAAGAGAAGGGGAAAGGGAAAGGGAAAGGGAAAGGGAAAGGGAAAGGGTAAGGAAAAGGGAAAGGGGAAGGGAAAGGGAAAGGGAAAAGGGTAAGGGTAAGGAAAAGGGAAAGGGAAAGGGGAAGGGAAAAGGAAAAGGAAAGCTCATGGTGCTGCCCATGGAGGGGCTGGTGGCACAACGCTCCCAGTTCAGGTCCTGTAGCACACTCTGCTTCTCCCCTCAGCTTTTCCATGGATAGATGGAGGTTAAACCCCTCCTGCTCATCTCTCAGGGGTCCCAGGAGGGAGGAAAGAGGCAGGAAATTGCTGCCACAGAATTCTGCAGCTTTCCAGTGAAATAGCAGGGCAGGTAATTAATTATTCCTGCTAATGGTGGTGGCCAGACCAGTGGCTGCTCCCCCAGAACCTCAGGCTGTGAGTATCTCCCTGCACAGGTTGTTGCTGACAGCTCAGGGGCTGTGTGTGATCCTGCTGGGATGGAAAGGGCAGCTGAGGCTCCCTGATTTACTTACAGCCTCTGAGGACCAGGATTAGACTGGCTGGGCAAAGCCACCTCTGCTGTGGGTGGGACTCTGCTGCTGCCCACCAGCACTGCCAGGCAATGGAGCAAATTAAATCCTGCATGGACAACTGGGGGGAGTCTGTCTTGGCCTTCCTGGGAAGCCTGGTCTGCTCTGAGCTTGGCAGTGCTGCCTCTTTTGGGAGTCATGCAAAGGTAGGAGGTGTCCTACAGGAAGCTCATGGAGGTTTTTGTGCTGCTCCAGATGAGCCCTGCTCCAATTGTCACCCCAGCCCACACCTCCAGGACTGAGCACCAACCTGGAGCTGCGCCTGATGGGAGATGAGCTCCAGCTGCCCTCTGCTCCTGGACACCCTGAGGGAGCCTGCACGTGTGCCCCTACCCAAAATGGGTCGTGCCTAGGCTGGGGCATGCCCACTTTTGTAGCTGAGAATCAGAATCACAGAATCATTTAGGTTGGAAAAGACCCCTAAGATCACTGAGTCCAAAAGTGAACCCAGCCCTGCTAAGAGGAGATGCTCTGGTGGTGTTACAGCTCCACCAGGCCAGCCCAGCATCCTGTCCCCAGCTGCAGCTGCCCATGGAAGACCAAAACAGGTCAATATTTCCTTTTGGCATTCTCCAGCACCTCCAAGGGAGAAGTTTTTGCCAGGTCCAGACATCCCTGGAAGCTGAGAACCCTCAGGGTGCTGTGAGTCCATCCCCACTGCAAGGTGCTGCCTCCTTGGGTGGGTTGAAGTCCAGAGCCTGTAGGACACCCCCATTCCCTCCCATTCCAATCACTGAGCCTTTTCACAAGGATTGTCCTGGGACCAGCACTGGGGCTGCAGGATTTTCACTCTCCTGCTCTATATCAATCTCTCTCCCAAATGCAGATTCCCTGGGGCAGGCTGGGATGAGCTCTCTCCCCAGGGGACAGCGCTCTGCCCCCACTCCTCATCCTCATCCTCATCCTGGCCATGCTAAACCCCCAAATTTGGACTTTGTTTTCCCTTATTTGCTGAGTGTTTTTTGTGAAGGATTTCCACTCTCCTCCTTTACTCCAATCCCTCCCCAAGTGCTTGCAGATGCAGATTCCCCCTGGCAGGCTGGGATGAGCTCTCTCCCCAGAGGACAGCACTCTGCCCCCACTCCACATCCTCATCCTCATCTTCATCCTGGCCCTGCTCAAATCCTGAGTGGACTTTGTTTTCCCTTATTTGCTGAATGTTTTGTGTGCAGGATTTTTCACTCTCCTCCTTTACTCCAATCCCTCCCCAAGTGCTTGCAGATGCAGATTCCCTGTGGCAGGCTGGGATGAGCTCTCTCCCCAGGGGACAGCACTCTGCCCCCACTCCTCACCCTCATCCTGGCCCTGCTCAAACCCCGAGTGGACTCTGTTTTCCCTTATTTGCTGAGTGTTTTGTGTGCCTTGCTGTGGTGATCATGCTCCAGCCGTCAGCTTGCAGCGAGTCCCCGGGAGAAGGTGCCAACTTTAACATATGCCTGAACAGTTCTTTTCAGACATATACAAACTGGAACAATGCCTCGCTGGGAATATGCTTGTTGGTGCAATTTGCCAACTGTGGCTTCAGATCTGCTCTTTTCAGCACGCACCAACTATTTGGAGACGGTGCAAAAGCCGGGATCGCCGTGCACGGATGGATGGGGTCTCTTCTGGAAGGCTCTCTCCAGGCATGCAGGAACCAGCAGGGAGGAGAATCAAGGGCTGGGCAAAGACCTCTGGGTATCATAAATAATAATCAGATCAAACATTTGGCTTCTGAGAACCTCAGTCCTTTTTCCCTCTGCTTTAGCACTGATTTCTGCCCTCCCTGAGCCATGAGCTCGTTCTCACCTTGTGCAAGCAGGACTTTGCTCAGCTCACCCCATTTCCTGGGTTCACACATCTCCCAGTGCTTCCTCCATCACTGATGGTCACCTCCCAGGTAGGACATCATCAGGATGTGACTCTGGTGCCACTCAGGGTGTCACCACTCTGTCACACCCTCGGAGAAAAGGCCTGCCCAACCTTGGCTGGGCATTGCCCCAACTTCTTCCCATGCGTTTGTAGACACCACGGCAATGTTTGAAGGAAATCTGGGAAGATGATAACAAAGTGGGGCTGGGGTTGTGTCCAGAGAGATGGCCAGGCTTTCCGAGTGGGCAGTGAAGGCCCAGTGGTGATGAGGAGGAGGAGGAATTTTCTCGCCTGCGCTGATGAGGATGCAGCTCTGCCCTTGCCCACGTGCCAGCCTTCATCTTGCAAATTCCCAGGGCAGGGATCACTGTGTCCTGTTCCTTGCCCATGGCACAATGGATGTGGAGGGCAGTGCTGAACTGCCTGTTCCCCATGGAGCACTGCCAAAGGCAGAAGAGTTTGAGACAGCAAATCATCAAGGGACCATTGTTCATAGCAGCCTTGGTGGAAATATTTGTGTGTGTGTGTGTGTGCGTGTGTGTGCTGGCATCCAATTTGGCAATGGTTACTCAGCACAAGTGGGCGGCCTGTCCCTTTCTCTCAGCTGGAGCCTCCTCCTCCTCACAGGGACCCAGAAGAGGGATGAAAGGAGAGCAGATGGTTTGGGGGTGCTCAGAAATACCAGTGCCAAGGGCTGTCTCATCATGGCAGGCTGAACATGCTCAGGAGCAAGGAGGTCTCTCCAAGTATCGGGGAGATGCAGGAGGTCTGTGAACAATCCTTGGGGATATTGATGGTTTTGCTGGATTTTGAGGAGAAGGACCAGAAATTGAGAACTTTGGGGTGTCATGCAAAGAAGAAGAGATCCTTGGGGTATGGGGGTCTGTAAAGTTCTCTTTAATTCTTCTTGTCCAAAGGAATTTGAAGAACTGATGCTGGAGATGGACTTTGGGCAAAGGTTTGGAGTGACAGGACACAGGGAATGGCTTCCCTCTGCCAGAGGGCAGGGATGGATGGGATATTGGGAAGGAATTCTTCCCTGGGAGGGTGGGGAGGCCCTGGCACAGGGTGCCCAGAGCAGCTGTGGCTGCCCCTGGATCCCTGGAAGTGTCCAAGGCCAGGTTGGAGCCACCTGGACTAGTGGAAGGTATCCCTGCCCATGGCAGCAGTTAGATTAAATGACCTTTAAAAGACTTTTTGCAACCCAAACCAATCTGTGATTTTATGCTGGAGGGACACTGCTGGCTTTGCCTCAGGGCTTCCTCCAAGTGAGGATGCAGGGCAATGAGCCTGGTGAGCTGGCCAAGGCAGGCAGGCTGCAGGTTATCTCCTCTTTCAGCACCACACCAGATCTGTCCCGCTCCTTTCATGGAAACATTCCCATTGAAAGCTTCACTGCTGCTCTCTCATCCCTGCAAAAGTGAATGGAGAGATTTGTCCTGACCTCCATCCCCCTCCACAGCTCCTGGCATTTCGCTTTTCTCCAAAGCAACGCTCTGCTGCTAGAATCAGCTGAGATGAAACCGAGCTGGCTCCTACACACCTTGGAGCTCAGGCAGGGCTGCTTCCCACACAGTGTCTTTCACCCAAATTAAACAGCTCCCAGCTGAGCCCTGCCATCCATCATGCCAGGCTGCAGGCACAGCTCGGGTTTGGCAGCTTTTACACCTCTGTGGGTTCATGTTTAGTGGGGAAAGAGCAGGGAACTTTTCTTTGGGAGTGTGTTCCATGGGGTGTGCAGCCCTGGAGGCTGCAGGGCATCCTTGGGATCACGCTGGAGTCAGTGGGAGCTGATTGTTGTTAAAGATAGCAGAGACCTGGGCACTGAGGGCTGCACTATTGGGAAGGAATCATTCCCTGTGAGGGTGGTGAGGCCCTGGCACAGGGTGCCCAGAGAAGCTGTGGCTGCCCCTGGATCCCTGGAAGTGCCCAAGGCCAGGCTGGACACTGGGCCTGGGAGCAACCTGGGGTGGTGGAATGTGGAAAGCCCCAGGTTGGGACTAGACGGTCTTTAAGGTCCTTTCCAGCTGTGACTCTATGATTCCCTGATGTCCCAGATTGCAAGGCAATGTGTGTGTTCTATTCCCATCTGTCAGAGGTGGGGCAGTTCTCTGCTGTTCATTGGGCAGTTTTTCTTTATCTCTTCCACAACCAATCCTCCCTCCAGGAGATCTCTGCTGTTCATGGGCCATTCATTATTAATTCTCTTCTGTCCATGGCCAGTGAGTGTCCCTGCATGGCTGATCCAATTCCATCATCCCATGGGGAGATGCTCCGCCCAGGGGAGGAGCCAAGCATTCCTACCTGGATCCAATCTGAGGTTTGGGACAGCACAGCAGCCTTTGCCCAGTGCATTGCCAGAGGAGCAGCTTTCTGCTGCCCTGCATTGCCAGAGGGAGCCCAGGCCCATCTCCAGCAGCCCTGGAGCTGCAGAGGAAAACTCCCCCCTTGTGCAGGATCCCTGCTCCAGCAGAAGCACAGCTGGCACTGCAGGAGGGCTGAGCCCCCATGGGATGGGGCTGTGCCACCCCCTGACACACAGGGGGGCAGGTTGTGTTCTGAATCTGTCAGTGTTTTGTATTTTTATTTTATTGCATTGCATTTTTATTTTATTTTTACTTTTGTATTTTTATTGACTGCATTTTTATTTTATTTTAATTTTCTTCCCTAATTAAGAACTGTTATTCCTGGTCCCATATCTCTGCCTGAGAGCCCCTTAATTTCAAATTTATACCAATTCAGAGGGAGGGTGTTCACATTCTCCATTTCAGGGGAGGCTCCTGCCTTCCTTAGCACACACCTGTCTGTTCAAACCAAGACCCCTGACTTTCAGGCTGCAGTGCTGGACATTCCTGGCTGCAGCCTGCCCACTCCTGGGGCTGCCACTCCTCGAGGACACAGCGCTGACCACACCTTGGTGTCCACACCCGTGCCAGGGGAGCAGGAATCCTAGCTCCTTGTCTGTGTTGGTCTGAGCTCATTTCAGTTTTCCAAGTGGTGTCCAAGAGCTCTGTAGGTGTCCCAGAATATCTGAGACACCTACCAGGAGGAGGCAGCCACAGAATGGAGTCTCCATTGGCATCACCTTGCTGGAGATAACACTGCCTGTTTTGAGGTTGAGCTCAAAGCCTCACTGAGTTAAGGTTTTTGTTGGATATTAGGAAAGATCTCCTCACTGAAAGAGTGGTTAATCATTGGAACAGGCTCCTCAGGAAGTGGTGGAGTTGCCGTGCCTGGAAGTGTTCAAAAAATGAGATGTGGGGCAATGTCTTAGTGGGAGTGGTGGCAGTCAGGGTTTGATCTGGGAGGTCTTTTCCAGCCTGAATGATTCTGTGAGTCTAGGACAAGCCTAGGACAAGTGTTTCCATCTATTTGAGGTGGGAAATGGAGTTTGGGCCATCTCAGTTCCCTGTGACCATATCCACACTCATGCCAGATAGCCACAACCAGTTTTCCTGTGGACCCCCCTGCAGAGAGGATTTCTGGGGTCATTTTAGCACCTCTCCCCACACATCTGAGTGGCAGAAGAACATCTTCCAGCCCCTCTTAGTGTAGGCTCTGGGCTCTTCAGATCAGCCCCTCCAGCAAGGTGGGAATCTCTGCCTCTTTGTACACAGAAAGGCTTCAGGGCCTTTGGTCCAAACATTTTGGTCCATCTGGGCCTTTGGTCCATCAACATTTTGGTCCAAAACCCAATCTTTGCCCTGTTTCTCTGCAACATCTGTGTGTCGATTGCAGAGATGCTCACTCGTCTCTACTGACATTGCTCAAACACTTTCAGATTTTATAAAGTTCTGGGTTTTAATTTCTGCCAATTTTTAGATAAGCTCTGATAAATCCAAACTGATTTCAAGTTACAAAGATGATTCAAACTTTGAAAGCACCCTAAAACACACTGCGACAAATAATTCCAACATTGTTATTCTGATTTTTACCTTGCTTCCTTGGCTGGCAGATCCTCCAGCCCCTCACAGTCTGCTCGCTGGAGAGCAGCCTGGGGGAATGACCTTGGCCTGAAATTCCACCAGGAAAGGTCCTTGTAGAACAAGGCTGTTCTCAGAGTCACAGTTTACAGGCGTCCTAGGCAACCGCCTTGGGCTTTTTCCAGTCCTCCAGGGAGAAGCACAGCCCCAGAAATCAATAACTGAGCTCTTTTGAAAGTCAGCAGGGCTCTAGAGGGATCCAAACCACCCTCTCCAATGCTTTCTCTCTGCTGAAGGCAAAGGAGGGGTCCCTGAGTGAGAGCCCTGGGCTGAAGGGGAGCAGCCCTGGCCCCCTGTCCCATCCCCAGGGGTTGCTTTGCTCAGTGCCCACTGTGTCCCATCCTCCTGGGCACTGGCTGCCCAGCTCCCCCCAGAATGGAGCCAGGCAAGGGGAGCCAGGCAGGCTTTGAGGGAAAAAAACTTCATTTTTTAGTGGAAACAACACCGTGAGGCTGTGCTGAAGCAGGGGGAGTCAATCCCTCCTTGTGAGCCCCCAAAACTCATTTCACCTTCAGACATTCTCCCTCACTCTCTTTAAAACTGGGGTTTCTTCCCTGACTCCAACTGCTCCTTATTGAACATGCAATAACCACACAGACCCTCCCCCATCTGTGTTTTGCCCTCCCCAAAACACCCACAACTTGCTTTATATTAATTTTATTTTTATATTAATTATATATTTCTATATTAATTTTATTTTATTAATTTTTTTTTTATTTTATTAATTTAAGTTTTCAAATTTATTTATTTAAATTCCTCTCCCAGCGGTGCTTTCTCCACATACCTGGACTACAAGGCTTCGATGACTGAATTGGAAAGTCTCGTTCTCCTGCCTCATTCCCATCCTGCATTTCCCAAAAAAAACCCACCATAAAACAGCAGCTGAGGACATCCCTTGGTGCAAAGGCACCTCCTATGCTGGGACACCACAAAGTCAGAGCTTGGGCTGACACATTCTCCTGCCCAAGGACAGGAGCTGGGCTTGGAGCCCAGAGAAGATGTTTCCCTCCCATTAATGGGATGAATTCATGCAGAATTGTGTAGGATACACCTTGTGAACGAAGCCAGCCAAGAGGCTGAGGGATGCACCAGCACAAGAGCTCCACATCCCACCAAAGGTCACTCCTGCATCCCCCTGCTGTGCCTGTGCTTCTGAAGGAACAGAGCAAAACTGGGAGAAGCTCAGGAAAATGCCACATTTTTAATGAAAGAGGGAAAGCTGACTCATGGCCAGAGATGCAGAGAGGTCAGATGGGTTTGTGCAATAGGGGGAAAAGGGTGAGTGGCTCAAGGACTGACCCCATTTGTGCTGTGAAGACCTTTTGGGGGGTCCATGGCATTGCCAGAGGAGCTGGGAAAAGGCACAGGGAGAGAGGCAAGGATGGGGAGATGGAGCTGCCTGAATTCCCAAGTTCACCCGTTTTTTTAGCAGTGAGGGTGTTTTACCAGCTGGACAACTTACAATTGGATCCTCTCCCAGTCTTTAAACTGAGCCCATCTGTGTTTTTAAATACTAAGTTTAACCCCAGAAATGATGATACAGACAGAAAAAAACCCAGCCTATTAGCCACTTTCTGGAAAGGTCTGGATCCCTTGCACTCCGTGACCCCTTGGAAAACACAAGGAACCTCTGCACCTCTCAGAAACAAACTCCAGGATGTTTGAAAATCTGTTTGTGCTGCGTCCAGAGCGGGGTAGCAACAGCTGAAGGTCACAAGCAGTGTATAAATAGAAAGGAGGGTTTGTTGTGACATGTCCATCCGGAGCCATCGCTCCTGGGGATGCCATCTGGGATGGGAGCAGGAGCCTGTGCGTCCCCACTGCAGGAAAGAGGAAGGGATTCTGTCCTTGCAAGGATGATGCCATGGAAAAGGGGGGTGAGAACTCCGAGGTTGTAACTTGGCTCCTAATTTTACAGATTTTGGAGAAAAATCAGAGGTGCGATGGAGCTTTGGAATGCAAATTCCTCCTGTGGGGTTTCAGTCAGGTACCCAAGCAGGGAGAAGGAAGTTTTTACCCATGGAGAGCATTTTCTGCCTGGGGAGTGGTTTGCAGTGATTGTCCTCATTTGGGGACCTCAGTGTCCCCATCAGAAGGGGTGATAGGGGCTCTCTCGTGCTGGTAGGATTTTATTCCATGTGCTAAAGACCTTTTCTGGCCATCTAACCATGTGCTAAAGATCTTTTCTGGCCAAAATCCTGCTTAATTCCATCTCCCAGTTCCATCCATCAGCTCCCTGTGCCTGACATTTGCCTCCCTCATGTATTTGGGTGATAAATTCTGCATGGTCTGGAGCTTGGTGCAGAACAAAACCACCAGGAGGTTGCCTGAAACCACGGGTCATGATGGCTCCAGCAACACCCTGTGGATGTCAGGAAAGAAGGGCAGAAAGCCATGGGGGAGAAACCTCTGGAATCTTGGTAAAACCAGAGGGAATGAGGCACTGGGATGGAAGAGCTTGAGCCAAGGAATGTGGCTGGCCAGGTGAAGGTGTTTGCTGATGCCATTCCTGCAGCTCTTGAGGCAATGAGAGAGGAGATTTTGGCTTTCAGCACTCAGAGATAACTCCTGGAGTTTCAGGAAAGCACTTGGAGAGGGACACAGCCTGTAAAGTTCAGACATCATGGCTGGATGGTGGCCAGAGAGTGTCTCAGCTCTGCTCCGAGGCTCATCTCATCAGGGAAGGAGCAGTGTCCTGTCCTGTCCCAGCACAGGTGAACCCCAGTGAGACCCAGGCTGGGGACCAGAGAGCTGGGAGTGCTCGGTGAGGGCCCTTTTTTGGGGAACCTGACCCTCTCTTGTGGGGCAGATCCTCTGACAGTTGCCCAATTCTGCCTCCTGCTGCTCCATGATCCCACTCTTGGGAGGTCTCTTTTAGCCTCAAATACAGACCAGGAGCAGCACCCTGCCCCTAGGACTCCCCTTTCCCAAGATCCAGGTTTCCCACACCTCTTTGAGCAGGAAAAATGAGGATAACTCCCCAAATTACCAATTCCTGCTGCTGCTGCTGGCTGGAAGGAATTTGCTGATCCAAGGAAGAGCTGGAGGTCAGGGATGCCAGAGCCATGGCAGGGTAAATCCAGGGCTTCAGCAGCACAGATGTGCTCCAGCTTCTCCCACTCCAACACAGGCTTGCTGGGTCCATTGTTATCTTCCCACAGGATCATTTTTACCAGGTGATAAGGATGGGATCTGGAAGTCTACTGAAGCACCTAAAGGTGGCTTACTGGAAACCCATGGGAATGAAAGGAGGAGAATCCCAGCTTTCCTTCTCATCTTGGAGGCAATGAATGCTTCTCCCCCTCCTTGAAGGACAGCTGGGTGTGTGGCATTGTGACCACAGAGAGGAAAATCTTTTCTGTCCCGCTCTCAGTGCTGCTCTGGTATTGGATTGTGTGATGGGTCACACCTATTGATCACAGCAGTCTAAAAAAGACACAACCCATAAATAACTCCTGACATCCCCAGCTGGGCCAGAAATCCTGAGCAAAGGGCTCTTGGGAGAGCTGCTGTTGGTATTTCTCTGTCCTTCTCCTCTGGGAAATGCTGGGGACAGGTTTGGCTTGAGCCAAAATGGGCTCAGAGCAATGTTTTTGCAGGAGTTTTCTTAGCAGGGCGTCTTGGTTTGGAAAGCCAGGTGTGTGCTAAGAAAGGCAGGAGCCTCCCCTGAAATGGAAAATGTAAACCCCCCCCCCTCTAAATTGGTATAAATTTTAAATTAAGGGGCTCTCAGGCAAAAATATAGGAGCAGGAAGTAACAGTTCTTTAATAGGGAAGAAAATGAAAAGATAAACAATGCAGTGAACTAAAACAACACTGACAGAGTCAGAACCCAACCTGACACCCTGTGGGTCAGGGTGTTGGCAGCAGTCCCATTGGAATTGTGGCTGCAGCCCTCCTGCAGTGTCAGGGGTGGTTCTGCTGGAGCAGGGATCCTGTAGAAAAGGGTGTAGCCTTCCTCTTGTGAGAAACAACTGCTCACTTTGAAAAGTTAAAATGTTTATTAAACCTTGACAAAAATACAACAAAGGACTACATAAGGAAAAATTTGCAGTGCTGGGAGCTGCCTCTCACAGATACCACGTGGCCAGTTCATCTTCAAGATGGATGCTCAGTCTTTTATACCCCTGGGGGTTGCCTCAGCCAGCCCTGGCCCCTCCCAAAGTCTGTCAGTCAGCTCTTCTGTGCCATTTATCAGTGGAAGCTGCTTTCTTGTCACTGGATTGGAGGTCAGGTGTTGCCATGCCCACCCCCTGAGCACCCCCAAGCTTTTCCATTCCCAACTGCCCCATGCCAGGGACACCTGTGCAGCTTCTTTGAACCTGTCCTGGACAGCCCAGGCTGTCTGATGGCAACAATACAGG
The DNA here is from genome assembly GCF_037042795.1 of Molothrus aeneus. Lineage (NCBI taxonomy): Eukaryota > Metazoa > Chordata > Aves > Passeriformes > Icteridae > Molothrus > Molothrus aeneus. Next base: position 71,127,511 of record NC_089649.1, read on the forward strand.
GGGGAAAGGGAGCTATGGGGAGAGCAGAGGACATCTAAACCACAATAACATAACCATACATCACTAAAGCTGTTCTTAATATTCACACAAAGTCACCTCTTAATTGTGAGAGCCAATCATCTCCTTGTCCATCTGTAACACTCTGAAGATCCAGTGGAAGAGGCAGCTGCTGTTCCTCTGGGAATCCAGTGGAGAAGTTGTGCTGGTGTTCCAGAATCTCCAGATTATATCCAGGTAGGAATGCTTGGCTCCTCCCCCTGGGCTCACATCTCCCAGTGGGATGCTGTAGTTCTTTTCAGCCATGCAGTGACATTCAATGGCTGTTATCAGCAGATGTCCCCCCTGGAGGGAGGAGTGGGTGTGGAAGAGATAAGGAAAACTGCCCAATGAACAGAAGACAGCTGCCATGCAGATCCCAGAACACAAATAAAAATAGAATATAAAATAGAATACAATTTGCTTGGCAATCCAGCACACAGGGCTGGGTTATCTCAGTCCCTGACCCAGCCCTGCTGGCAGAGCCTCAGCAGCCAGGCTGGAGTGGGGCACTGCTGCTGCCAGCACTGGGTTAAGGCAGGAAGGCAAAGGTGGCTCTGCTCTGCTCTCCCTTCCCCAAAATGAGTCATTGTGAAATAGAGATTTTTGGAGTTCACTTGAGGAAGCAATATGAATTAAGCATTTAAAGCTCAGCTCGTAGAATTATGTGAATTTTAACTTTTTTACTCAAGAAACTTCTTCCATGGTACGAAGGGCACGGGAAAATGCAAATTTCTGAAGCTTCTTGCATAAAGAAGAATACTAGGAGAAGACTAAAGGATGCGAGGAACAGAGATAAAGGGGCTCTTCTGCGCTCAGCCTGCCCTCTGAACCCGTGGAATGCACAATTTTGGCACAAGGAGCTGTAAGAAACACACAGCAGGGAGACCAGAGTGGGGGGATCAGATTGTGCCCCCTCAAGGAAACAGCCCCACATGGTTCTGGGGTGGAGGAGCACGGCCTGGTCCCTGCAGGGCACCAGGAACCCACCCAAAATCCAGGCCAGCACCTGGCCACGGCCAGGGGGACAGCAGCAACCCCCTCCTTAAAGCTCTCCCTGATGCTCCACCAGGTCCCACATGCTCTGTGTGGCCTGAGCACGGTGAGGGACACGTGAGGAGGGGAGAGGACACAGCCTGGCACCGTCCCTCTCCCTCCTCCCTCCCGTTCCCTTGTTTTTGCACCGCTGAAAAACACAAAAAAGCATTCCCCACATAATGATGATTTGGCCAGCAGGTCAAGCCAAGCATGACAGAGCTCGTTCTGGAGCTGGGGTCAGGCAGCAAATTCCCTCGGTGCTGCTGGCACTGAGAAGCCATTGGGGTCCCCCCCAGATCCTCTGGCTGCTCACACCCTGGGTTTTTGGGGGGGCTGGGGGGATCCAGCCACTGCGAAAGAGACTTTGGGAGCAGCCCCGTGCTGGTAACTCCCAGCCTTGGGGCATTTCCCACTTTATCAGAGCCCATGGCAACATTTCTGCCTGATCCAAGAGTTTTCTCAGCTTCCAGCATTTTGCAGGGCACGCTGTGTCCTGCATTTTCCTGGCAGTGGGGAGGAGGAGGAGGAGGAGGAGGAGGCAGGAGATGACTCTGCCGGAGCAGGAGAGCTCCAGGGGCAGCCAGGAGGTGCAGGTGCCTTGCAGGGAGCCAGGCTGGGGCTGAGAAAGCTCCAGAGGCCCTGATGCAGAGCCCAGGGAATAAAATCCATCCCGTTGCAGGGAGATGGAGAGCCAGGCAGGGAGGGGAAGGTTTATTTAGAGAAAGAGCCGTGGGCTGGCAGCCCACAGCAGGCTTTGAGCTGCTGATCTGCACGTGCCACGCTCGGGGGCGGCTGGGGGAAGGAGTCCACTATTAAAAGCCTGGCAGAAGCTCTGCTGAATCCTGCTGGAGCTCAAGGAGGGCCTGATCCAGCAGGATCCCACCTCCAGTGTCACCTCATCTGACCCTGGGACCAAAGCAGAGACAAATCCAAGCCCGTCCTCTTTTCTTCCAGGGGTGCACCTGGCACTGGTGGGGAGCACCAGCAATTCCTGAGTTCTTTAAAGGATTATCTGAGATTTGAAAGGTGCTCAGAGATCCACATAAACCCTGAGCACCTCATGGGAGAGGCTGTGCTGAAGGGAAGGACGCTCTGGAGAGGATGGAGCTGTGCAGATTCCCACCCTCCTGAGCTGGGTGCAGCCTGGAACACCAATGATCCTTGGCATTAATGGTGATCCGGGCACTGAAGCCATCCCCTTTCCACTCCTCATCCCTCCAGACGCCTCCCAGCACAGGATAATCCATCTCCTTCCCTCTCCATTAACCAAGCCCTGCTCCAGGGAGGGCTCTGTCCACAATCATTAAGGTGGAAATTCCTCCTGCAGCCAAGGGCACTTCCCGGCTCATTAACACCCGGCAGGAGGGAAAGAGGGCACGGGAAAATCATGCTGGGTGTACCTGGGGGTGACATGGATGGGGACACGGATGGGGACACAGTGCTCAGAGGTTTTGGGATCTCAGGGTTCGTGGTTTGGGGTCAGCCCCATCTGTTTGCATTGGAACAGGGGGGAATCAGCTCAGAATCGTGGATTGGTCACCCTAAAGGACTTTTGGTTCTGCCATGGGAAGGGAACATTCCCTGATGCCTTGGGAAGGCTGACCTAGAACAGAGGCTGGACAGAGCTAAAGAATAAAGCAGGGATTTATTAGGAGGCCTCAATGGATGCACCTTGGGCAGCACAAGAGCCCAGCCAGGGCTGCACCCAAGATGAACCAAAATGATCACAAAATGAACTCAGGATGAACCCCAAATGGTCACAAAATGAACCCCAAATGGTCACAAAGTAAACCCAAAATAAACCCAAAATAATAAAAAAATGAACACAAAATGGTCACAAAATTAACCCAAGATGCACCAAAATGGTCACCAAATGGACACTGGTCATGGGGTCTCTCACTTTGATCAGTTCTGCTCCATTTGCATCTTGCAGTTCATTGTCCCATTCCAGCTTTAGCCCCTGCAGTCCCATCCTGCTTGTTTTTCTCTCTCCAGCCCACGGTGTTTGTGTTCTTGGGGCTGAGGTTTGGATCATTTGTCCTTGGTCCTCAGCTGGAGCAGGAATTGTTTTGTCTCCCTGCTCTGTGCACAGAGCTCACCATCCCCTCATATGAAACCCAGACTCACACACTAAAGCAGCACAGAATCTGAAAAATAGAAAAGCCAAAACCTGAGGCATCACCCTTATCCCAGATTGCTCCAGGCCCTGTCCAAGCTGGCCTTGGGAAGCAAGATGAGATGTGAGGAAGGAATTAACACCCTCAGGGATGCCCAGCAGGGGCAAATGGGCTGCAGCAGGACCAGAGCAGGAGCCCACCTGAGCACATCAACCTCCCCTGGACAAGGAATTCTGACACAGCTCACAGTGGCCATTTCTTGCCCCAGGCACCCACCTGGCACCTGCAAAACCCATCCCAGTGGTGCAGAAGCAGGGAGTGCTGCTGTCAGAGGGATCAGGCAGGTCCAGGGCTGTGTTTTTGTGTCTCTGGGAGCCGCTCCTCCTTTCTCCTCACAGCTCAGGTATTGAATTGTGGGGTGCCCCATGGCAGGAAGGAATGATGAATCTGACTCCATGTTCTCAGAAGGCTCATTTATTATTTTAGGATAGTATATTATATCAAAGAATACTAAACTAAACTATACTAAAGAATACAGAAAGGATACTTAAAGAAGGCTAAAAAGATAATAATGAAAACTCCTGACTCTCTCCAGAGTCCCAACACAGCTTGGCCCTGATTGGCCAAAGAGTGAAAACAACTCCCAGCAGAATCCAATGAAACAATCACCTGTGGGTAAACAATCTCCAAACTCATTCCACATGAGCACAACACAGGAGAAGCAAATGAGATAAGAATTGTTTTCCTTTTCTCTGAGGCTTCTCAGCTTCCCAGGAGAAGAATCCTGGGCAAAGGGATTTTTCCAGAAAATGTGAATGTGACACACTCAGGAGCTGGGGGGAGGATGATGAAGGACCTGCCAGCTTCACCCCATGGGGCTCTCTTGAATCCAGCAAGAAATCATTGGAAATTCATTAAAGGGACAGTTTGCCACAACCTTTCCTTCTCAATAAGGCTACAGGTGCTTTTCCTACTCTGAGTTTACCGGCAGGAGGTGACAAAAAGGAAAAAAAAATCCGCCCAAATTTGTGGTGTTTTCCCTGAAAACACAAGCCCTGGTGCAAACCCCACATTCAGGGCGGTCATTCCTATATCCACTCCACCAAAGAGCAAAGCTGGTCCTCCAGCAGGGACTCAACCCCAGAATCTCAGACTTGTCTGGCTTGGAAGGGACCTTAAGGACCATGCAGTGCCACAGGCAGGGACCATCCCTCTCCTCCTGCCTCTCTCACTGTGATGTGCTGTGCCAAAACCTCCCAGCAGCCACCTGGGATGGAGGAGGGGAATCCAGGGTCATTAGTGCAAAGAGGAATGAGGCCAGGAGGGCTCTCATGCCTCAGCATCTTAATTGAAATGGGTTTCCCATCCTCCTCCCCCTGCTCCCAAGCCCAGGCTCCTTCAAGGGCATCTCCTGGCTTGGTGCTGTGCACTCTGCATCCCCCATGAACCACTCACATCTCTTTAATTAAATGTCAAGATATTCAGGTTTTGGTTTTTTTTTTTTACCTTTTAAGCGCCCTCTGCTCAGAAAGATTAATGGAGAGCTCAGTTACTGTGTGGGTGGGAAAACTGTGGGGAAACTGTGATGACAGCCAGGCAGGATCCCTGAAATCCTTTGGGGTGGTTATTTGAAAGGCTGGGGATCAGTGAAAGATTCTTTCCCCAAGGAATGGGCACAGCCCTGAGGCTGCCAGAGCTCCAGGAGGGTTTGGACAACACTCCCAGGGGCAGGGTGGGATTGTTGGAGTGTCTGTGCAGGGCCAGGAGCTGCTGGATCAATGATCCTGGTGGGTTCCATCCAGCTCAGGAGGCTCCATGGTTCTGTGATGTACCAAACACAGCTGGAGGGGCAGCTCCTCCACCTCCAAAGCCAGGGCTGGTCCTGGGGCATTCCCCCTGGGGGAAGCCAGTGCTGTCCTGAGCCAGTGTGGGACATCCTGAAGGACCCAAACTGCTTTCCTGCAGCAAAGGGCAACCTGGCATGACCCTCCAGGGGTCTGGGGACATCATGGATTCCCAGAATCCATAAATCCCAGACTGGTTTAGGGTGGAAACAACATTGAAGCTCATCTCATTTTCCCTGCTGCTATGGGCAGGAACACCTTCCACAGTCCCAGGTTGCTCCAAGCTCTGTCCAGCCTGGCTTTGGACACTTTCAGGGATGGGAATTGAGGTGCTTCCAGCCTTTTTTGAGTCTCCACACTGAGTCCCCTGTGTGCTTCCCTATTCAGATCTCCCTGGGAAAGGCGCAGTGTCTGACATGGAGAGCTGCCAGATGCTCTGTTTGCAGCTGATGGAGGGCTGCATGCCGAGTGCTGGCACTCCCAGAGGATGTTTCTGTACAGTTTGTCCTCCCAAGGAGAGCTGGAGATGAAGCAGGAGAGGAGGGAGCAGGGCAGGAAGCTGCAGACAGGACACATTCATCACCTCCATCCTCCTTGGCCAAAAACCCAAAAATGGCTCCTGTCCCAGGCCACCCGCATCCTGACCCACCCTGGACCAACTCCCTCTGCTCCAGGTCGCTGTTCCAGCCTCAGACCTGGCCACGGTCAGTGTTTCACCTGGGAAAAGCCTTTTTAAATCCTGATAAAGTTTTAAATCTCAGTGTAAATCCTGCAGAGGTGACAGCAGGATTTGGGATGAGATGTGGTTTTGTCACCTTCTAGGGAGCCCACAGTGGGAGCCAGCTTCAAATCAGAGAAATTTAGTGCTTCAAACCAACCATAATTTCTGCTGGAAAGCAATCAGGGAGGCTTCTCTGGTGGTGATTGAGGAAGGTAACAAGGCTGGTGAGGGGCTGGGAACACAAACCCTGAGAGGAACAACTGAGGGAGCTGGGGGTGCTCAGCCTGCAGAAAAGGAGACTCAGGGTTGCCCCCATCACTCTGCACAGCTCCTGAAAGGTGCCTGTGCTCAGCTGGGGCTGGGCTCTTTCTCCAGGCAGCACTGACACAACCAGAGCACACAGCCTCGAGCTGTGCCAAGGGAAATCCAGGCTGGATAGCAGGGAAAAGGTTTTTATGGAAAGGGTGATAAAGTTCTGGAATTTTCTGCCCAGGGAGGTGGTGGAGTCCCCATGCTTGGGTGTGTTTAACAAAGCCTGGATGTGGCACTGGGTGCCAGGGTTTAGTTGAGGTGCTGGGGCTGGGTTGGAGTCGATGATCTTGAAGGTCTCTTCCAACCTGGTCATTCTGTGATTCTGTGAATTCTATGATTATGAGCAGGCAGCTGACTCCAGCCTGGACTCCCATCCATTTCCATAGTCTGCAGTGGGAGCTGACACATTCCATGTGCACAAACACCAGAATTCAGGTGAGGAGAGACCAAAATATGAGAAGAAATGGTGCCTGTGTCTGGGTGGGAGGCCCATGGCCTGGAGAGAAAGAGCCTGGAGGGAAACACATCCCATCTTTGGTGAAACCCTTCAAAATGCCCAAATGCTTGAAGATAAAAGTTTCAGATTCTAGAAACTGCTTAGGTGGGCTGCCAGAAGGACGTGGGCAGTGTCTGGACTCCCAACACTGCTGTGCTGGTGTCACCCCCGTGGGAACCACGAGCTCCCCTGGGATGCTCTGCCTCGGTGGGGCTGCTCCTTCTCCCCAGGGCAGTTTGGGGACTGGGTTGTATGGGAGGCATCCCAGTTCCTCTGGTGGTGGGATCTCATTATGTGATGAGCTGAACATCTGGATTAAAATAGATCAAATAGTCACTAAATCCTAAATAAGCCTGGGAGCTCAGTGGCAGCCATATGCTTCCTACTGACAAGCTCAAAAAAAACCCCCCATCTCTCCTTGCCATTACCTCACACTGCAGCAGAGTATTATCCTCCTCCAAGCCAGCTCAGGGACAAACCTCCCTGCTCTGGCCATCCTCTGGACCAGCAGCCTGAGTGAGGCTCTTTTAGGAAATGATGCCTGGAAATGGGAACTTACCCCTCTGTGCAAAAGATCTGGTGATGGGAATGAAAGGAATAATATTCAAAGGAAGAAAAGCAGAGCTTTGTTGTTTAGTGTTCAAAGGGTGCTAAATGTCCCTTAATGTTTGGAAAATCCTGTAGGAGCACAGTGAATATTGATGTTTTGTTGCCTGCATCCTTCTGGGGCCAAGAGGAAAGTGCAGGTCAAGTGGCCTCCAAGAGCTGGAGGGAGAACATGGAGGGTGGGATGGACCCAGGGCTGCTGCAGGAGGATGCAGGACTCATGGAATGGTTTGTGTTGAAAAGGATCTTAAATCCCATCCTATTCCACCCCCTGCCATGGGCAGGGACACCTTCCACTATCCCAGGGTTCTCCCAGCCCTGTCCAGCCTGGCCTTGGGCACTTCCAGGGATCCAGGGGCAGCCACAGCTGCTCTGGCAAACCCAGGGCCTCCCCACGCTCACAGGGAAGAATTTATTCCCATTTATTCCCATCTAAATCTTCCCTTTTCAGGGCAGACTTGAGGGAGGACTCAGGGATAACAAATCACAGCACTGCCTTTACTCCCTGGGAGCACAAAAATAAAGGGTGGCCACTGCCTTTAGGTCATGCTCTGCACTCAGCTAAGCAAGACAAGGGCCAAGGTCCTGGGAGGCCTTGGCAGGCTTGTCCTGGAGCTTTTTTTAGCCCTTTTCAGCTGATTTTAGCCAAAACAGCACATGGCCCAATAGTCAGATGAGCATTGCTCTGGCATTCACATTCCCTGAACGTGATTGAACCCTTCCCAGGGTTTTTCTCCTGGGAAGCTGAAAGGCAGCAAGAGAGGCCTCAGAGAAAAGGAAAACAATTCTGATCTCATTTGCTTCTCCTGTGTTGTGCTCACATCTGGAATGTGTTTGGAGATTGTTCACCCACAGGTGATTGTTTCATTGGATTCTGCTGGGAGTTGTTTTCACTCTTTGGCCAATCAGGGCCAAGCTGTGTTGGGACTCTGGAGAGAGTCAGGAGTTTTCATTATTATCTTTTTAGCCTTGTGTAAGTATCCTTTCTCTATTCTTTAGTATAGTATAGTATTCTTTAATATAATATGGTATAATAAAATAATAAATTAGCCTTCTGAGAACATGGAGTCAGATTCATCATTCCTGCCTTTGTCAGGGCTCCCTGCAAATACAAAACCACCCCTCTGTCACCATCATATTTTCTGGAAAAATCCCTTCACCAGGATTTCTTCTCCTGGGAAGCTGAGAAGCCTCAGAGAAAAAGGAAAGCAACATTCATCTCATTTTCCTTCTCCCTGTGTTTTGCTGCTTTGGAATTTGGTTTGGAGGTTGTTTGTCCAACAGGTGGTTGTTTGATTGGTTTCATGTGAATTGTTTTGACTTAATGACCAATCACAGCCAGCTGTGTCAGGACTCGAAGCAGCGACAATCTTTTTAGCATTCTGTAAGTATCCTTTCTGTATTCTTTAGTGTAGTTTAGTATAGCATTCTTTAATATAATATAGTATCATAAAGTAATAAATTAGCCTTCTGAGAACATGGAGTCAGATTCATCATTCCTTCCTTTGTTGGTGGCCCTGCCTTTACAATAAATTGCTGGTGTGGCAACCAGTCAGGTCACCAGATTTCACCAAGCCTTTTGCAACTGCATTGTTTCACCCTAAAAACATCCAACCAGCCAGTGAGGGCCTGACTAAAACTAGGGTGAGTTCTCTGAGCCAGCAGTGCTTCTGCAGGTTGTTGTGTGAGGTGTGAGAGCAGCACCAACCTCAACCCTCACCCCCTGCAGCAAAAAATCTGCACTGCTGCTTGTGGAAACCCAGGGCACACAGGGAATATTTCTGTGTCTGCTCTGGGGTGCCCTGACCCCCAGGGCAGCACTGACTCTGACCCTCATTCATGGAGAAAGTTTCCCGGACTTCAAGATAGACTGGAACCCACAAAAGTGTGAAATAGATTGTAGAGAGCAGTGCAGGTGTATCACTTGGTGAGAAATTGAGGTTTTGGGATTTTTAGTATGTTGTGGATGGCAGCAAGATGGAGGGCACAGGGTGTCATCCTGGGTTTCTTTTTCCTCCTTCTTCATGGGTTTGGGTGGCATTTTGTAATTGGGCAGAAAAGTCTGCATTGTGGGCTCTGTGGGATCAGTTATTGGGTTAAAAGGGAAAATAATCCAGGTGTCAGCTCTTAACTGGAGAGTTTAGCTTTAAAAGACCTTGGAACAAGAGATTGTTGGACATTTTGTGCCTTCTAATGAAAAGCTGCTGAACTCATGGTTGTAAGACCATGGGATTTTGGTGGTTTTTTTTTTGGGGGGGGGGGGGGGGGGGGCGTGTTTTGTTTTTTTGGGTTTGTGGGGTTTTTTTTGTTGTTTTTGTTTTGGTTTTTTTTTTTTGTTTTGTTTTGGGGTGGTTTTTGTTTTTGGGGTTTTTTTGAGTTTTTTTTTTTGTTTGTTTTTGTGGAAGGGGCTGGCTGTTTTACTGATAAGAAGTAATAAACACTCGAGTCCAAACATGAAATATTATCTCAAGTGCCTTCAATCCCGACCCAGAGAAACCCACAACTGGTACCACCACAGCTGGTCACTTGCTGTGCTGACTCCTGAGCACAGGAGATGCTCAGAGGCCTGTGTGCACCCACCATAATTGCATTATTGATGGGAATTAGCAGTAATTGGATAATTGGGGAGCCGAGTGTTGGATTTGTTCCAGCAAACCCCGACAGAAACGTTGCGGCTCGTTGTGGTTTGCTGGTTAATGAGACCAAGCTCAAATCCCTGCCCTGTGCACCAGGGCCTTGCTGCCTTTTTGCCTTCTAAATTGTAACACTTCAAAGATAATCATCTGGAAATGGCAGGGAGAAATCAGGGCAGGCCGTGACCTCAGTTAGCTGGAGAAATTCTCCTTCCTTCTCTGGCTGGAGGGAGAGGAGGGTGGTGGTGGCTGAGCTGGATCAACCTTTGATTATTGATTGATAATGAGGTCAAATGGGAGCGCAGAGGTGTCCCTGGGGTGTCCCCTTCTCTCCATCACCCACTGCTGTGCCCGGGTGAATGAGGCAGCCCAGGGGCGATGATTCACAGAGCCCAGATCCTGCTGGGAAAGGTCCAAGGGCTCAGTTTGGGCTCCTTGGTGCCTCCCAGCAGAGGGAAGGACCAGACTGTCACCTCTGGGATGCACAGCCTGAAGGAACCAGCTCTCCATTTGCAGACACATCTCCCCAGATTCCTGGTTTTCCTCTGAAAAGTGTTGTGGGTTTTTGGGGTTTTTTTTGTGTTTTTTTTTTTTTTTTTTAAATTTTGGTGGGGGGTTTTTTGTTTGTTTGTTTGGGTTTTTGGAGGGTTTGGGTTTTTTGGGGTTTCTTTTTGTTTGTTTTCTGGTTTTTTTTTTTGTTTTGGTTTTTGTGTTTTTTTTTTTTTAGTTTTTAGGTTTTGTTTTTGCTTTGGTTTTTTTGTGTTTTTTTTGTGTTTTTGGTTGTTTTTTTTTTTGAAGTTTTTTGGTTTGGTTTTTTTTGTGGTTTTGTTTTGTTTTGTTTTTTTGTGTTTTTTTGGTTGCTTTTTTTTTTGTTGTTGTTGGTTTGTTTGTTTTGGGTTTCTTTTAGGCTTTTTTTGTGGAAGGGGCTGTCTGTACCACGGCAATGTGTGATCCACACCCTCCTTTTCCCTCCTCTCCAACACCTCGTGATTTCCCACCTGATATCTCCCATTTCTTCCAGAAGGGAAACGAGTGGGCAGGCGTAGAAAATCACACCCCCAGGAGGAAAACCACTCGCCAAACACCCCCCTCCGGCTTTATTCCAGCTGTGACGCACCTCCCTCCCCACTCCCCTGTCATTCCCCTGCCTCCTTTCCTCCCCGCACCCTGGGCAAAGGCGGAATTTGGGGCAGGGATGCTCCTCCCGCATCCCTGCTGCCCATGGCGATCCGTGCCGCGCCGGGTGACGGTGATGAGCAGCGACACTCGGCCGTGCGAGCGGGGACACGGCAGCCCCCGCTGCCCCTCCCGCAGCCGCTGCCCCCGGCAGATGCTCCAGCAGCACCCGGTGCCCCCATCCAGCCCCCCAGCCTGGGGCAGGGAGGGCTGGGCTGTGCTGCAGGGAGGGGTAAATGGGCTGGGCAAAGGCTCCAGGGACTTGCTGGGGGAGAATTCACCACACCCAGCCTCTATTTCTCCATCTCCAGCCTCCCTTTCCCCATCCCCATCTTCCTTTATCCACTCCCATCCTCTTTTTCTCCATACTCAGCCTCTATTTCTCCATCTCCATCCTCCCCTTCCCCATTCCCATCCTCTCCCAGCCTCTATTTCTCCATCCCCACCTTCCCTTTCTTCACCTCCAGTCTCCTGTATTCATCCCCAGTCTCCCCATCTCCATCCCCATCCTCCCTTTCCCCATTCTCATCTTCCTTTATCCACTTCCATCCTCTATTTCTCCATCCCCAGCCTCTATTTCTCCATCTCCATCCTCCCCTTCCCCATTCCCATCCTCTCCCAGCCTCTATTTCTCCATCCCCACCTTCCCTTTCTTCACCTCCAGTCTCCTGTATTCATCCCCAGTCTCCCCATCTCCATCCCCATCCTCCCTTTCCCCATTCTCATCTTCCTTTATCCACTTCCATCCTCTATTTCTCCATCCCCAGCCTCTATTTCTCCATCCCCAGCCTCTATTTCTCCATCCCCATCTTCTCTTTCTTCACCTCCAGCCTCCTGTATTCATCCCCAGCCTCCCCCTCTCCAGCAGCACCCGGTGCCCCCATCCAGCCCCCCCGAGCTGGGCTGTGCTGGAGGGAGGGGTAAATGGGCTGGGGAAAAGGCTCCAGGGACTTGCTGGGGGAGAATTCACCCTTGGATGGGGCTGGGGCAGGGGCAGGAGGATTTTTGGGGGCAGGGATTCAGCTGCCTTGAGGATTGGGGTGATGGGATGGGGGAAATGCAGCCAAGTGGTTGGGGCTGCTCAGTCCTTCTGCAGCTCCTCTGTGGTTGAAATGCAAGCAAGGCTGTCCCTTCCCCATCCCCATCCTCCCTTTCCCCATTCCCATCTTCCTCTTTCCACTCCCATCCTCTTTTTCTCCATCCCCATCCTCCCTTTCTTCACCTCCAGCCTCCTGTATTCACCCCCAGCCTCCCCCTCTCCATCCCCATCCTTTCTTTACCCATCCTCATCCTCCCAGCTCCTTCTGCTGCTCACCCTGAGCCTGCCCCTGGCTGTCCTGGGATTGACCAGGTCAACAATAATAATAATAATAATAATAATAATAATAATAATAATAATAATAATAATAATAATAATAATAATAATAATAATAATAATAATAATAATAAATCCCAGCCCTAAAAACCCAAGCCCTGTGCTGAGCTCAGGAGCATCACTCTGCCTCAAAGCCTGGAGCCAGGAGCAGGATGAGGGGAGCCAAGTCCAACCCTTTCTTTCTCCATTCCCAGCCTCTCCTTCTCTCTTCTCAACCTCCCCTTCTCCCTCCCCAGCCTTTCTTTACCCATCCTCATCCCCCCAGTTCCTTCTGCTCACCCTGAGCCTGCCACTGGGATTGACCAGGTCAATGATAATAATAATAGAAAAGTAATAATAACAATATAATAATAAATATAGCAATACATATAATAAATATAATAATATATAATAATAAATATAATAATAAATATAATAAAATATAATAATAAAATATAATAAATACAATAAGAAATATAACAATAAATATAATAAATACATTAATATATTATAATAAAATATAATAAATATAACAACAAATAGAATAAATAGAATAACAATAAATAATAATAAAATACAATAATAATAATAATAATAATAATCATCATCATCATCATCATCATCATCATCATCATCATCATCATCATCATCATCCCAGCCCTATAACCCAAGCCTCAGGAGCATCCCTGTGCCCCAAAGCCTGGAGCAGGACGAGGGGAGCCAAGTGCAGGGCACAGGGAAGCTCCAAGCAGTGTGAGGCACAGCCCTGGTTTCTCACCCCGGTTCAGGCAGACACAGGGACATGACCCAGTTATTTGATGGCAGCGTTTAACATTTCCCCTGCAAGGCAAAGCCAGCCCGGCTTCCTCTCTCTCCCTCCCTCCCTCCCTGCTCCCAGCCCGGCAGCCCGGCCTGGATCGCTGCCTTCCCGGGGCTTAAGAGCTCAGTCGGGCTGGGATGGAGGGGAAAATGTGACAGTGCAGCCTCGGCAGCAGCCCAGATGTGCTGCTGATTCATCCCAGCATTGCGTAACCCCGGCGGCAGCGCCGCTCCAGCCGGGAAGCAGCAGCTCGCCCCAGGCTGTGCCCTGGAAAGGGGATGTGGGGGGACCCCTCCAGAGGGGGCAGAGTGCTCAGAGTGGGGTGCAGCACCCCAAAAACTCTGCAGAGAGGTGAAGGAGCTGGGAGAGGCAGCGCTGTCATGCTGGGAAGGAGGTGAGCAGGGCCAGTGTAGCCATGATATTTTATGAAAAATCCTTTCCTTAGGGTTTTTTCTCCTGAGAAGCTGAGAGGCCTCAGGAACAAAATGTAGACATTGATTATCTGCTGCTGTGGAATGCAACAGGTGCATCTGGGATTGGTCTCATGTGGTTGTTTCTAATTAATGGCCAATCACAGTCCAGCTGTGTCAGACTCTCTGTCCAAGCCACAAGCCTTTGTTATTCATTCCTTCTATTCTATTCTTAGCCAGCCTTCTGATGAAATCCTTTCTTCTATTCTTTTAGTATAGTTTTAATATAATATATATCATAAAATAATAAATCAGCCTTCTGAAACATGGAGTCAGATCCTCGTCTCTTCCCTCAACCTGAGACCCCTTTGAACATGGTTACAGTCCAGGAGTGCTCAAAAAAGGTGCCCCAAGGTGGCCAAATCAGCCCTCCCATCTTCCTATTCAATGTCCTGAGGGTGTTTGGCCTCTCTGAGAGATCCAGTGGCTCCAGCGTCCCTCCTGAAGGGACGAAGGACAAATCTCTCTGGGGTGGTCTCCATATAAAGCAGGTGAGCATATCCAGGAGTGGTTAAAAAAGGCAGCCCAAGGTGGCCAAATCAACCCTCCCATCTCTCTGTTCAATGTCCTGAGGGTGTTTAGCCTCTCTGAGACATGCAGTGTCCCTCCTGAAGGGACAAAGGACAAATCTCTCTGGGGTGCTCTCCATGTAATCGTGTGGATATAATTTGATTATCCCTTCCTCCATGTTTAGCATCACAAAGGGAAAAGCTGCCCCGGGCTGAGCCCTTGGAGCCACCACTCTGGGGCTGGTCTGGGGGAAGAAGGGCCTGAAACTGGGCTGGAGGAGCTGCAGAATTTGGGGAGGCTTTCAAAATGTCCTGCCCCAGTCCCAGCTCCTGGCTGTGCCCATGTTCAAGAGGCATTTGGACAATTCTCTCAGGCATGTGGTTTGATTTTTGGGATTGTCCTGTGCAGGGCCAGGAGCTGGACTCATGGCCCTTGTGGGTCCCTTCCAGCTCAGCAGATTCCTTGATTCTCCCAGCAGCAAACTGGTCGGGCTCTTCTGGAGAGGATACAAAGGTTTTGTTCCAGAGCCCACAAAAATTCATTTACTTTCCAAAAAAGACACAGACATTGATAAGAAAGACCTGGACAGACCAGGGCTTCTACAAAGTCACCCTGAAGAGCAAAGAGGTTTCAGTGAGGCCCCAAAACTCCTGATCTGCCTGAGCAAGGGGGGTTTAGCCAGTGAGATTTCACAGAAAATGTGTGTGTGTGGGCATCTGCTGAGTGTGTTTGCACACAAATAACACAACAGAGGTTCTAGAGGACAATGTTGCACAAAGCAAGAGCAGGACACGTTGTGTTTTATGCAAAATCCCCTGGCTGAGATGAGTCTAAGTCAGAAAAACATCCAGGACCTTGTACAGGACTTCGGTGGCTCCTGCACACCCATTCCCACACCCAGCCTGGGCTGCTGTGTACCTCTGCAAGCTGGGGATTTATTTTTGGGGGGAGATGTGGCAGGATGGTGTTTCTAAGGATGACCAAGAGTTTGGCCAACCCTTTAAGGAGGCCACCCGAGCATCTCATGGGCAGCAGGTCACAAATCAGAGTCACCACACAGGGGAGAAACCACGAAAATCCTGAATCCAGTAAAACAAGAGGGGAAAAAAACCCTCTTCAGTGCCAGAGGTGGTGGGTGAGCACATGGAGAAGGGGGTGGTAGAGCCAGTGTCATCCTTTTGGGATGCTGGCAGGAGGGGGGAGGCTTTTTCTTGCAAGGAAAGTGCTCAGTGAGTCAGCAGGAGCAGAGCAGAGTCTGGCTGAGCTGGGGTTTAGCGTCGTCCTAAGCGGCTTTGGGAGCCGCGAGCGCGGGAGGAGCGCGCATGAAATGAAGGTGGGGAAAGAAAAACAAACAGTGCCAGTGGTTATGTAAGGGATCAGAGGCTGCCCATGTGCTCCCTGGAGTCCTCCACCCCCCCTGGGAATGCTCTGATGGGTTTGAGTTCATCCTGATCACCCCTGTTAAGAATTTTTGGGGAGGGTTTGGGGAGTTTTGTATTTGTGGGGACCCTTGTGGCAGGCAGGAATGATGAATCTGACTCCATGTTCTCAGAAGGCAAATTTATTATTTTATGATACTATATTATATTAAAGAATGCTATACTATACTATAGAATACAGCAAGGATACTTACAGAAGGCTAAAAAGATAATAATGAAAACTCCTGACTCTCTCCAGAGCCCCGACACAGCTTGGCCCTGATTGGCCAAAGAGTGAAAACAACTCCCAGCAGAATCCAATGGAACAATCACCTGTGGGTAAACAATCTCCAAACACATTCCACATGAGCACAACACAGGAGAAGCAAATGAGATAAGAATTGTTTTCCTTTTCTCTGAGGCTTCTCAGCTTCCCAGGAGAAGAATCCTGGGCAAAGGGATTTTTCCAGAAAATGTGAATGCCACAGTGGAGAAGTGAGGGAAGGTGCAGAGATGTGATAGCTCCTGTTGGTGGGGTGACCAAGGAGGATTTGAATGGGATTGAAATGAATTAAAACATTAAGGGTGGCTGGGAAATGGACAATTCCTTGCTGGCTCCTCTGTCAGGACATAGAACTGGGGACATAGGAGCAATCAAGTGACACTTGAGTAGGACAGGTCAGACAGAACAGAGACCTGCTCCCTGTCACCTGCACAGCTAAACAAGGAATTACTGCTGTGGGATGCTGCAAAGATAAAATACCTACATGGATCCCAAAAGTTTAGCACCTGATAATCCCAAAAGGCTCTTCCAAAGATTCAACTTCTGGCTTGTGAGAAAGAGGGAGAACAACTTTTTACATGGGCAAGGACAGGAGGGAATGGACATAAACTGATGGAGGGCAGGGTTAGATGGGATATTGGGCAGGAATTGTTCCCTGGGAGGGTGGGCAGGCCCTGGCACAGGGTGCCCAGGGAAGCTGTGGCTGCCCCTGGATCCCTGGCAGTGCCCAAGGCCAGGTTGGACAGGGCTTGGAGCAACCTGGGATTGTGGAAAGTGTCCCTGCCCATGGCAGGGGTAGGATTGGATGAGCTTTAAGGTTCTTTCCAACCAAAACCATGCCATGGTTCTGTGGGATTTTGTTCAACAGCATAAAACCCACCCTGAAATTAATCAGTCAACACCCTCTGCAGCTTGATTAAAAACATCCCTGAATATTCTGATACTGGGGATGGGTACATGGAGTGGATCCTGGTGGTTTTTAGGGTTTGTTTCCCAAGTGAGAGGCTTCCTGGCAATATTTGGCCGGCTCTGCTCACTCATATCCCCACCAGCACCCAGGACGTGCAGATGTGAACAATCCTGGATTTGGGAGAGCCTGGAATTCCTGCCTCCAGTTTGAGCAACAGCAGCTGGAGCTGGGAAATACTCCTGGGGTGCAGAGTGACCCCAGGCTGCCCTCACTGCCCACAAATTCCAGCAGCATCAGCAGCTGGGAGCCCATTCCCAGCCACAGGGGCTGCTCCAGTGCCAGGAGAGCAGGGAAACCTCTGCTCGGGGCACAGATAACCAGGGCTGGAGGGAGCAGAGCACAGCAGGACATGGGGACACCTCGGGTTTCCATGGCAATCAGGCCAGGTGTCACCGATGCAGGGATGCAGGGGGGATGCTGCAGTGCCAGGGATCTGCATTCCCCAGGGAATGGCAGCTCTGGGGCTGGGAATCTCCTCTGGGAAACGTCAGCAGAGCTGGGGACGGCCTCATGTGGTGGTAGGACACAAAATGAGCGACACTCACACGCTGAGATATCCAAGGCTGTGGCATTTGCTGGGCCCCCAGGACGAAGGAGGAAATGATGAATCTGACTCCATGTTCTTAGAAGGCTGATTTATTATTTTATGTTCTATATTATATTAAAGAATGCTGTACTAAAACTACACTAAAGAATACAGAAAGGATACAGAAGGTTACAAAGAATGATAATGAAAACTCGTGACTCCTTCCAGAGTTCCAACACAGCTGGCTGTGATTGGTCATTAAGTCAAAACAATTCACATGAAACCAATCAAAGAACCACCTGTTGGATAAACAATCTCCAAACTCATTCCAAAGCAGCAAAACACAGGAGAAGCAAATGCGATAATATTGTTTTCTTTTTTCTCTGAAACTTCTCAGCTTCCCAGGAGAAGAAATCCTGGTGAAGGGATTTTCCAGAAAATATGATGGTGACACAAGGCAAAAAGGGCACCTTTATTTCCAGACCTTGATATTTATAGAATTCCAAAAGTAACCATGGAATTGGAGGATGGAATTGCCACCTCTCCAACCACACTGGTCAAACCAACAGTCCATCAGTTCTCTCCTCCTCCAGAGAGGAATGCAAAACAATCCTTATTTACATGAAAAGTGCATGAGAAGCTCCATTACAGAGATGAGAACATCAGAATGCTTGGGAGAACTTCAGAAGAACAGGGTGGCAGCTCATGCAGCCTCTTGTGCTTGGCTCAGGTCCCTGCAGGGCCCAGATGTGACAGCAGCTGGGTGGGCACAGGGGCTGTGCTGCTGGTGTCCTTCACACTGGGGACGCCCAAATCCCTACTGAGACCTGCTGGGCCCTTGGTGTCCTCCCTTCTCCATCCCCAGGGCTGGCTCCAGCCTGTCTTTCTTAATCGTCTCTTAATAAGATGCCAAAATGTTTTCCCAGCTGCTGGCACACCCAGAACCTTTCTGAGGAAGGTGGAGAGGGAGGAGAAGTGAAGCAGGGACACTTCAGCCTCCAGCACAGCCTGAATGCCCCTGAAACCTTCTGTGTCCCCCTGGATCTGCCCTGCCCCTCTCCTGTCATCATCTGCTCCCAAATTGTTGGAGAATTCCCTCCTCTACCCAAGGGACCTCTTGGATTCTGTGGTGGCACAGGTCACTCCCACCCTGATTACGTTATTTTTATGTTAAAAATACATTTTTATTTAAAGCTGTTGGCAGGGGAAAAGCCATGGCAGCCCAGCTGCAACCACTCCACTCAGTGGAGGATTTTTCCTCACAGAAGGTGTCTGGACATCTTAAGAACGTGCCAACTTCAATATCCAGAGGTGGAGAGGAGGGATGTGGCTCCTGACAGCCTGATTTAAGCCTTGCAGAGGAAGAAAAACTCCTTTTTCTCCTTTTTTTCCTGGCCTTGGCTCAGAACAGGCTCCATCAAACTCCAGGTTTGATGTTCCCTGTGGAGCTTTGGTGGTTGGGAGAACAACAGGACTCCTGGCACGGGTCAAACCCTCTGGAGAGGACCCTTGTGCCACATTTCTGTCCAAGATTATTGTCTGGAGCACTCACAGGGCTTGGGCTTGGGAGGAAGGGTGGAGAAGCAGAGGCTCTGGTGAAGCCCCTGTGGTCTGTGAGGGAGGGAACCCCTGGTCCTTGCTGCAGGTGATCCCTGGGTATGTGAGACGTGGGGTGACCCCATTTCCTCCCTACAGAGCTCCATGAGATCTTCAGGGGGGTGTTTTGTGCTGGAATTTTCCCTTCTCTGCTCTTGCCCATGAAGAGGAGCCCCACAGGCTGAGGGGATGTGCCAGGTCACCTCCAGGGGCCACAGCTCCCTCAGCTCCAGAGCCTGGGCTTGGACCTTGGGTGGGCTTTAAGGACAGGACAAACAGCTGGGCTGCCCTGGCTGTTTGTGAAGGATTTATTGTATTAGCAGGGATCCCCATGGCAGGGAGGAATGAATCTGATTCCATGTTCTCAGAAGGCGAATTATATTATATTATATTATATTATATTATATTATATTATATTATATTATATTATATTATATTATATTATATTATATTATATTATATTATATTATATTATATTATATTATATTATATTATATTATATTATATTATATTAAATACAGCAAGGATACTTACAGAAGGCTAAAAAGATAATAATGGAAACTCCTGACTCTCTCCAGAGTCCCAACACAGCTTGGCTCTGATTGGCCAAAGAGTGAAAACAACTCCCAGCAGAATCCAATGAAACAATCACCTGTGGGTAAACAATCTCCAAACACATTCCACATGAGCACAACACAGGAGAAGCAAATGAGATAAGAATTGTTTTCCTTTTCTCTGAGGCTTCTCAGCTTCCCAGGAGAAGAATCCTGGGCAAAGGGATTTTTCCAGAGAGTGTGAATTCCAGTGTGAAGCTCCTCAGAGATTAGAAGTGAAGCTCAGGCTGCTTTGGGCAGCAGGCTGGATGATTTTCCTGGCATAATCAACCTTCCAGCAGAGAATTCCAAGGTCCTTTGCAAGCATCACTGGTGCTTTGTGCTGTCTGCACAAGCAGTTTGCTTTGCATTCTGGCTTCATTCTACTCCATTTCAATTTACCCAAAATATCTTGGCATGCTGGTGAGTGGCAGCTCTCTGGGATGAGTGTGCATGTGAATGTACTTCTGCTAAGTCAGTGTGAATCCTTCCTGCCAGTCAGGCAAATAATGACAGCAGGGAAAATTAGCAAGGGGAAACAGAAGACAGAGACATGCAGCATCTCTCCAGCAGCCCAGGAGAGCTGACCTGTGCCTTTCCCACTCTCCTTGAGCAGGTTCTGTGGAGCTGGGCAGCCCAGCTGAGCTCCCTGTCCTGCCCCTGTGCCATCCTCCTCCACTCCTGCCTCTCCTTGGCGACATGGCCTGGGACAGTGCAGGGATTGTGTCCTTGGGGACATGGCCTGGGACAGTGCAGCTCACCCACAGCTGAGCTGCTAAAAGCTGCAGCCCTTCAGAGCTGCTCAAATTCTGAAATAAGTCAGGGAAATTCCCAAGAAAAACAGGTTCAATCCTTCTAGAAAAGAAACCTGAAACTGCACAAGAGTGCAGATTCCTCAGGATCCCAAAGGCCTGATGATGATGATGATGATGATGATGATGATGATGATGTGTGTTTTTCTGTCTGTATCTGCTGTGTCAGTCCCTCTCTGGTCAGCAGGGCTGGCACAGCAGCAGGGCAGTGTCTGCTCCTGCTGTGTCAGGGCCCAGCAGGGTGACACCAGCACTGTCAGCACCTCTGGCTGGAGCTGAATGCCAGAGGGAAAGAGGGAGCAGCTGGAAAACAGCCCCAGGACAGGGTCTGTGCTGGGGGATGAACCAGCTCCAGGGCTTGAGCCAACAGGGGAACAAATCAGGGGGGCTGGGTGATCTCCCCAATGCTTGGGTGGGGATCTTAAATCCCATTTCATTCCAGGGACACCTTCCACCATCCCAGGTTGCTCCAACCTGGCATTGGACACTTCCAGGGATGAAAGCATCAAATTGAGCAGACAAATGGAATTTAGTGACTCAACAGAGCAGCCTTGAGAACTTGAAACACCCTGAAACACCCTCTTCCAAACACTGCCCTTGCCCTCCTTGAGCAGCACTTGGAGCTGTGCCCTGACTCCAGGGAAGGATGTTGAAAGTGGGAATGGCTTCCCACTGCCAGAGGGCAGGGATGGATGGGAGATTAGGAAGGAATTGTTCCCTGAGAGGGTGATGAGGCCCTGGCACAGGGTGCCCAGAGCAGCTGTGGCTGCCCCTGGATCCCTGGCAGTGCCCAAGGCCGGGCTGGATGGGGCTTGGAGCCACCTGGGATAGTGGAAGGTGTCCCTGCCCATGGCAGAGAATGGAATGAGATGATCTTCAGGGTTCTTTCCCCCCAGATTCTGTAATTCTCTGGGAAAGCCCTTCCCTGGAGCTCTCCAGCACAGCCCTGAGCTGCACCCCAGAGCTCCCCACCTGCCCAGGATCCCAGAGCTCATCACCTGCCCTGCTGGGAATGGCATTAGCCACAAGTGGAGGGACAGGTCCCCGGGGACAGCTCAGTGTAATGTCACACCTGATTGCCAAAACCTCTCCATGCAAACCCGCTGGGGGCTCTTTGCTCTCGAGGCTCATTAACAATCACTAATGAGCTCCCAGCATCACACCCCTGTGCTCAGCAGCTTCCCCAGGCTGGGAGATTGGGAACAGCTCTTTCCAAACCCTCTGGAACCTCTGCTCAGCAGCAGCAGCAGCATCTAAACCTGTCACAGTCACATTTTCTGGAAAAATCCCTTTGCCCAGGATTCTTCTCCTGGGAAGCTGAGAAGCCTCAGAGAAAAAGGGAAACAATTCTTATCTCATTTGCTTCTCCTGTGTTTTGCTGCTTTGGAGTGTGGTTGGAGATTGTTTATCCAACAGGTGATTGTTTCATTAGATTCATGTGAATTGTTTTGACTTTTTGGCCAATTGGGGCCAAGCTTTGTCAGACTCTGGAGAGAGTCAGGAGTTTTCATTATTATCTTTTTAACCTTTTGTAAGTACCCTTTCTGTATTCTTTAGTATAGTTTAGTACAGTATTCTTTATATAATATAGAACATAAAATAATAAATGAGCCTTCTGAGAACATGGAGTCAGATTCATCATTCCTTTCTTCGTCTGGGAACCCCACAAATACAAGATAAACCCTCAAAGAATTCCCTGCTCCCGGCCTGCTCTGATGATGCTGCACAGCTTTTGGGGCAGTCCTGCCCTTTTCAGTGCATCCAGGAGTGGTGTCATTCCTCTCGTGGCTTTTCCATCCTGCTAAAAGAGGTAAAACTCAGCAATTTTGGTTAATTTGACCCCAATATCTCAGTTGTCACCTCAATGTCACAATGCTGGGTGAGGAGCAGAGCCCCCTGCCCTGCCAAGCCCTAGGAAGCCAGGACAGGGGCTGAGATGTGTAGGAAAGGATGAAAGTTTGACAAGAAAGTCTCACAGATATGTGTGCTTGCAGAAAGATTTTTGAATGTAGAATCTGAAGAAGGAATAGAGATGGAAGCAAGTTTTGATAGAGAAGAAAAGAATTGCTGAGCCAGTCTCACTGGATAACCAAGGAGGCAAAGGGTGTGTTAGTTACAAGGGGTTTGCATGGCTTAGAGCAAAGGATCAACCCACCCCAAACAAGAAGATGTTTTTACCAAGCAGAAAGAGAGCACAGGCAAACAAGGCAGCAAAGTTGCAAGTAGAAAAAAGGTCTCAGAATTTTCTACGG
Organism: Molothrus aeneus; assembly: GCF_037042795.1. Classification (NCBI taxonomy): domain Eukaryota; kingdom Metazoa; phylum Chordata; class Aves; order Passeriformes; family Icteridae; genus Molothrus; species Molothrus aeneus. The sequence continues at coordinate 71,150,094 of NC_089649.1, forward strand.
CAAGAAAACTGAAAAACAACTTCTGGCTTAAACTGTAATGCACTGACTTATAGTGATTGGAGAACAGTAACATGAATATGGTAATTACAGTAGTTATGATAGGCTAGAGATAAAAGTTAAGGTACAGATTGGTTCTACTGGATGAAGATGCTCAGCAAAGAAAAGGATATAATGCATTGTGACCTAAAGAAAAGTATATAACATATTGTGACCAAAAGAAAAGTCTATAATGCATTTATAACCTAAACTCAGGGTCTCCAGGCCTGCCTGCAGCTGGAGCTGACAGCTGTAGGCACAGGCTCTGTCACCCACCACCCTGGATGGAATAAACTGCATTTTGGAGAGCTGCCTGGAGTGCCACATCCCTCATTCAGCCCCTTACAGAGATGATAGGTTGTCCCCAGCTTTGCGGTCGCCCCTCCAAGCTCCGGGGATGCTCTGGGGGATGCTTGGCTCCCGTTGCCATGGAAACGCGCGCGGGAGGGGGATGCGAGAGCTGCTGCTGCCATCTCCTGGAGCAGCCGGGATAGCGAGGGGGGGTTGGAGGAGCTCGGCTAAATCGGAGATGTCCCGGGCAGAGCTCAGAGCAAACCCGGCAGGGACATTGGCACCGAGGGGTCCGGGCACAGCAGCGCTCAGCGGGGCCACGGGATGTGCTGGCAGAATGTCACCCTGAATGTGAGGGCTCTCCCAAAAAACAGTAACTATTCCAATCAATGGCCATGATCCCAAGTAATAAAGTCATTAAAGTTGGAAAAGCCCTCTGAGATCATCCAGTCTAATAATGAACCCAGCACTGCCAAAGTCATCACTGACCATGTGCCCAAGTGCCACATCCACGTGGCTTTTAAATCCTTCCAGGCATGGGGACTCAAAGACTGCCCTGGGTGGAGTCCCTTCAACACTTCTGGTGAATAATTTTTCCCAAATATCCAATCCAAAGCTCCCCTGGCCCAGCCTGAGGCCGTTCCCTCTGCTCCTGTCCTTGTTCCCTGGAGCAGAGCCCGACCCCCCCGGCTGTGCCCTCCTGTCAGGAGCTGTGCAGAGCCACAAGGGCCCCCCTGAGCCTCCTTTGCTCCAGGCTGAGCCCCTGCCCAGCTCCCTCAGCCTCTCCTGGGGCTCCAGACCCTTCCCCAGCCCCTCTGGAGCCCCCAAAACCACCCCCAGCACTGGAGATGCCCCAGCAGTGCCAGCACAGGGGATGCCCTGGCCCAATGCTGGGACACACCAGGATCATGCCCACGTTTCTATTTTGGGAGCTTTGGGCACATCCAGTGCTGGACCGGTCTCCCTGTGAGGACCCTGAAGACCTGCTGAGGTCAGCCCCAGGACAGAGAGTGGCTCAGAGGTGGCTGCTGCAGCAAGAGCCCTCCTGTCAGAACCCAGGACATTCCTCTGGCTGCCCTGGAGGACTCCAGACCCTGGCAGGGGGCTCAGAGACCTTGGCACGGAGTCAAAAACACCTGTGCCTTTGATCTTAGCCCATGGGAAAAGTTACCAACCTTATCTGAGGATTCACAAGCCACAAATAAGTAGAATAATAGTTAGTTTATCACTAACTATTAGGGTGAGATGTAGATTTTTGGGGTTTTTAGAATTGGGGTTCAGGAGGCAAGATGGAGGAATCTGGGTGTGTCTTGTCCTCCATCTCCTGCTGTGATGGTGGCACTTTTGGATTGGTTTAGAGTAGAAGCTCACTGTCTAACATAGGTGATAGGTATTGGAAAATTATTGTAAATAAAGTACAGGTAGTTTTTAGTATAAAAAGATAACACTGCCCCAAGGGTGGGTAGTGTGCCTCCACCCAACCTGCCAGAGAGACTTCCAGCAGCTTGGAGAAAGAATGTTAGAGATAACAGCAAATAAACAACTTGAAAACCAGAACAGAAGAATCCTGACTCCATCTTTGGCTGCTGGGCTGGGAAAAAAAGACAAAAAGACTCTTTAACACATCTTGGGGTCATCCTGACCACAGAGAGCCCCGAGACACTCTGAAGGAGTTAATGCCACCCTCAGTGCCCTGATGGAAGCAGCAGCAGCGAGCGAATGTGGCAGCACAGGGTGCAGATGGCAGAGGGTGGCTGGGAGCCTCCTCTGCCTGTGTGGAGGCACCACAGGGAGCGTGGGACGTGCTGGAGCTGCAGCTCAGCCTCGTTTCTCAGGGTTACAACCAAGAGCTGCAGCTTTGCATCTATCCCTTTACCATCCCATCCCATCCCATCCCATGGATCCCATCCCATCCCATGGATCCCATCCCATCCCATCCCATCCCATCCCATCCCATCCCATCCCATCCCATGGATCCCATCCCATGGATTCCATCCCATCCCATCCCATGGATCCCATCCCATGGATCCCATCCCATCCCATCCCATGGATTCCCTCCCATCCCATGGATCCCATCCCATGGATCCCATCCCATCCCATCCCATGGATCCCATCCCATCCCATCCGATCCCATGAATCCCATCCCATCCCATCCCATCCCATCCCATCCCATCCCATCCCATGGATCCCATCCCATCCCATCCCATGGATTCCATCCCATCCCATGGATCCCATCCCATGGATCCCATCCCATCCCATCCCATGGATCCCATCCCATCCCATCCCATCCCATGAATCCCATCCCATCCCATCCCATCCCATCCCATCCCATCCCATCCCATCCCATCCCATGGATTCCATCCCATCCCATCCCATGGATCCCATCCCATCCCGTCCCATTCCATGGATCCCATCCTATGGATCCCATCCTATCCCATCCCATCCCATCCCATCCCATGGATCCCATCCCAGCTGTCAGCAGGAGCTCATGGATCAGGGATCCCATCCCCAGCATGGAAACCTCAGCTCCTGCTCGTGGAGGTGACACAGGACACGTGCCAGGCTGGCAGGGACGCACTGTGGGGCAGGAGATGGGACACACAGAGTGGATTCCTGGGATTGGCCATTTTAGTGACAGTGACAGGAGCTGGAACATGGGATTGCTTGTGCTAAAGGCCAGAAACACTGGGGTATTAAATGGTTTCAAATGGGGCAGCCTCAACCTGTGCTTGGTCACCATCACCCAGGGAAAAGCGTCCTCAGGAGCTGCCAGGCTCCTGTGGATGTTCTTGTCCCACTCTGAGTTTGTTTGGGGTTTTTTTTTGTTTGTTTGTTTGGTTTTTTCTGTTAGGTTTTTTGTTTGTTTGGGTTTTTTTGTTATTTTAATTTTTTTTTATTTTGTCGGGGTTTTTTTCCTGGTTTTGTGGGTTTTGGTGGTTTTTTGTTTGTTTTTTGTTTGTTTTTGTTTGTTTTTTGTTGGTTGCTTTTTGTTTTCATTGTTTTGGTTTTTTTGGGTTTTTTTGTTTGGTTTTTTTTGTTTTTTTGTTTGTTTTTTCTTTTTTGTATTTATTTTTTGTTTTTTCCTCCAATGCTCCTGCACTGGAGCAGATGAGAGAAATTCGGATTATTGCTGCTGCCAGCTCAGCTCCAGTAAGAGTTGTCCCATCCCAGCCTTCTCCTTGCTTGGACACCCTGGCCTGTGATCCCCCTGATCCCCTCAGACACCTGAGCCCTGCCCTCCTGCCAGGGGGCAGAAATTCACACAGAGCATTCCAGAGGAGCATTTTCCTGGCAGGAGGATGGGGAAAAACCACAGCAGGGTCCCCCAGCTCTTCTGGCTGTGGGAGATGGCCCAAAGGCACCAGCAGAACCAGGAGAGATCCACGTCCTGCTCCTGTGGCATCCACACTCCTGACCCCAGAGTCCCCTGCCAGGTCCAAGCAGGGCCAGTTCTGCTCTGTCCCCTGCTCCTCATTCAGTGCTGGCAGGAATTTCCCCCTGAGACAAACCAGGAATCTCCTGTGGGGACCTGGATCCACCTGGCCAGGAGGGGTTTAAGGAGGTGCCCACCCTGTGGCATTCACATTCTCTGGAAAAATCCCTTTGCCCAGGATTCTTCTCCTGGGAAGCTGAGAAACCTCAGAGAAAAAGGAAAACAATTCTTATCTCATTTGCTTCTCCTGTGTTGTGCTCATGTGTGGAATGTGTTTGGAGATTGTTCACCCACAGGTGATTGTTTCATTGGAATTCTGCTGTGTTTTGACTCTTTGGCCAATCAGGGCCAGGCTGTGTTGGGACTCTGGAAAGAGTCAGGAGTTTTCATTATTATCTTTTTAGCATGTAGTAAATATCCATTCTGTATTCTTTAGTATAGTTTAGTTTAGTATTCTTTAATATAATATAGTACAATAAAATAAAAAATTAGCCTTCTGAGAACATGGAGTCAGAGTCATCATTCCTTCCTTCTTTAGGGCTTCCCTGCAAATACAAAACCACCCCTCTGTCACTGTCATATTTTCTGAAAAATCCCTTCACCAGGAATTCTTCTCCTGGGAAGCTGAGAAGCTTCAGAGAAAAAGGAAAATAATATTTATCTCATTTTGCTTCTCCTGAGTTTTGCTGCTTTTGAATGTGTTTGGAGATTGTTTATCCAACAGGTGGTTGATTGGTTTCATGTGAATTGTTTTTATTTAATGACCAATCACAGTCAGCTGTGTCAGGACTCTGGAACAGTCACAAGTTTGCATTATCATTGCTCTTAAGCCTTCTCTCTGTATCTTTTCTCTATTCTTTAGTATAGCATAATGTATAATATAATATAATATAATATAATATAATATAATATAATATAATATAATATAATATAATATAATATAATATAATATAATATAATATAATATAATATAATATAATATAATATAATATAATATAATGTTAGCCTTCTAAGAACATGGAGTCAGATTCATCAATTTTTCCCTTCATCCTGGGGACCCAGCAAATACCACATCCCTCCTCCAGCTCACATCTGAGCACACAGCAAGATCCCTCTGCAACCATTCCAACTCTGCTTTTAGGGCATCTTAAACAAATGTCAGGCCACTAAAAGGTCTGAAAAAGAGACAGCAAGGGGAATTGTGTCCCTCTGGTGCTGGACTGCATCCACAGTGCAGCTCTGCACAGGACCTGCGGGTTAGCTCAGCTGGTTCACTTCAGAAAGGGAAGGGCAGGTCCTTGACTCAAGGGAGAAATGAACTGGATGATTCAACAATGAATAAATCTGGAGCTGTTCCTCTAATCTCATCACCCCAGTATGAGAAGCCTTTTGAAGAACTGTTCCAGATTGAAAGGCAAGATGAATTCTGTTACCATCTGCATGGCAGCTGTCTTCTGTCAAGTGGGCAGTTTTCCTTATCTCTTCCACAATCACTCCTCCCTTGGAAGGGGACATCTGCTGATAACAGCTATTGAATATCACTGCATGGCTGATAAAAACTACAGCATCCCATTGGGAGATGTGAACCCAGGGGGAGGAGCCAAGCATTCCTACCTGGATATAATCTGGAGATTCTGGAATACGAGCACAGCTTCTCACCTGGAGTCCCAGAGGAGCAGCAGCTGCCTCTTCCACTGGATCTTCAGAGGAAGAGACTGCACCCTTCTACAGGATCCCTGCTCCAACAGAACCACCCCTGACTCTCCAGGAGGGCTGAGCCACAATTCCAATGGGGCTGCTACCAACACCCTGACCCACAGGGTGTCAGGTTGAGTTCTGACTCTGTCGGTGTTGTTTTAGTTTACTGCATTGTTTATTTTATTTTTTTATTTTCTTCCCTATTAAAAACCTGTTATTTCCTGCTCCCACATTTTTGCCTGAGAGCCCCTTAATTTAAAATTTATCGCAGTTCAAAGTGGGGGGGGAGGTAGAGTTCACACTCTCCATTTCAGGGGAGGCTCCTGCCTTCCTTAGCAGGCACCTCTCTTTCCAAAACAAGACAAGAACCATTTTGGTTTGTGTTGGAGGGGGCCTTAAGCCCACCTCACCCAGGGACACCTTCCACTATCCCAGACTGCTCCAGGCCAGGCTGGACAGGGCCTGGAGCACCAGGATGGGTGAGGAAGGCTGAATTAACCCTGGACCCAGGTGGGCTGGGAAGGGCCACTCCAGGTGTGAGGTTTTATCCCAGTTCCTCCAAAACCAGGCCCAAGCAGCAGCTGATGCCACTCTTTGTTCCACCCAGGGTTAGAAAATGTCATGTTTGATGGATGCAGAGAGATCATAAATGTTCTTCATAAAATGTTCTTCTGTTTTCAGGGCAGGAAGGAGACACTTCCCATCTCCTTTGTTTTACTTTTTCTTTTGTATCAAAGAAGATGAAATGAATTAAAGTCCCATCCCTGAAGTGCTGCAGGCACAAGACTTCCCTGGGTATCAGTTTTTTTATTTATTTTATTTTTTATTCAGGGATCCCTGCAGCCACACATTGGTATTAATGATCTGGATTTGCTTTTGGGGTTAAAAAGAAAGAAATCTGTGAATGCAAAACGTGGCTGCTCCTGTGCAGAGAGGAACATTGCAGCTTTGTAATTCACTGCCATCTTGTGATATTTAACATTTTCCCAAAATGATGAACATGCAACATGAATTAGAACAGAGCCCCAAACAAGAAAAAAAACCCCAAATCTGTTCCTAGTATCCATAGTTACAGAGAAAACTCAGAGACCCTGAGGGTGATGGGTAGAAAAGCTCTTATCACAAAGAAATAAAATGAAAAGTTCTGACATTTTGTTGCTTTATTTTTTTTTAACCTGTAAACTTTTTGCATAAACTCCATTCTTCCATCAGACAAGAAGCTGGAGTTTTCCCTGATGAGATCTCACCTTGTGTGCTCTGTAGACAAAGGTTTTCAATCTCTTTTTAAAATTTCTTTTGCCTTTAGCCTTTGGGTGGAATGGCAAAATTAGGTCAAATTTGCTCCAATGAGCTCGTTGTAATAATGATAACGAAAATAATAATTTTATATAAACACTAATAATAATAATAATAATAATAATAATAATAATAATAATAATAATAATAATAATAATAATAATAATAATAATAATTCCAATCTCTTTTTTCCCCTTTGCCTTTGGGTGGAAAGGCAAAATTAGGACAAGTTTGATCCAATGAGCTCGTTGTAATAATGATGATGATGATAATGATAATAATAATATACCAATAAATATAATATTATCATTATAATATAATAATTCTGTACATACTAATAAGCACGAAAATTATTATTATTATTATTATTATTATTATTATTATTATTATTATTATTATTATTATTATTATTATTATTATTATTATTATTATTATTATTATTATTATTATTATTATTATTTCCTTCCATGTACAGTCAGAGTACCTGGGAGCCCTGTGCTACTTCAGAGGGAAAACATGGGAAAAAATGCTGCATAATGCATGGCAAAATTTAACAGAAAATAGGGATTTTTTTCAAAGTCAGATAATGGGGGGAAGTTCAACCTTTTGAAAATTGATGAAAGTAGATTGGGCAAAGCAGCAAAAAGCAAAATATCACCCCCATCCTGTCTCTTGCAGAGAGGGGCAGTGGGAGGAGCTGCCCTTGCCATGGCTCATTTTGATGAGTGATTTCCATATGGATCATCCCAAAGTGAGGAGCCCAAAATCTGCTGCCCAGAATTTTGTTGTGTTTACCATTTTCCCAGTGTTTTGCTGCCTTGTATTTGGTGCTGACTGTGCCAGGCTGTCAGGGTTTGGCCCCAGAAGCACAGGCTCATCCCAGAGAATGGGATGAGGGAGGGAATTGGGGGTAAAGTGAGAAATGTCATGGCTTGAGAGCACTGAATGATGGAATGGTTTGGGAAGGGACCTTAAATCCCATCCAGTGCCACCCCCTGCCATGGCCAGGGACACCTTCCCCTATCCCAGGGTGCTCCAAGCCCTGTCCAACCTGGCCTTGAGCACCTCCAGGGATCCAGGGGCAGCCCCAGCTGCTCTGGGCACCCTGTGCCAGGGCTCAGCACCCTCCCAGGGAAAGATTTCTCCCCAATATCCCAAACTCTGGCAGTTTAAGTCCATTCCCTGTGTCCTGTCCCTCCATCCCTTGTCCCCAGGCCCTCTGCAGCTCTCCTGGAGCTTTAGGCCCTGGAAGGCTGGAGGGAGATGAATTTTAGCACCCAAACCTTGGGGTTTATTAGGAGAAGAGAGCACCCCAGTACCCCCAGATTGTTCCACCTCTCCCCCAGCACCCTCAGCCACCAATCCTCACCCAGGACATTGGGGACAACTCCCAGGTGAGCAGGACACCCAAGGGTGTCCCTGTCCCAGTGCCAGCAGGGAGGGAACAACTCTCTTCCCATCTGGTGTCTCTTTGGGCTATATTGAACTTGAGCTTTGAATTCAGCCAGTGAAGTCACTTTGGGGGCACAGCCCTGAATTTGTTCCCCTTCCACAGACACAGACTGAAAGAGCAGCTTAGGTTTGAATTGCCTCACTTATAACCCATCCAAACAAATGGCCTGAAGCAATTGTGGTCCAGACTTTCAGCTGGGACTCCTGGGACTTTGGATGTGAATTCCTAGAAAATACGAAAGCGTTCCTTTAACAGAAAACAGAGCTGCAGTTTTTAGTGGTGGCTGTTCCCCAGGGTCAGAGCACCAACACCCACCTGTCCTCACCTCCTGCAGCCACTCAGGAAACTCAGAGAGGTGCAACAATTCCTTCAAGGCACAGCAGAGATTGTTCCACAGGAGTTTCCAGCAGAAATAGAAGCCCCGCTCGTGTTTTTTGTTACCTACATTATTTTCTCCTGGCTCATGTAAAGCCTCACAATTCACATGCAGCACAGCACCCCCAAAATGAGAGAAAAATGAATTTTCCTGAGTGCTGAGAGGATGCAGCTGAGTGAAAAGAACAGAAATGGAAGTGGTGGGAGAGGATGAGGAGGGCAGAGCAGCTGCTGGCAGAGCTCACAGTCACGTCCTGCCCCTTTCTAACAAACCTTTCAAACCTCTGAAATTCTTTCAATATTGTCAATTTTATTACAAGAATAGTTTAAGACAGAACAAAAAACCAGTGGCAAACCCGAATATTTTTAAAATATTTAATATGCAATCCTTAAGAAAGAGACTTCACAAGCCTCAAATGCTAAATAACCTCTTTGCTGGCTGTGGTTGTACAGCACTCAGGATGTGCTGGTCTTTCACAGCAACACGTGGTGCTGGTGGAACTCCACTCTCCTGCACTCTGACATCCAGCAGCAGTGCAGAGATGAAAAGGAAATGTTTCCTTCCATTGTTTTATTGCTGTCTCATCCCACTAATAAGGTGGCTTTTAGTCTGCTCAAGTTACCTCTAAGTTTGGCAGGGCCAAAACCTCTTGTCCTCCCCAGTTACTGTTCATCCACATAAATTCTGCTGATTTCAGAAAGGAGAATGAATGAATGATTGAAAAAATAAATATTCTTATTGCAGGAAATACACTGACCCATACAATTAATGCTTTAATAATCATTAACTTGGAACATTAATTGCATGACTCAGAGTGTCTGAAGTTTTTATTTAAAAACCCCCAGACCTGCAGAACACAGAGGCCAAGGGGTGGGGGTATCTGAGGCCTTCAGACACTCTGAGCTGGCTCTGACTTCAAAGGATGAATCACCAGGATCTGGTTGGTATCAGCAGGACTGGCCTGCACAATAAATAAATAAATGAGCCCACTCAGCCCTTCCCTGGAGGGGTTTCTGTCTCTTGGCCACAGGGAAATGATGAAGCTTGTCTGCAAGCAAACTTTTCATGTTACATAAACCAAGGAAAACATATTTCGATAGCAAAAGTTTCCTGAAATAGCCCCTGGAATTTTGAACAGAGCAACCATTCTTTCCAGGGTTTCAGGATATATTTCAGCAAGAACAAAGACACACTTTTAGTATTTTTTTTTTTACTCTTTCCTTCCAACCTTCCAACAGCCAATGCTGTGTCCATCACAAAGTTAAACAGCTCCACAGTGCAGAGCAAGCCTGGAGAATCCTGAATGCAAACAACCCCAAATAATTTGATACAGACATCAGAATCTGCAAACAATAAAAAGTTTGTTTATAGCAACATGAGACTGGCTGCCAGGGGATAAATTACTGATCTTTTTGGCTACTGGTGCACCAGTGTTTGAGCTCCTGGCTAGCCTCTTGTACAATCAATTTTTACCATTTAACAGCAGTTCTAACAGAAGGAAAAGCAAAACATCTGAGTTTGCAGCTGGTGCTTCAGAAGAGCATCATCCTACCTTCAGGCACCACCAACAGCCCTGGGAGCTTCTCGTTTGCTTTTAATTATGTGCTTTATTCATTAAGAGCTTCAACTCCTGCAGTGTGTGGCTCAGGCCAGGGTGGGAGCCACAGCTCTGCTGTCAGGCTGGAGGTTGATGAGGGAGTTGCTGGCCTGGGCCAGCTCTGCAATGGACACTCGGCCTCGCTGCTTGATGTACTGGGCCACGGCTGCCATCTCCTCTGCAGTGATGTAGATGAACTTTCCCCTGTCATCAATCACACCTGCAGGGCAAACACAGCACTGAGAGGCTCCCCTCACCTCCCCCAGGCATCACTCACTGCTTTGGGAAGGGATGTTCCAGCTGCTGAGGCAATAATCCCTACCTAGGCCAGGCAGGATTTTATCCCCTGCCCACTGCTGGGAGCTGGAGCAGCAGCCCAGGGCCCTGGGAATGCTCCTTTGGCTCAAAAGAAAAGTTCTGGCACTGGGAACAGCTGGCTGGGAGCTCCACAGCAGCTGCTGCAGGGATCCCAGAATGTCCTGAGCTGGATGGGACCCACCAGGATCACTGATCCAGCTCCTGGTCCTGCACAGACACCCCAACAATCCCACCCTGTCCCTGAGAGCGTGGTCCAGACTCTCCTGGAGCTTTGGCAGATTTGGGGCAGTACCCAGCAAATCCTGATCTCCAGCACAAATCCCCCTAACCCAGCTCCAGCCATTCCCTGGGTCCTGTCCCTGTCACAGAGATGAGCTGCCCCTGGGGATGAAGCTGCAGAATTCGATGAATCTCCCCTCAAGCCAAGTGCCCTGAGCTGTTCCTCACATGAATTCCCCTCCAGACCCTTCCCCTTCCTAGCCCTGCTTTTTTGGTGCTCATGCTCCCAGCTGAGGCAGCTGATGGAGAAAGGCAGAGCAGGAGGGACCTTGTGGGGCCCAGCTCAGCCTTTCCAGCTTCCCCTCTGAAGGGAATGCAGCTCAGTTTCCATATTCCTGTGCCTCCACCCAGACTGAGAACAGAATTCTGGTTTTATGTATTCCACTGAGGCAGAGCCTCCCTGGCTTTGTGCACAGCCAGCCAGGACAGCACACATCCCTCTCCCTGCATTCCAAGCACTTGTAGGGCATTTGAAAGGATTTCCACATTGCTGAGACACTTTTAGGGCATTTGAAAGGGTTCCCACATTGCTGAGACAGTTGTAGGGCATTTGAAAGGGTTTCCACATTGCTGAGACACTTTTAGGGCATTTGAAAGGGTTTCCACGTTGCTGAGACAGTTGTAGGGCATTTGAAAGGGTTTCCACATTGCTGAGACACTTTTAGGGCATTTGAAAGGGTTTCCACATTGCTGAGACAGTTGTAGGGCATTTGAAAGGGTTTCCACATTGCTGAGACAGTTGTAGGGCATTTGAAAGGGTTTCCACATTGCTGAGACAGTTGTTCTCCAGCCACCAGCACAAGATCAGGTGAATAAATGTTTGTGCTGGCACCTTCCCCTACCTCACCCTTGGAAAGAAAAGACTGCCCAGCTCTAAACCAGCCTTGCTCCTGCTCAGTGTCTGCTGTAATTCCAGCTTGGACAGGACTGGGAACAGGCACTTCACTGGCTCCAGCATCCTGCAGTGCTCTGGGATGTCTGCCTCTCCCACATGCCATACCCCAGTCCTGGCTTTAAGCACCAGGCTTGGAAACCACCCCAAATCATCCCAGTGATCCTCTCAAATTCAGATTTTAGAAGGCCCCATTGGCAGCTGGCTGCTCAGCAACCCCAAAAGGCCTTCAGCAGATGGGTAAAAAAAATAAAATATAAATCTAGTTATCAGGTCCTACTAGATCCTCAGAACTAGATCCTTATAAATAGATTAAACTAGATAGATTAAACTTATAGATTAAAATATAAATAGATTAAATATATAGATTAAAATTATTAAATTTAAATTATTAAAATTAAAAATATATAAATTAAAAATATAAATAGATTAAACTAGATAGATTAAAATAGATTAAGCTTATAAAACTAGATCCTACTAGATCCTCATAAATAAAATATAAAATATAAAAACCCATTTGCAGCTGGCTGCTCAGCAACCCCAAAAAGCCTTCAGCAGATGGGTAAATAAATAAAATATAAATATCTAGCTATCAAGTCCTACTAGATCCTCAGAGCAGGAATGACACTGGAATTCTGTCTCTGCCACAAGGAAGGGAAGGCATTTTCTGCACCAGCAGCTACAGAAGATCCCCTTTGTGCTTTGGCTGTCACCTGTCAGGGTGCCATCTGCCATCAGGTCCTGGATTCTGTTAATTGCATCCTGTGCAGAAGAGAAAAAGGAGTAACAGACTGCTCAAAAGGGAAGCAGAAACCATTTCACACACTCAGATCAACTCCAGAGGTTTACCTTGAAATCCCTCAGGGTTAAGGAATTCAGTGCTCCCACACAGAGAGATGGAATCAGCCCTTTGGTCTTAGAGGGGTGATTTTTTTTTTTTTTTTTTTTTTTTTTTTTTGCATTTTGGGATGTTCAAATTAAATTCCCCATCCCTTAAAAAATGGACTTTTATTGCCATTACTTGGCTGCTTTAAGGAGCAGGGGGTTATAGGAATCTTCCTATGGAAAGGCTGTGCAGTGCCATGAAGTCCCATGAAGCACAGAGGTCCTTCTCCAAGGTCCTTGCTCAAAAATTCCATATTTTTTCTGTCTTTTCCTGCTCCTTTTAGGAGTAAACCTCTCCTACCAACCCAAAAGAACAACTTGTTGAATTTATGGCTGGGTTTACTCCACAGTTACTCCAAGCATGCAGTTCCACTGCACCTTAAGTGTTGGTTTCTACAGCTCTACCTCTCTTTTTCTTGCTGTTGTATGACTGCAGAAGGAAATGATAATTTTGATTTTAACCAGATAAATTCCGGTAATAACCCACTGCACACTTAAATAAGAGTTCTGGTTTAAGAGGAAGGCAGGGGCCCAGCAAAAATTAGTACTTCCACCCCAAAAGTGAATATTTGTTTTTTTTTTTTACCTGTGTCCTTAAACCCAGATGTGAAGCCAAGTCCTCCAGCTGGATAACTTTTGTTTTCTGTGGGGACAAACAAGAGTTAAGCTGATGAATGAGAAAGCTGGGATTTATTTTTTTTTTCTATTCAAATAAAAAAATGCATTAACCAGACAAAGCACAGAACCTGTTCCTTTTCCTAGTAAGCATTTTCCTGTGATGAAAAACTCTGAGGTTACCTAAAGCAGGGAGTTCTGTGGAAAGACTGAGTGCTCTGACCCACTTAGGGCAAGGCTAAACCCATCTGCCAGCCTTGACTGATGCTGGACTTTTCCTCACCCTGGGATGAGCACAAGGAACAGCCACAACGCTGCTCCCCCACCTCCTGAGTTTCTCAGCTGCTACCTTGGATTTCCAGAGTGTTTTATCATCATCCCTTTCTTCTTTCAGGGATGTTTCAAAGCACCTTTTAAAACCATCACTTACATAAAACCCGGGCAAGACTGGCAGCATTAAGTGCTTTAGTTCTGTTTTACTGATGTCATGTGTATTAATGCCATAATAATCTTCCTAAGCAAGTCAACACCTTATTAAAATTGTCAGTGCTGGAACTGCACTTTGTCATTTTGCTTTTTGACAGGTTCTTCCTGCAGCTTTTCTCAGTCAAGGCACAGCCACCACTGCTCCCATCTGGTTTTGTGCTTCTCTGTAGCTCCAGAGAAAACACCTGCAGGGCTTGTCTGGAGCTACCTGGTTCCTGTTTTCTTCTCTGCCAAAATTTTAGGAACTCATCTGTTTAGCTGCAAAAGGATGCAGTGTTTGTAAGGAGCTTGGAAAAAACAAAAGTGTTGGAAAGCTCAGTTAATATTCAGGTTTACATTCCTAAAATCCATGTATGTACAGCCACAGGAGCTGCATCTCCAGTAACAAATTCAATACTTCAAACAACAAAATCCTTTGTTTCTGGTCTTGAGAGCATACTGGGAGGCCACTGAAGAAATCAAGAGAGGCTGAAATAGATGAATCTTTTTCATTAATAAAATCAGACCCAAAAGAAAGGCACACAGAGATTTAGCAGCTGTGAAGTTTGATGCAGCCAAGCTAGAGAACTGAATACCATGGACTGAACACATGGAACTGGAACCAGTCCATGGAATTCAGTTCTCAGAGCTGGGAACTGCCAACATTCGTCACATCTTCTTTTAAAGGGACTGGGGGGGGCTGGTGCAAAGCCACATCAACAGGAAAAACAGGACTTAAACCTTCACCTAAAGATCTTCCCCCTCAATGACCAAGTTTAGTGGAAGCTTTCCAAGACAGATCCTGCTGGGAATGAGAGCCCAAGGGGGTGGGGTGGGATGAGGATGCACCCCCCACACTCACGGGGTCCCAAGGGAATAAAACACTTCTCCACATGCATCATGTTCTAGAGACAGGCTTGGCTTCCCTTCAGCAACAAAGACACATCCACATTCTCCTGAATTCATTTCATTTTAGGGGTGATGCTGCTGCTGTCCTCAGCAAGAGGCTGCATTTTGCTCCCAACACCCTTAAGGATGAAGCACAGGGTGAGCTATCTCCAGTCAATGATACCAGCCTAAGAAATTATTCAGCAGAAGAGCTAAATTCAATTTTATTTTTTAAAAAAATGCCAATTCCTCTTAATTCATACATTTTTTCTGACAGCTACGAGCAGCTCAGCACCGCTTCCTGTCAATGGTTTCTGTGAACAGAACAGAAGATGAGGGCAATACATAATCTATACAATAAGCACACTTTCAAGATTAAAGAAAAATACTTAAAACTTGTGAAAGAAAGCAATGCCCCAGTTCTGCAGCTCAGCTCTGCAGAGGAAATCAGGTGTCGGATATTCAGACATGGGTTTCCAGCCCAAGTTGAATTTCTCTGACGTCAAGATAAAGTGACTGATAGAGAATTTTGTGCTGAAACACTCAACTGGGAGTTTGTGACTAATCTGGTCCATCCACCACAACCCAGGGGCAATGGGCAGAGCCTGCCCTGGCTGTGTCACCCTCTGGAAAGCTCCCAGTGCTCTGGAAGATCCCAAGGGACACTGAAATTTCCTTATTTTACCTACAGAGGTAAAAGGGAGGCAGAGCAGCCCAGCAGAGCTTTGCAGGGCTCAGCTCTGAGCTCCTGTCCAGAACTGCCTGGCAGTCACTCCAAAGGACTCCACAAGGAGAATTATCCATGAGGCAAATCTCTGACTCCAGGAGATAAATGTGCTGTAAATCCAGGGTTTTGCTGGGATGATGGACGTGCAAAATGTGAGATTTTGGGATATAAATTGATGAGCAGCTCACAGAGTATCAGGTGATACTAGCAGCAAGTGATTTGCTTGCTGGAGAAGCCAGGTCACACATCCTGAGAGTTCAGATTCCAGTAAAGGAGGAAAGGGATTCATCAGGAAAACAGATTTGCATGCCAGTGGTGGAGTGAGAGGAGAAAAATGCATCTGACCTTTGATACAGCAATTTGCCCTCACAGATCAAAAGCATAAATGAGCACAGCCCAGGTTTTAAACACCCAGCCATACAATGGGAGGGATGGAAGGGAGACTGACACACCCTGGTTAAAACAAGGCAGCTGCTTCTTAAACTGCCCTCCTGAACATAAAAAAAAACATGCAGGATAGAAAAAAAGTGAAGGAATCACAGGAAAAGTTGAGATTGGAGCTTTCCAGTGCCTGTGTTGGAGGCTCCAAAACTCCCTCCAGGGTACAGCAGCTCTCCTTCCTGCTGAGCTCACATGGAGAGATTGTTTCTAAATCAGTGGCTGATGCTCACAAACAAAAAAGCCTGAATGCCCCAAAAAATCCCAATCCACAGCAAACATTGCTTCTATAAACTCTGAGGGAGATCCACCAGGCCACATCCTGCCCCAAAAGCCAGGATCCAGCTGGAATTAAATTATTTTAGATAATTGTGTTTGTGCTGGTTCAGTAATTAACACTTACTAAGGTACAGTTTTTGTTACTTGTTGAATATTTAAGTAAATGAAAGAGGAAGTAAAGATGTCCCTCTTTGACCAAAGGCAATCCACACCATCTAAAACCAAAGAAAAACCAAAGGCACTTTACCTTAACATATTCCAGGAATTCCATGAGAAAGCTGCGAGACTGGAGACAACAAGGAAAACAATTTTAATTTTGAATTCATGAGCATTAAATGCATCAAAAACTTGCTGAAGATAAATACTATAAAAGTGTTTAGATTCTTAAGTCCCAAGTTTTAACTACACACACTGAAATATTGAACTGGGAAGAAAAAGAATCTCGATTCAATCTTTCCAAGGGATTTTTGACAGGTATTTTTCAAAACAAAATGTGGCTCAGATACAATTTAAGTATTTCATGAGCATTAAATGCATCAAAAACTTGCTGAAGATAAATACTATAAAAGTGTTTAGATTGCATAATTCCTAAGTTTTAACTACACTGAGATATTGAACTGGGAGGAAAAATAATCTCGATTTAATCCTTACAAGGGATTTCTGACAAGTATTTTTTGAGACAGAATGTGTCTCAGGTACAATTTAAGTATTTCATGAGCATTAAATGCATCAAAAACTTGCTGAGGATAAATACTATAGAAGTCTATAGATTGCATAATTCCTAAGTTTTAACTACACACACTGAGATATTGAACTGGGAAGAAAAATAATCTCGATTTAATTTTCACAAGGGATTTCTGACAGGTATTTTTTGAGAAAGAATGTGGTTTAAGTACAATTTAAGTATTTCCCAAAAGGTTATAGTACAATTTTTTATTCTTCACATCATGAATACCCTGAAATAACCACATCTGGGTGAATTTAAGCATCATTAAGTCACACACCCAGGACATTCTGTGCAGAGGAAAACCCAGAGTGACTCAGGAGCTGCAGCTGGCCAGGGGCAGCACAGCTGCACAGCACCTGTGGAGGCTCAAGCATTTCAGAGCCATGCACCTGAAATCCAGTGAGCAGCTCCACTGCAGAGGCAATGCAAACACTGTGCATTGAAGCTAAAATGAGATCAGGTTACTCTGGAAGCCCAGGAATCCATCAGCCTTAATGAAGTGGTGAGCTCTGGAGTCAGGAGCTTGATTTTCAGCACAGGGCAGAGTCAGCTCTGCTAACAGGACACTGAAATGCTTCAGTTTCTCAGCCAGCACGAGGCCAGGCTGACTGCTTCATTTCCTTCTCATTTCTGCTGCCTCCAAATAACTCTGTACCTGTTTTAAATACCCTGTTTTAAATATTATTTCTGAATGTGACTTTTAAATCACCTGCAATTCAAGTTGTAACTCCCCTAACACCCCTACCAAAATTATCTCAGGTTGAGATGGAGGCATCTTTAACTCTTTTGGGTGAGGAACACCCTTTTCTGTTCTGATATCAGGCATCTCAAGCTCTTTTAGGTGAGGAAGCTAAAACCTTCTCTCTTCTGACATGGAAGGAGATGAATTTCTCCTTGACAGGCAGCTGTAGGAACATGGACAATCACCACATTCCAGTTTGAAGGGTGTTTAAAGTGGAACACAGCAATATTTAGGGATAATCTCATTTCCTAACAGGACAGGGACAGATTTTTGAAGGAATTGTCAATAAAAGTGTGTATTTTTTGCTGTTCACTGCAATTCCCCATCAGCAGACAGAATTTCTCCTGGTGTTAATCCCTGGTGTGATGGAGGAATTTTTCTTGATGGGAAGGGATCCATCAAGGGAACCTGTGATGAGTCAGTGGTGCTTGACATTGGGCACAATCTGCTGTGCCCAAAGCCACTCTCAGTCACACTAAAGCAAATCCATTTAATTCCAGAGTCTCTTCAGCAGAGCAGCAAAGGCACACATGGCCCTGAAATAAATCCTTCCCAAGAAATGCACTGGACAGCTCAAATTGGCAGCTACAACCCAAGAGCAATTGCAGGATGTGATAGCAAATAAATTGTGTCTAACAGGTTTTCAGCAGACAAAACAAGAGCTCTGCCTGCCACCACAGCAAAACTTTTTCAGGTTTGCTGTGATTTTATATCAAATATCACATTTCAACCACCATCCCCAGCAGCTCTGCAGGCAGCCACAGGAGCAGCAGTGTGGGTTTGTCCTGAGGATTCCCTTATCAGAAGCCTTTTGAGACAAGAGCTTGGGTTTTAATTTGATTTCACAGTAGCTCTCTTGGTGTAGAAAATAAAGCCAAACCCAAATAATTGTCCCCAAGGTCTGTGGGCACTTTCAAACTCCAAACTGAGCTTAACTGGCTCAGTCTCAGTGGGTAAGGCAGAGCTGCTGACAGTGAGAGATAATCTGAATTCCAGAGTGAGTTTTATTTCAGTTCTTAGACACAGGGAGGACAGAACTCATTTCCAGCAAGTTCTCTCAGAACTCTAAAATACCCTGTAGGGAGGAACTCTAAAATACCCTGCTCTGAGGAACAGCAGCATTCCCCAGGAAATATTCCAGGGTTCACCTGTGCCACAGACACAATTTAGCTTTCACAAGCAAAAACCTTTGGCTGACTCCTACTTTTAATTCAATTTTATACAAGACAGAATGCAGCAAGTCTAACAGGAGAAAGGGAACTGCAGAACCAGCCTCACATACCTGTTCCTCTGTCATTGACTCTTCAACCCCTTCCTCTTCAACCACAAAACTCTCCTTCAGCTTCAGGTACTCTTCATATTCTCTCTTCTCCTCTTCTTCCTTTGCCTTCCTTTTTTCCTCTTCCTGGACAGAAAAGATGACAAGTGGTCAGTTTGCTCTGTCCCAAATCAGGTTTGAAGTGAAGCAGCATCTCCTTTCCCTGCAGCCAGCACATGAGAAGTTTTTCAGCTGAGTTTAAGCTGTCCCTTGATGGCACAGTGAGTTCCAGAAGCCACCCTCGAGAGGCAGTGACCATCTCACAGCCAGGGCTGGTTCTTAGCAGAGCTGACAGAAAAGCTCTTAAATAGCAACCTGCCTGCTTCATTTGCATCAATCTGCTGCTGCTCACAGGAAGTCCCTGCCCCTCCCTGCACTCTGATGCGCACGTTGACATTTTTGCTTGAAGCAGAACTGGCCCCAGGTCTGCCCTGCCACTGCAGGACTTTGGGAGTGCTCACCAGGATTACACTGGGGGAGAGAAACTGTGAAAGTTTCAAGTAAAATCAAGTTTTTAAGGAAAATCTTATGAAAACTTCCTTCCTACATGGATAATATATAAAATTTAATAATATCTAAATTATTACAAAGTGTTTTAGGCACAGGAGGTGATTGTATTAACAAAAGGAATTTTTTACTTTTTCTTTTTGTTTGTTAAACAAAAGCCTTAGGTTTTCAGTTATCTGCAATAAAAAAAATGTCATGGCCTGCCCTGAAATTAATATTAAAGCCTTGAAGGCCACAATGAAGCTGCCCCTCCCTGCACTTTGATGCCACATTCACATTTTGGTTACTGGCCCCAGGTCTGCCACTGCAGGACTTTGGGAGTGCTCACCAGGATTACACTGGGGGAGAGAAACTGTAGAAGTTTCAAGTAAAATCAAGTTTTCAAGGAAAATCTTATGAAAACTTCCTTCCTACATGGATAATATATAAAATTAAATAACATCTAAATTATTTAATATAAAGTATTTTAGGCACAGGAGGAAAGGCATGATTGTATTAACAAAAGGAGTTTTTTACTTTACTTTTGTTTGTTAAAAAGCCTTAGGCTTTTTGTTATCTGCAATGAAAAAACTTCATGGCCTACCTTGAAATAAATATTAAAGCTTTAAAGCCCCTTGGAGTGCTCACAAGGAACACTGGATTACACTGGTGGAGAGAAGCTGTAAAAGTTTCAAGTAAAATCAAGTTTTCAAGGAAAACTTCTTTCTTATGAAAACTTTCTTCCTACATGGACAATATATAAAATTAAATAATATCTAAATTAGGCACAGCAGGCAAGGCACGATTGTATTAATAAAAGGAGTTTTTTACTTTACTTCTTGTTTGTTAAACAAAGCCTTAGGTTTTCAGTTATCTGCAATAAAAAAAATTTCATGGCCTGCCCTGAAATTAATATTTAAGCTTTAAAGGCCACAATAAAGCTGCCCCTCCCTGCACTTTGATGCCACATTCACATTTTTGGTTACTGGCCCCAGGTCTGCCACTGCAGGACTTTGGGAGTGCTCACCAGGATTACACTGGGGGAGAGAATCTGTGAAAGTTTCAAGTAAAATCAAGTTTTCAAGGAAAATCTTATGAAAACTTTCTTCCTACATGGATAATATATAAAATTAAATGATATCTAAATTATTATATAAAGTGTTTTAGGCACAGGAGGTGATTGTATTAACAAAAGGAATTTTTTACTTTTACTTTTTGTTTGTTAAACAAAAGCCTTAGGTTTTCAGTTATCTGCAATAAAAAAAATGTCATGGCCTGCCCTGAAATTAATATTAAAGCCTTGAAGGCCACAATGAAGCTGCCCCTCCCTGCACTTTGATGCCACATTCACATTTTTGGTTACTGGTCCCAGGTCTGCCACTGCAGGACTTTGGGAGTGCTCACCAGGATTACACTGGGGGAGAAAAACTGTGAAAGTTTCAGGTAAATCAAGTTTTCAAGGAAAATCTTATGAAAACTTTCTTCCTACATGGATAATATATAAAATTAAATAACATCTAAATTATTATATAAAGTGTTTTAGGCACAGGAGGCAGGGCATGACTGTATTAACAAAAGGAGTTTTTTACATGTTGTTTTGTTAAACAAAAGTTTCAGGCTTTTAGGCAATACAAAACCTTCATGGCCTACCTTGAAATAAATATTAAATCCTTCAAGGCCATAATAAAGCTGGCCCAGAAAACTCCAAGCCCAGCATCAGTGACATGGTGATGCCTGGTTCTGTGGAATTCAGACCTTCACAAATCAAAATTGTGATTAAATGTTTGGGAATGTGACAGATTGCTTAGAAAATGTTTCAAATAAGAACTGGTTTTTACTGGGAGCTCCTAAATTTGCTCTTTTCCATTATTTTCATTTAAAAATTGTTTTGTTCTCTTCCAAGAGAAGGCTGGACTAATGCTGAAGGTTGGATTTGATGACCTCAGAAGCCTTTTCCAATCTAAAGGGTTCCATGGCTCACACAGAACAGAAATGTTTCCCTCCAGGAAATGTTGCACAGAGGAATTTCTGTTTGTGCAGCACCTGGTACAAAGAGATTCCTACAGGATCTGGCATCTGGATCCATCACATTCCTGAGGCTGATTAGAACAAACACAGGAATTCTTCAAATGTCACTGACAATCCCAGGGCATTCCTCCAGCATCAGCAGAGAAATGGATTTTTTAAAGAACAATGACATTGATTTCTATTACTTTATAGAAGTATAAAGTTTATAGCTTGCCATGCTACATCTTGGACATTGATATGGTAATGGCTTCCTTAAGGAGCTGGAATGTAAATATTTGTTCCATTAAATAAAAACAGAACAGGGAGAGACAGGAAGAGTCATTCAGTATACAGAAAATATATCCATATTAAAAAAGATGTCTTTTGGTAAAAAACAAAGAGTGTTTGGTTCTGTTTTTATTTAAATATATAAAAATTATTATGTTATATAAATAGAATTAATATATAAAACATATAAAATAGTTTTATTTTCATATAAATATATTAAAAATCTCTAAAATATATAAACATAAAAATATAAAAATAGAATTAATATATAAAATATAAAATAGTTTTATTTTATATAAATATATAAAAATATACAGATATAAAATATATAAAAATAGAATTATTATATAAAACATAAAACAGTTTTATTTTTATGTAAGTACAAAAAGATATAAAAAGATATATTTTATATATATAAAACATATTAAAGTTTTATTTTTATAAAATTTATAAAACCAGAATATATAAAATATATTAAATAGTTTTTATATAAATATATAAATATATAAATACAGACATAAAAATAAATAAATAAATAAATAAATAAATAAATAAATAAATAAATATTAAAAAAGGTATATCAAATTCCCATAAAGTCAGCAGAAAGAATCCTGCCAACATCCAAGAATGAGAAAAACAGGACTGAAAGGATCTTGGTGTAACTGCAAAGCCAAATCCATTTTTTAAAACTGCTATCTCATGAAAAATCTACAGATCTGAGGAAGCTCTTGAGACAAAACAAGATCATTTTTGGGTCATTCATCACCACAACAATTAATCCAACAGCAGATTTTTTTCCTTACATGCACTCCAGATGCCAAGAACAACATAACCATATTTCATCTGGAAGCAACAGCAATTGTTCTTTTCTTGTAAGTGCATTAAATTTAATCTTGATCCTGGAAAGACAAGAATAATGTTCTGCCCCGGTCTATTGAGAGGTTGTAATTCAGCAGGATTTGAAATGAGAAAAAAGAAAAAAAACCAATCACAAAGCCTCAGAATTGCTTTGGTAAATAATTTCTAGATGGTTCTGCAAAAAAAAAAAAAAAAGATCAGAAGACATTGTCCCATTTGTAACTGAGGGCAACAATAACTAAAACACATTTTGCTGCTTCTGGAAGGTCTAAAAAATGAACAAGGCTCCTTCCTGTGCTCCCCACCTGAAAACCAGCACCTTGCAGTTTTTGGAAGTGTCCCAGCAGGTTCCTATCAGCACTTCCATTCCCAACAAGGCAGAAGAGCAGAACACTCAGCCTCCAGCCCCTCTTTTGCCAACAGGATTTTGTTTTCCAGATGCTGAATTTTGCTCAGCAGAGCATTTCCAGGTGCTCTGAGCCACTGCTTTGGCAGCCCTCAAAGCTTCCTGGTGGTTGTAGCTTTCTCCAGAACACTAAATATTTCCAGCTGCCTTTTTTTTTTTTTTTCCATCTAAAAATTAAAAATTCATGAAGAGCCTCACATGCTTTACAACCTAAATTCACCTATGATTCAATCTGTAGGTAAAAAAAAAAGGATTTATCCAAATTGCAGCTTGGTTCAGAGCAAGAGGAGAGATGAGTTAGCACAAGTGCCCAGGGAGAAGCAAGGTGGAGACTGAGCAGGGGAACCCTGGCACTTTCAGGATGGCTGGGAGTATTTATTTCTATTTACTTAGAATATTTCTATTTATTTAGAAGATTTATTCATATTTATTTATATTTACTTAGAATATTTTTATTTATTTAGAATATTTTTTGTTTCTAACCCTCATCTCTCTAACCCTCTTCTCTCACGTGCTCATGGAGCAGCTGTGTGGGAGCTGCAGGGTCAAATTCAGGCAGCAGAATTCCCACAAAACTCAAGCGTGTCCATACATAAATAACCCAGAAACACCCCCAGACCCTCAGGATCTCCTCACAAACTAAGGCCAGGATTTGTGCCAGGCACACAGAGGGCACTGGGCTCAAATTCATCTTCCAAACCCCACAGTTTTGGCACTCAGGTTCCTTCTGAGCTCAAACCCCACATTTTTGGCACTTGGGTCCCTTGTGAAGCCAAACCCATCTTTCAAACCCCACATTTGGGCACTCAGATTCTTTCTGAGTTCAAACCCCACATTTTGGGCACTCAGGTCCCTTCTGAGCTCAAACCCCACATTTTTGGCACTTGGGTCCCTTGTGAAGCCAAACCCACCTTTCAAACCCCACATTTGGGCACTCAGATTCTTTCTGAGCTCAAACCCCACATTTTTGGCACTTGGGTCCTTTGTGAGGTCAAACCCACCTTTCAAACACCACATTTTGGGCACTCAGGTTCCTTCTGGGCTCAAACCCCACATTTTGGGCACTCAGGTCCTTTCTGAGCTCAAACCCACCTTTCAAACCCCACAGTTTTGGCACTCAGGCTCCTTCTGAGCTCAAACCCCACATTTTTGGCACTTGGGTCCTTTGTGAGGTCAAACCCACCTTTCAAACCCCACATTTGAGCACTGAAGTTCCTTCTGAGCTCACACCCACCTTTCAAACCCCACATTTTTGGCACTTGGGTCCCTTGTGAGTTCAAACCCACCTTTCAAACCCCACATTTTGGGCACTCAGGTCCCTTCTGAGCTCACACCCACCGTTCAAACCCCACATTTTGGGCACTCAGGTCCCTTCTGAGCTCACACCCACCGTTCAAACCCCACATTTGGGCACTCAGGTTCCTTTTGAGCTCATGGCTCAGAGCAGAGAGTGGCTGGGCCACCCCCCAGCCATGGGTGGGGTGCTGGGGAAATCCCAGCAGATGGAAATGTGGTAACTGCAGATGCTCATCGTCAGCTGCCTGCTTTTATTTTTTTGGGGTTTTTTATTGGTTTTTTTTTTTTTTTTGAAGCAGGCTTGTCTCTCTCCTCACCCATCTAAATGTTACCCAGACTGGGGGCTTGAACAGTGTAAAGATTTCTTTTTGATTTTTAGTTTATTCCACTGCATGTGAAGAACAAACTATCCCACTTTGACCACATTTTTATTGAACAAATAAATAAATAAATTAGTCACTCAAACCTTTGTTTTCTGTTCTTTTTCCCACCCAGTCCCCCCAAGGACCTGGATGTGCTGTGAGGCTCTTTTCACCCTCTGTTTGCCCCTTAATAATCCCAGGGATTATTTCTAACATGCCTTTGACCAGGTAAAACCCACAGCATCCCAAAAACTCTCTGAGGCTCCCAGCTGGAAGCACACATTGGTTTTTGGGATCACAGATTGCTCAGGATGCTCCTTGGGTGAAGAAAACCTCACTGGTAGTAAAGTGAGGAAGGCAGAGCAAACACTGGACACTTTTCAAGCACTACCTGCTCCTCATCATTCCTTTGTTTGTGGCTGTTTGCTGAATTTTTAGGATGAGGAAAAGCATCCTGAGTGTTTAGAGGGCCATGGATCAAAGAATCCCTCCTTGTACAGTTTTTGGATTGTCAGGGCAGGCTCTGCAAGAAGCCAAAAGGGACTTTTGAGAGTAATTTGGCACAGAGCAGATGGATCTGTAGAATTCCTGCCCCCCTCACAGCTTACACAGAAAGTGTCCTTAACCCCTCAAAATCTGAGGAGAATGAGGGTTTTTTTTTAAGGTTTTCAGTTTGTACTCTCTTAGGAGAAATTTAATTTTGAGGGGAGTACACACACTTGAAAACTGGTGCTTAAATTGCAATTATGGAGTGGTTCTCCATCAGCCTCCAGAAATGCACTGTTAATGTAGGAAAAATGGGTATAAATATCAAACAGATAATGAATGAAGAGCTCTGCTGAGACACACACAAATCTTGCTGCTCACAAAATAAAGCAACCAAAATTTGGTGCCTCTTCTTCCATGATCAAATATCAAAGAGTCAAAACTTTAGGGTCAAACCTTCCAGAGGATCCTTGTGATTCTGGCTGACACTCATTTCTACTGCTCTGAAGATCCAAACCTTTTTTATTCAGGCACTAAAATGCAAATTTACCAAAATCTCAGTGCATTTAGGCACTTAATTTCAAATTTACCAAAATCTCTGTGCACAGGCAAAGGAAAAAGAGCTTTTTTTTTTTTTTTTCTTTTCTGAGCAATCTGCCAGTTTTTGTCTGAAGACTCTGTTTTGCAACATCAGAGGAAATTCACTCTCATTGATAAGGTGTCAGCTGGTAAACCAGCTCACCACCAAAAAACTCCAAGAGTGAAAGGGAAATCCCCAGGGCAAAGCAGAGCTGAAGCAAATGCCAATTCTAAAGGAGCCTCCTCAGGCCTGCAGCCAATCAGCTCAGCAGAACACTGGAAAGGAAACTTGAATTTAAAAATACATGATCTGGTTTGCAACACTCAAGCCAAGGGGCAACCACATTTTATTTATAAGTGCATCCAAATCTATTGAAATAGAAGCAGAGGGTATTTTTCTCAAGGCTAGGCAAGATTTTAGCCCCCATAACTCCCTCAAGGTACAGTTCCTACCTGTCAGCACAATTTTAATAGCAATTCTTAGGAAACAGACTGAAAAAAAAAGGGTTTAAGTGGAATTTAGGTACCAAAGCTGGCTGTGCTTAGCTGGGGATTTGCCTCTGCAGAAATACTCTGGGAGAGGAAAGGGAAAAGGAGGTACCTGAGACCTGCAACATTTCTCAGGCAAACTTCAGTGATAAACTGAATTTTTTGTGCCTGGTGGGATTATATAAACTACAGCAATGTCAGTGACCAAAATGTCTCTACAAACCCAGCTCCACCCTGGTTTTTATCTGCTATCAGTCACTGCCTGAGGTATCTCTCAGAATTTTGCCTTTCAGATGAGGGAATGGAATCACAACATGTGCAGCCCACAAGGCTTTCCTGGTGACAAGATATTACTTGAAGAATTCCTCCTCTAGAGGAAAATAAATGACATTTCATCCTGTGTATTCCATAAACCCAGTGATCCTCTCAGAGGCTCTGCCTTTTCCATCACACCATCAGCCTGTAACAAGATTGGGAAAATGAGATGTTCTGAGCCTAGGGACAGGCTCTCTTCACTTGTTCTGGTTCCTGTTACAGGCTCCATGAAGACAAATTCAAAATTACCAGGAAACAGCTGAGCATGGACATGAAATATTGTCAGACATATTTACTTTGATCCATGCTCCAAATGTTCAGCAGGTACTGGATTATCAACTTAGACACAAGGAGAAAAATTAAATATTGAAAGCACTTTGCTCTGAGAGGCAGAATAATGTTCCTGATGCAGCCTGGTGGGTGGGTTTGCTGTCCTGATAAATACTGGGAAAACCAATAACTAAATCAAACTAAAATAGTTTAAAATTACAGGATTTAAAATTACAGGATTTAAGTAGACAGGTACTGGCTAAAGTGACCAAGCTGGATTTGAGCAATTTTCAGGCTTTTGAGCAATTTTCAGGCATTTGAGCAATTTTCCAAGTTCTAGGAAGTACTCTGTGAACTGTTGTGCACAACATTTAAAATAAATAAACAGACAAATAAATAAAATCAGAGCCTTAGTTTGTATTTCTCTTTTTCCCAGAGCCACGTGAAATAGAAGTGCTATAGTGCAGTATATAAGAATACTGCAAACTAAACCAGAAACAAATAAAGAGTTTCCTCATTCAACCAGAAATAAATTACACAGCCCTCAAATGAACAGAAACCAAAGTAAAAGAATAAAAATAAATATTTCTGTGTGAAGAGATGCCTGGTGTAAATTTTATCTTTATTTTCTACTGAACTTTTGAACTGGGCCTGAGTCACCCCAGCCAAATTGCTAAAGCCCAGCAGAACAGCTCAGTCCTGTGCCACAGCTTCCTTGGAGGAGCAGCTTGGCCCAGCTCAGGTGGAATTTGCTTAAAAATTCACCTGCAGTGCAGTGCTGTGCTGGCTGCCACCCTGCAAGGGACTGGAAGTTCCAGTGTCACTTAATGTCACTGTCCAGCCAGGATGTCACAATTCCCCCAAAGCACCGGAGTCATCGCAGCTCATTATTCAGGGTTTCAAGGATATGAAGTTCTCAGAACTTTAGGAAAATATGAAAAAAAAAATGAATTTGTACATCTGTCTTGGAAGGGAAGCTGTGGAATTATTGGTCCTCTGGAAGTTTGGTCAAGCTGCTTTACAAAATCTCAGATTTTTCTACATATTCTGATGTTGTAGTGCTGACATTCCCCTTCAATTTTTAAAATTCAAAACTTCTGCTGATGGAAAGGAACTGAGAGCTCAGGAGGAAAAGGATTTGTGGGGAATAACCCCAGAGCTAAATGGAAATTCACATAAAAATCTTCTCATGGATACAATCTGTATGTGTAATGTATGGGTTATTTTTAAAAATTGCTTTACCCTGCCTTCATATCATTGACAGAGGAAAGGAAAAATTATCTTTTCCTTTAAAAAATATTATCAGTAACACACCCCACTTACACAACCTGCTTTTGGAGCAAATTAAAATAAATCTCCATGAAGCAGAGACACAAATTTCCAAAAAAACCACCAAAAAATTCACAGTGAGAGCTGAGGGCTGCATTTTTCATCTCAGAACTGTGCAGAACACCTCTGTCCTTTCCACCCCACGACTTGCAGCAGCACCAGAGCAGGAAGTTCTCAGCCAGCACTGATGGCCTGAGTACAAAAAGCAGCTCTGAAGTCCAAGTTTTCCTCCCTCACTAATGAAAAGTATTCACCAGAAGCATTTCAGCTGAGCTGAAATTAAATATTGTTTTTCTGGGTCACTCCTGCTAACATATGCACAGCCCAGGAAGCTTTAATTGGGAAGCACATGCAAATACGTGAAATTAGAATGAAATTTCACACAACACTTGCAAAATCAGTTGCTGCTGCTGCTGCTGCCTTTCACTTTCTGCCCTGCTGGTTCCAGCTGGCAGCTCCCAGGGAAGA
The DNA here is from genome assembly GCF_037042795.1 of Molothrus aeneus. Lineage (NCBI taxonomy): Eukaryota > Metazoa > Chordata > Aves > Passeriformes > Icteridae > Molothrus > Molothrus aeneus. The sequence goes on from NC_089649.1 coordinate 71,178,486, forward strand.
GGGGAAGTTGTGAATCTCCATCCTTGGGAGACACTCAGAGCTGGGCTGGGCAAATTCCTGAGCTCCAAATCCCGCATGTGGCTGGAGCAGGACAGACCCTGTGGTCCCTGCAGCTCCCTGGGCACAGAACTCCCCCAGAAACAATCCCAAAAGCAAAGCTGGCTTAGGATTTCCAGAAATAAATACAATTATTCCAGAAATAAATACAATTATTCCCACCTGTCGCTCCTCCTCCTGACGAATCCTCTCCTCTTCTTTCCTCCTCTCCTCCTCTCTTTTTGACTCGAGTTTTCTCCTTTCTTCTCTCTCTGCTTCTTCAGCCTGAAATAAACACGATGCAAGCCAAACCTTACTCTTTTTGAATCTACATTTTAAAATTTCATATGATGATACCATGAGGGGGTTTCTTCCCACCTTTTAGATGCCTGCTCAGAAAGAAACATCAACAACATCAACAACAACAACAACCACCAATAATAATAATAATAATAATAATAATAATAATAATAATAATAATAATAATAATAATAATAATAATAATAATAATTTTTTTTTTTTTAAAGCCACTATCATTTCACTTCCCCTCCCCTCCAGCACATTCAACTTTCTGGTAAATTTAGAAATTACCCTCCTCACTTATCTCATTTCCTTTTGAATGTGCTTATGAGCTAATTACAACAGTCATGTTAAACAATGTTGTGTCATGGAATTCCAGTTCTCCTCACTTGAAGTTTAGTTAGAAAGGACCTTAAAGAAGGAAAAAAATAAAAGGATTTGGAACACACAATGTAAAAAAAGTGCACTCAAATGTATCATTAACCTGGGGAGAATCTCTTATATAAAAAGCTGCAATGGTCTCTTAAAATAATTTTATTTTTGTTGTTAAGACAAAGAGGTTGTTGCAAAATGAGGGAATAATAAAAAGGGTCTTGTCTTGGTGCATTAAGCTTTTTTAAAGATTTTTTTTTCAGGCTCTTGAAGATACTTAAATTTGAAAATATGTTTAAGAGGACAAGCAGAAAATATTCCAGTGGAGGATTTGGCTTTGAGTGTTTCAGAGAAAAAGCCCCATCCAAGGAATTTATCTGTCTACATAGGAAAATAAAAATCAGCATGTTTTAAAATGAAACAGAAGATTCCTTGCTTCACCAACTGATGCTTATCCAACTTCATTCAACTTTGCTCACATTTTCCACCAAAAAAAAGGGGAAAAATTAAATTTAATGAGTATGGAAAGTAACAAAATGATGAAAGCACTGAGTGAGAAAAGGTTCATAATGGAAGTATATATATAACCAATAATTAAGTTTATTACCAACTGCTCCATCTACTACATTGGATTTAAACCTCAGGCGACACTAAAATCCCCAACTTGGGATTTCACAAGCTTTAAAAATGTTCATACAGAACAATATAGAGTTTGAAAAAAAAAATATATATAAAAAGATAGAACAATTCCAAGGAAAATGCACAAGCTGCTGCCTTCAGAAGGCTGAAATGCTTCTTGCTTCCCTGGAATTAACACCAAAAAGCTTTGTATCTCCCCTAGCCTGTAAAAACAATAAATACAGCTAAACACAGATCAAACCAAACCACATTTCTGCCCTCTGAGAGCACCTGAAGCACTCCTCACAACTGCCCAGGGTGTTTCACCAGCTCCATGGGGATTGAAATGTAATTTTAAGGGGAGACAGTGCTGGCATTAAGCTGGAAAGCAGTGGAAACATCCAAAAAAAAGCATTCAAGAGTTTAACTCCTCTACTCCCCACGAGTCTGAATGGAAAGAAAATGAGACAGAGTTTTCCACAGCCTTCTTGGGTCAGCAAAAGCTGAATTGACATTTTTCAGATAAAACAACCCTTGAGTGATGCCACTGCTTCTGGCTTTCTGTGTCATTCCCAGCTCTCTGCTGAGCTGTTCAGGCTCTGCTCAAGACGTGGCAGGAAATCCTCACCTCTCTCTGTGCTCTCCTGGCTTGTTTCTCTTCTAATTTCCTCTGCTTCTTTGCTCCAATTTTCCCAGACACCTGAAATTCTGGCACCTCCTCGGCATCCTCTTCCTCTGCAACATTGCACAAATGACAAATTTGAAATCATCTGTCAAAAGCCTCTCGGAGAAACTTCAGTGCTGCTCAGGAAAGCAGCAGCAGATGAAAAGGAGACACACACACACACACACTTCAGACAAGACCTTTTAGATGGAAAAAAGGGAAAAAAAAATCACAAGAGACTGCCAAAGCCACAGAGCAGAAGTAACAAGGCAAACACACGCTCAAGTGAAGGCAGAAGTAAAAATTTCCTTGATCCTGTGAAGGGAGGCTTTTCATAAATATTTCTTGCTTTCCACAATTAAAAAGAGAGATTTTTCTCTGATACAGAAATTGTACAAAAATTTCCTTGATCCTGTGAAGGGAGGCTTTTCATAAATATTTCTTGCTTTCCACAATTAAAAAGAGAGATTTTCCTCTGATACAGATATTGTGCTAATGGTTGTCATTATTTATCTGCCCAACACTGGCCTGCAGAGACTTTCTTCCCAGTTAGCCCCAGGCTTTGCACAGCACAAAGAGTGGGATTCAGAGGCACCCCACTCATCCACTGGTTCTGACAGATAAAACCTTTCAGGGGTGAGGAGAAAAAAAATCCTTGAAATGCAAATCTCGGGTCTGCCTGCAGGAAAATGCCATGTAAATATTTGCCTGTTGTACGACAAATGGTTGTTTACAGAGGTGATTCTGCAAGAGTGAAATATGAAAGGCTCTTATGCTCAAAGGGTGTGCAAATGAGGATTTCTGCTCTCTCAAGGGCTGAGGAAGAAGAGCTTTTAAATGCAGCCATTTCCTCCCTGCTCAAAGCTCAGGAACATTTGGCCACTTTATTTGCTGGTCTAAATCAGGGCTGGGGACTGAGCTCAACACTCCCAGAGAAATCCTCAGCTCACTGCACAAACAAATTCACAGTCATGGCAGGCTCAAAATGAAAACTCTCACATATATTTGACTTTTTGGGTAAAATAATTGGTGCTTTGAGCATGCCCAGTGCTGCTCTGCTGATGCTGACACTTCAGATCCAGCCTGGAAGAGATTTGTGCCAGGATGTTTTCTGGAGGGAGCTCTCTCCAGAGCACCTGGTCCCCTTCTTTGGGAACCCAAAAAGCTGCTGTGAAAGGAGCATATGGATGAATGACACTCCCACTTCCTTTTTATGAAGAATTAGGTTGGAAATATTCTTGTTTTACTAATTCCAAGACACAGAATGGGACTATGGTTAAACTACCAACACATCATGAGTGCTCGAGTTTGTGAAATAAAACACGAGAAAGAAAAGTTTGTGAGTGCAACATAAATGAAATTATAAGTTCCTCTCTTCTTTTGCATGGCAAGCTTTGGAGATCAGAATCTCACATTTTTCTTTGCAAGTATTAACCACTATTGGGAAAGAAATCAAAAAACAAGATTTTAAAAGTTTTTAAAATTATAATAATTGGGCATTTTAAAATGCTCTTTATTGCTTTGTGTGGCATATGAGCTCAGCATTCAAATCCTGAAGCTAAAAAAATCTTGTATGAGTGTTTCCTGCTGCTTTTTTTTGGAAAAATAATATAAAAATAATACTTCATCCCTATTGAGTGATGGATATTGTGCATAAGTTCAAGAAGAATGTGTTTGTGCTGAAATCTCTTAAATATCCCTTCTTAAATATCCCTTCTTAAATATCCCTTCCTGCACCAAGGATACTCAGACCTGACACAGCTGCTTCTATAATTTTAATGATGCTTAAAATAACTTTATTTCTATTTTAAATACAGCATCGAGGGGAGTTCCAAACCCAGTGGGTGAGCACACCCAGCACTGGCAGTTATTACTCCAAAATTACCAGCTCAGCTCTGGTATTATTGTTTAGAAAATTATTTCTTGCAAACATCACAAGTATAAAACACCATCTATGACACTGGTCTACGGTTAATGGGACTATGGTTAAACTACCAAGACATCATGAGAAATAAATGTGTCTGAGAGCTGTGTAGGTGGCTCTCAAATAACAGCAGTTTTCAGGAGATGGAATTAATATGAGCCTGGTTGCTGAGCTGGGCTTCAGAGAATTCCTGGAGTCTGAGATAACCAAAAGGGTTCCCCCTTCCTTCACCAGGGATACTCAGACCTGACACAGTTGCTTCTATAATTTTAATGATGCTGAAAATAACTTTATTTCTATTTTAAATACAGCATCAAGGGGGGTTCCAAGCACAGTGGGTGAGCACACCCAGCACTAGCAGTTATTACTCCAAAATTAACAGCTCAGCTCTGGTATTATTGTTTAGAAAATTATTTCTTGCAAACATCACAAATATAAAACAGCATCTATGACACTGTTCCACCTGAGGGCTGCTCAGATTTTATCTATATTAAGATAACCTGAGCCAGAAACCTAAGGAAGGCTTCTTTTAAAGCCTTTTTTTCCCCAGTCCTGGATCAGACACACTTTTGTTGCTCAGGATCATTCCTTTCCTCCTGTTTGAAGCATCTGATGTGACCCTTTAGGCATCACTTCCTCCAAGCTTCCTCCAGTGTGGAGTTCCAGCCATCAAAACCAGAGATGGGGATACAGACACAGCTGCAAAGGTCACCAGGGCACTAAACCTGGCTGCAATTAAAATTTACTGAATGAACCTAAAGGTGCTGACAGCAACACAAACACACAGCCAAAGCTGAATGCATTTGTTGTCACAGCTCCACCAAAAGCAGGGAGGGTGCTGCACACAGCCAGCAATTCTTGATTTCATTTTAATCAAGCAGGGATTGTTTCAGCAGCTTCCAATAATCACTTTTCACACACTTGTGGCTGTGACAGCACTGCCAGACTCTGTGGGGAGTGAGTCCACAGGAACTTGGCCTCCATCTGCCCCTGAGCTTGGGAGGGATGCAGGAGGGGCAGATCATGAAAAGCAGTTCAGCATCCCCCAGGTGCTGGGCTTGGGCAGCCTGTGGGAAACCCCACACTCTGACAGGAATAGAACTGAAAGAAAGCAGGTTTAAATGGAATATTGGGAATGAATTTTCCCCCTGTGAGGGTGGGGAGGCCCTGGAATGGATTTCCCAGAGAAGCTGTGGCTGCCCCTGGATCCCTGAAGTGTCCAAGGCCAGGCTGGACAGGGTTTGGAGCCACCTGGGATCATGGAAGGTGACCCTGAACATGGCAGGGGTGGCACTGGATGAGCTTTAACATGAATCCCAGCCCAGCCTTTCTGTGATTTCAGCAGTCCCAGGAGTTCCCATCCAGAGGCAGAAAGCAGAACCAGTGTGACAAACTCTGCTTTACACAAACGTGGGGCTCTCTGCTGCCCAGCTGAGAGCTGGCTTCAGGGAACTTTTGCTTTTCATTTTTATTTTGAATCTACTGAGAGGCAGCACACCAGGGAAGTTATCAGCCACACAGGTGTCTGGATTGCTGGAAATTCACAGATTTCTTTTTAAAAATGCTTCCCAGTACCTTTAGAAAATGTGCTGGAGTGCTGATGTTCTCTATCAGGACAGAAATTCAGCAGAATCCTGTACTGTGTACAGAACAGACAAAAACTTCCAAAATAAACAATCAGCATTGTGTATTTTAATTACCCCAGAATCACAGAATGGTCTGGATTGTAAAGGACCTTAAAGATGCTGTTCCAAAACCCCAGTGCCACTCTCACCTTCCACTAGACCAGGTCTCTCCAAGCCCAACCTGGTCTAGCTGTCCTTGTCTTGCTTCCTTTTAAATTTTGGGTGAAGCAAATGGGTTCCCATCCATGAAAAAGAATGAGAGTTGCACAGGGGGCTACTCCCAGAAAGTCCTTTGGGCACAGCTGCATTATTTACTATTTGTGCAGCACCTAACAAAGGGAGTAAGGGAAAGGAGAGGGGGAAAAGATGCCAGGCAGAAGCAGAAAATGTTATTAACAGCAGGTAATTAATACCCAACAGATGTGTGACACCAGCCACTGGAAAGGTGTGGCCATTTCTCAGTAACACAATCCTGTGGTGGGATTAATTATAGTCTAATAACTACCTTTAATTTTTGCGTTTTTTTTTTTAATTTTTAACTTAGAAACGGAACGAGAAACCGGTTTATTAACCAGAAGCCACAAAAGCAGGCGACACTTAGGGCAGAGAAGTGCAGCAGACACAAAGAGCAGAGTTTAGAGCAGAATGTGAGGCTCATTCTCAGCTGAAAGCATTTGGCAGAAGTGAGAAACCACAGAGCCCCCCTGCCCAGGCTGGCTGTGCCTGAGCAGGACCAGACACTCACTGGGGGCACTCTGACAACACCAACCCCACTGCACGAGTAGCAGCAAGGCAAAACTGAATTTTGATTCACTACTTGGGATATTAGTCAAAGTTTAGCTGTACTAGAAAGGTTTTCCCACTGATTAAGCATTAAAATAATTTCAAGTAACCAATGAACACAGCTCCCTTTCACAAGAACAGCGTGGGACCACATCACTGCTTCTAAATTTACACATTTTCCAGAGCTTTCAGTGCTCAGAAAAAGTGCTTATTTTAAGAGATTTCAGCACAAACACATTCTTTTTGAACTTATGCACAATATCCATCACTCAATAGGGATGAAGCATTATTTTTATATTATTTTTCAGCAGAAAACACTCATACAGGATTTTTTTAGCTGCAGGATTTGAATGCTGAGCTCAGATGCCACACAAAGCAATAAAGAGCATTTTAAAATGCCCAATTATTATCATTTTAAAAACTTTTAAAACCTTGTTTTTTGCTTTCTTTCCCAGTAATGATTAATACTTGCAAAGAAAAATGTGAGATTCTGATCTCCAAAGCTTGCCATGCAAAAGAAGAGAGGAACTTATAATTTCATTTATGTTGCACTCACAAACTTTTGTTTCTCATGTTTTATTTCACAATCTCGAGCACTCAAAGTGTCAAAAGCTGTTGGATTTATCATTACTGATGCTGTGGAAGTAAAATAATTTAACCAAATGTTCACTGTGCTGGAGATTCCAACACTTGTGCTCAGCTGCACAATGCTAAAAGCTCAGAGAAAAATCATGCAGATGTTGGGATATTTAACTTTTGGGAGTTTTATGTTGCTGCCAGAAGTAGAGAGCCCACAGACTGGGCTCTCTACTATTATTGCTATTACGAAATAATAAAATATTAAATAATAAATATAAGAAAATATTAAATAATAAAAGCAACCTGACAAAATCAGATTTTTTTCTTTGAGGGAGTCCTTACTTTCTGTTTGTTAAAAAACCAAACCAAACAAAAATCCACACAAAGCCCCATTTTTTGGCAACACATTTTTTCAACAAATCAGAGAGCTCATTTTGAAGATGCGAAGGTGAGTGTCCTTCAAATTCAAACCCTTGGAAAACACTGCCTGGAAATGGAGTGGGCTGCTGAGGCTCTTCTAGCACACCCTTCCCTTTTCCTTTTCTTTTCACCCACACTCCCAGCAGACCCAGAGGTCCCTGCTCTGTGACATTTTGGAAAGTGCTGGCATTTCTTACACAAGTCTGGTTCTTGCTCACCACCCCATGATTTAGGGCAGTTAAAATCACCAATTTCTCTTTCCCCTCACATCACCAGCAGTAAAGTTTTGGCCTGACACACCTCTCTCTCCAAGTGACAGAAAATCCTCACTATTTTTAGCACAGCTGGATCAAGAGAACCCAACTGTACCTGTCATTATTTCATCCTCACGAGTTTCCTGCCACTTGAGGGGAAATTATGGTTTTGATGGAAATAGCAGATGGATGGGTCACTCTCTGCTCCAAAATGCAGTCTCAAGAGAAGCACCTTCCTCACCTCTTTGCAATGTTCAAGGACAAGGAGCAGGTTTGGAGGGTCAAGCTCAACTTGAGAGCTGGGCAAGTGTTTTTTCTGTACCAGTAAAAGCTCACAACACAACACCCTTATGTCCACCCAGAGGTGAGCAGAATCCAAGTGGATGCACTCAGAGCATCAGTCAGGCAAAACCAAGAGCCAAGCACACCCTCCTTGCATGGCAAATAAAAGGAATTTCAAATTGGAAATGGGTGATGGTATTTTTTCACACTACCATATGGCCCAAACATCCCTCACTGCAACTCCAACACCAATTTATCCCCTTCTCCCACTGCTTAGCTTGGCCTTTCTTGCCCTAAATGATTAATGCCTGAAATCCTCAGCCATTTCTGCCTTGCAGCATTTTCATCTTGGCTGCAGCCAGCCCACAAAGCCACCTCTGTCTGGGTTCAATTTAAATTAAGACACACAGAGTTAATTAAGTCTGCTGGCTGGGCTCTCCACCTAACCACATAAATTCACAACTCTCCTTCAGCCTCCTTTTGCACAGGGAGAGGAGCAGGCACCCTGCTCCAATGTGCAGAGCACAGAGGTTGTTAGTTTTTAACAAGACTCCCAGATTGCAGAGGGCTGCAGAAAAGGCAGGAGTGCTGTGGCTGGGATGAAATTGGGCAATTTGAGGCAATCAAAACCATTTTTCTAAAGCCAGCTTGAAAGTCCCTAGCTCAGGGGTCCCAGTCATTTTGAGAATCACTTTGTCACCAAGGGGAACCATCTCCCAGCAATCTCTGACCATCAGAGGGTACCTGCAGGTGCTGATGCTCTCCTGACAGGTGAACTGGGGCAGGGTGGGCACCTGGCCGGGGCTGTCCCATGCCACAGCCCACAGGGACCCTGGCAATCAGGAGCCCAGCACCTGCTGGCTTTTCCCTCTGGGAGGAAAGCCAAAATATTTGCTGCTGTACCATTGTCTGTCTGTGACAATCCATGACTGATTTAGTTAGCTACCCCAGCAAACTGAGGAATTACAACCTGAGACAAAACCAAGTGACAGAAAAGCCTCACCCTCACTATGTTTAGAACAGCTGGATCAAGAGAACCCAACTGTACCTGTCATTATTTCATCCTCATGAGTTTCTTGTCACTTGAGAGGAAATGATGGTTTTGATGGGAACATCAGATGGATGGGTCACTTTCTGCTCCAAAATGCAGTGGGTGTAGATTTGAATATTGAAAATAATCATTACTATCTCTGTATTAAATGATTCCTTATTAAATGATTAAATTAAATTCCTTATTCCTGTATTAAATTATTCTTTATGCAGACTTACAAGTAAAATTGAAGCTACAGAAAGGACAATGAAGTTTTCAAGGTTTTGATCTTAGTGCCCAGGGTTTGGGGGTGTTTCTCCTCCCCCGTTGCTCTGTGAGAGATTTGAGTCCTGGCACAAACCCAGCAGCTCAGCACAGACAGCAGAAATCGTGGGCTACAACTTTACCCTCAAAGCTTCTTTCTCATTCTGGAATTGAAATCTGATTGTTAGATGGAAAACGCAAAACCCTCGTGCTAACCACAACTCCAAAGTCTGCAAGTGCAGCTTTGGGGACATTTCCTAGAGTCAGCAGAACTGGCTCCCAACAGGCGGAAAATTCTGAGGTGGCAACAGATTCCTACCTGACTGCACTGTGTGACTGCCACAAGGACACTGGGATGGTCAGGACATCCCCACAGCCTCCCTGAGGTCAGGGCTCAGATTCTTGCAGCAATGGCTTGGTGAAGAAATCACTTCTTGGCAGAAATCAAGAGTGACACACAGAAGGATCAGGCAGCTTTGCCCAAAGTTCAGCACAGGCCCAGAGTGGAAATTCCACAAACGGAACAGAAATTTAGCAGTAAAACATTGCATCAAATTCAAACAAACAAAAAAAAAAAAATCTGCTTTGGTTTGCTTTGGTTGCAGATGTTCAGAAGTTTTCAAAGGCGAGAGTGGAGAAACCAGACTGGCTTGGGTTTGGTGTTTCTCTCTAAATTGCCAAATAATTTTGCTCTTAAGCCCTGGTGATGCACTGGGTTCTCTCTCCAAGAAGTCAATGAATTCTTTAGCACAAAACCCTGCCATGGAGAGAACTTCCTATTCCAGCTGGTTCAAATGCAAGCAGCAATTAGGGAAAACTGCTCTATACTGCAGTGACACAGAGAAAATGAAAAAAAAAGGGATAAATCCCGGAGTGATTCCAGGCTTGTGCCACACGTCCACAGAGAAAGCTTTAAAACATTCAACACATCCTTTTTTAAGGGGAAAACCCTTACAAAAGACAGGTATCTTAATGCCTTACCTAAGCCAGGCAGCTCAGGGCCAGGCTGAGGGATTTGCAGCACAGAGGGTGGCAAATCCCAATTATTAATGGCCACTGGTCACCTCAGTGCTGGGGAGTCAGGGACAGCTGCCTCTCTCCACAGCTCCTCTGCCCAAATCTCTGCTCACTCTCCAAAGGCTTTGCTGCTCCTGCTGTGCACCTGTGCTCAGCCACTTGGAAAAAACATCCAAAAATACAAATAAAACCACCCAGAGAAGCAAAAAGCAAGAAGCTGGTTTCATTTGGGTAAGAAATTAGGGAAAACAAATAAAAGAAGGCATGTCATTTCAAAGGGAACTTCATGCAAAAGCAGCAGCACTTGCATCTGATGTACAGAAAGCTGCAAAAGAATTATTTATAAAGCCCAATGACACAGATTCTTCTATTGCTAAAGTGACAAAGTAAGATAAGATAAGATGAGCCATTTGCTTTGACAGCTTCACTGTCGGCCCTCAGCATTCAAACTTTTGATGTCTGGAGCTGAAAACTGAGTATTTTTAGATTCCATTTTCTTTCCAGGATGTTATCACACGAGAAGAAATAACCAAAGTTGAAAAGTTCACACCTGTCCAATCTCCATCTGTGGAACTGCTGAACATAATTAGCTGGAAAAGGACATTCAGCTGCCAACGTGAGGCTTCCTCCAAACTGCAGGGCAAGAGAAGCTGAACCAAGTCCAAACAGTCCCTAATGAAGGCATCACAGAGGTGTGTGCTCAGTGCTTTCACCTCCTGCACACCACAAAGACACCCTGGCCTCCACTGCAAACTCCAGAACTTGGGCAGAAAGCCTGAACACCTCACCCACGATCTGAAAGTAGAAAGAATCCAGGGGGTGAATCATGGTGATCTCATCTCTCCAGCAATAAAGAGAATCACGTGTCAACCTTCACCAGAAAAGGGAATTGTACTAACAGGATGTAGAAAGATCTTATTTATCACCATATTTTTGTCTGCACCACAGAAATGTAGCTGTGAACTGTAAATGCAGCTCAGGATTTACACAGCACATTGTCAACAACCTGCTGGCAAAATGCTGCAGGCTGTGGTGATCTCCTCCTGATCCTGAGCACCACCTGGATGGCTCCTTGGAGAGAGAACTCCATGTTTTGCAGAGATTCCATTGGGAATTAATGCTTCCCACTAATTTAAAAGGAACCAGTAATGCACTACAGCTTGGTGTTCAATGCAAGGTGTGGATTCTGTTCTCCCAAATTTACATAAAATTCACAAAATCACTGGGTTGAGAGACCCCTTCAAGATCATCGAGTCCAACCCATCCCCAACACCTCACCCAAACCCTGGCACCCAGTGCCACATCCAGGCTTTGTTAAACACACCCAGGCATGGGGACTCCACCACCTCCCTGGGCAGAAAATTCCAGAACTTTATCACCCTTTCTGTAAAAAACTTTTTCCTGATATCCAACCCTTGGTGCAGCTCGAGGCTGTGTGCTCTGGTTCTGTCAGTGCTGCCTGGAGAAAGAGACCAACCCCACCTGACTACAACCACCTTTCAGGGAGTTGTAGAGAGTGATAAGGTCACCTAAATTAAGGTAATTTAATTTAATTCCCTGCATGGCTAAGAAGGAAACTTCCTAAAAAGTTTTTAGGAGGGATGTTAATAGTCTGGCACCACAGAAAGAGACCAACCCCACCTGACTGCAGCCGCCTTTCAAGGGAGTTGTAGAGAGTGACAAGGTCACTTAAATTGAAGTAATTTAATCTAATTCCTTGCATGCCTAAGCAGGAATACAAAAGTTTTTGGGAAGGATGTGAAGGGTCTGGCACCACAAATAGCCAGAATTCACCTCAGGAAGAAGCAGAGGTTTAATGTAAGGGGTATATGGAGAAAAGTGATGAAGTAGGAAGAGAATAAATGTTATTTTATGGTAAATTTTTTATGCTTTCTCGGTGATTTCTCATGGGTAGTTCTTCACAACACAGTTAACAAACTCTAGTTCTCTTCTTAACCACTTAACTCACTCTTTTATAACTCATCTTTATTGGCTACAGCTGTGGCCTATTAAGGGCAGGCTTGTTCTTAATCTTTACAGAATCACAGAATGATGAGGTTGGAAGAGACCTCTAAGATCACTGAGTCCAACCTGAGCCCTCACACCTCAACCAGACTCTAGCCCCAAGTGCCATGGCCAGGCTTTTTTAAACACATCCAGAGATGGTGATTCTACCCCCTCCCTGGAAGAGCATTCCAGTGCTTTATTATTCTTTTGGTGAAAAATTTCTTCCTAATATCCAACCTACACCTTCCCTGACATAGCTTGGGACTGTGTCCTCTTGTTCTGAGGACAATTAATTAGTAATTAAAACAACTACAACTCCTCAAAAATAAAATTACTTTCTATACTATCTCTATTTTTTTTACATTTTATCCCCCCCCCCCCCCCAAAGACAAGATTATGGTGAAACTGTAAATAACCCATCAGCAAAACTCAACAACTTCCTCCAGGAGCCAGCTGCACCCCTTGCCCAGCTTCAACACCTGCAGTGAAGCTTTGTTTCAATGCCTGCAAGATGAGCTTGTTATAGATGGATAATGAGATGACTGGCTCTCACAATTATTGTGTGACTATTAAGAAAAGCTTTAGTGATGTATGGTTATGTTATTGTGGTTTAGATGTCCTCTGCTCTCCCCATAGCTCCCTTTCCCCCCTGTATTGTTGCCATCAGACAGCCTGGGCTGTCCAGGACAGGTACAAAGAAGCTGCACAGGTGTCCCTGGCATGGGGCAGTTGGGAATGGAAAAGCTTGGGGGTGCTCAGGGGGTGAGCCATGGCAACACCTGACCTCCAATCCAGGGACAAGAAAGCAGCTTCCACTGATAAATGGCACAGAAGAGCTGACTGACAGACCTTGGGAGGGGCCAGGGCTGGCTGAGGCAACCCCCAGGGGTATAAAAGACTGAGGATCCATCTTGAAGATGAACTGGCCACGTGGCACCCATGAGAGCACTTCCCAGTGCTGCAAATTTTTCCTTACATAGTCCTTTTGTTGTATTTTTGTCAAGGTTTAAAAAACCTGTTTAACTTTTCAAAGTGAGCAGTTGTCTCACATGCCTGTCCTGCATCAGCTCTGTGCAGTGGCATTTCCAGAGTGGTGCTGCTTTTTGGATGCCATCACCCAAGCACCTGGGGGGCCACTCCTGCCCTGCAGGAGCAGCTCAGCTGCAGGTCAGACCCTCATGCAGTGTCAGTCTCTTACAGATGGACAATGAGATGATTGGCTCTCACAATTAAGGGGTGACTATTGTGTGACTATTAAGAAAAGCTTTAGTGATGCATGGTTATGTTATTGTGGTTTAGATGTCCTCTGCTCTCCCCATAGCTCCCTTTCCCCCCTGTATTGTTGCCATCAGACAGCCTGGGCTGTCCAGGACAGGTACAAAGAAGCTGCACAGGTGTCCCTGGCATGGGGCAGTTGGGAATGGAAAAGCTTGGGGGTGCTGAGGGGGTGAGACATGGCAACACCTGACCTCCAATCCAGTGACAAGAAAGCAGTTTGCACTGATAAATGGCACAGAAGAGCTGACTGACAGACCTTGGGAGGGGCCAGGGCTGGCTCAGGCAACCCCCAGGGGTATAAAAGACTGAGCATCCATCTTGAAGATGAACTGACTGTGTGGTACCCATGAAGGCATTTTCCAGCACTGCAAAATTTTTCCTTTTGTAGTCCTTTCGTTGTGTTTTTGTTAATAAACCCTTTTAACTTGTCAAAGTGGGCGGTTGTCACTGCCAAGCTGAAGGCAGAGTTACCTTCCAGCCCCTGCTCTGCCTGCTGGGCTCTCCTCTGGGCCATCAGCCTGGTGCCCATGTTCCTGCGGCGCCGGGGCATCCCCTCCGCCCGCTCCTCCTGGGGCCGGGGCCTGGCCCCTGCTGCTGCTGCTGCTGCCACATTCTGCTGCTGATCCTCATCAGCTGCAAGAAAAAAAGAAAATATTCATGTTAAAGATGCCTTTCCCTTCTGCCTCCGGTTTCTGAGTTAGCAAACGGCACGGACACAAAAGTGCGTTTTTCTTTCTTTGTGAAAAATGGCTTTTTGTGAATATTAAAATGAGTATTATACGTGCTGTGTTAGAAAGTTATGCTTTAATTTATTATTTATTAATTTAATTTAATTTATTTCATTTATTAATTTTATTTATTATTTATTATTTCTTTTTAAGTATTAATTTGCTTAAGTAGCGTGTTAAATATAATTTTAGATTGTAATATAATCTTAAAATAGAAACCCTGCTATGTAAGATACTTTTTTAAAAAGAGAGGAATGAGGTACTTGCACTGAGATAGCAGCCACAGGACACCTGAATCTTTCAGAGAAAAAGAATTTATTGCTCCCTTATTAGAAGAAACAAATTCTTTGTTCTTATTGTCTTAAATGTCTTTAGTGTCCTAAATCCTAATTGTCCAAATTTTTATGACTCTAATTTTATTACTATTTTTATAACCATTTTATTACTATTGAACTTTTAAAATTCTAAAAACAAGTGATTGGCATAGTTTTTCACACTATGTAAGATACTTTTTTTAAAAGAGAGGAATGAGGTACTTGCACTGAGATAGCAGCCACAGGACACCTGAATCTTCCAGAGAAAAAGAATTTATTGCTCCATTATTAGAAGAAATGAACTTCTTCCTGCCTCACTCAGGATTCAGAGGAAGAAGCTGACACTGACCAGACAGAATCCTGTGTTTGAATGGAATTTATGCATCATGTATGAGATGTATGAATATGCAACAGGCTGTTGCTTTTAAGGGTTAATCCTCTGTTAATGTGGGTCCTTTTTAAGGCTTATTTAGCCCAGAAAAAGAGGTACCTGGATGGTCTGTAACTTTGTTTCTATTGTCTCATTGTGCTAACCCTAATTGTCCAAATTTTTTTATTACTCTAATTTTATTACTATTTTTATAACCATTTTATTACTATTTAACTCTTAAAAATTTAAAACCAAGTAATTGGCGTTTTTCACATTTCTGAAGTATTTTGATTTTTTAATTTGAATTTGTACTTGTGTAACACAGATTCATGTGACTGAAACCTCAGAGGCTGAATGTTTCAGAGAGGAATATGTAAAGCATTCCACACGAAACACACCCTGAAGTGCAAACAAGGATCACAAATTCCAGCTGAAACAAACACTTCATTCTGCCCTGCTGATTTCAAGTCCCCAAATCACAGGTAGGTACAAACAAGGACACAAAGGGCCACTGCAGTTACTAATTAAGATCTGGCAAATGAAGAATATCCTAATAGGAGCAGCTGGGAGGATGGAACTGACCAGTGGGTTCATTTCAGAAGTTTTCCATAGAGAACTCTCAGATTTTTTTTTTGAGGCTTCCTGTTGCTTTTAACTTGGGCAGTAATGCAAAAAAAAAAAAAAAAAAAACCCAAACCACATAATGGTAAAATGCCATCATCCTTGATACCTGCTTTGCATATTCTGTTGATAAGCCTAACTGGTATTTGTTACCTGCTCAATCCTGCAAAGTATTAACTTTTAAGCTTTAATTCAAGCAAATATTCAAATAGTCTCATGGAAAACTGCAGAACAACTCACTTACTCCAGCTCAGGACACATTTATTTTGTGATCTGACAGATTATGGTGTGTAAGCTCTGTGCTAAGTCTCCAGCACCCCCTGAGCCAAACAATGCTCTCCTGAAAAAACTCCTATTAGCATATCTGCCATCAGAAAATGGGATTTGTTGTGAGTGAATCTATGCAGCACCAAAGGTGTGCCTGCAGTTCACCTCAGCTATTTCAGCCTTCAAAGTGCTGATTTTGGGGCTGGAAAGGACAGGCTGCAGCCCTGAGCTCAGCAGGGCCACCTGAGGCAGGCTGTGGCCAGCAGAGATGTCACAGGGATGTCAGCAGGTCCCCACACATTGTGACATTTGAAACTGAGCCACTGCCCTGTCACACTGCTGTCACCTTCCTGGTGCCATCCACCTGTGCAGACAGAACAGGGCCGGGAGAAATCACTGAGTGCAGAGATGCCAAAATGCTGCTCCAATCTGGAATGCTACAGGAAACCTTCTCCTGAAGAAGCAGAGCAGATCACTTCTTGGACACTGATAAATGCCAAAAAAGCTCTGCAAAAAGCTTTTTATGCAAATGAAGTATTTCACTTCCTAAGTTCTTGAGGTATGGTGCAATTCAAACCTCAGCATCCTTTCACCTGCAAGCTTCAGTAATCCCCAAGATGGTCCTGCCCAGCAGCTCAGCTGTGCAGCTCCAGCACTCATTCATTCTGCTTTTGGTTCCTGCTGTCCTGTGAAACAGAGACTGCTTTGCATTTTATGAAAGAGGAATCTATTTATAAGCCATGTATTTATTTCAAACCAAAGAGCTCAAGCCTCACAGAGATAAACACATGAACCAAGCTCTCAGCTTTTTTCCACTGAACTCTCTACAGGAGACTCAGCAATTCCTCAAAGTGACCAGTGTGGAGTGGGCTCAGGATGTACCAAACCCCACCACACCTGACCCAGCACAGCACAGTCAAACACCCAGGGCAGCTGGTGGACAATATCTGTCACATCTCCAAAATGTGCACGTTAACAGAAGACACCAAGCCACTATGGATTGTCATTTAGTAGGAAAATAAATGTTTTAATGAAGGTTTTTTTTCTTCTTTCCAGTTTTTAAAATATTTCTCCTGAGTGCAGATTCTTTTTCAGCAGCACACAGCTGGTTGAACATGAGTCAGTGACACCTGGCTTGTGGCAGCAGGGCCAGGGCAGTGCCTGTCCCCTGTGTTGGCACTGCTGGTGCACCTCCAATGCTGGGGACAGTTTTTGAGCCCCTCCCAACAAGAAAGACTTGGAGGGGCTGGAGAGAGTCTAGGGAAGGGAACAGAGCTGGGAAGGGTCTGGAGCCCCAGGAGAGGCTGAGGGAGCTGGGAAAGGGGCTCAGCCTGGAGCAAAGGAGGCTCGGGGGAGGTCAGGCTCTGCTCCAGGGAACAGGGACAGGAGCAGAGGGAACGGCCTCAGGCTGGGCCAGGGGAGGCTCAGGTTGGATATCTGGGAAAATTTCTTCTCCAAAAAGGCTCTCCAGCCCTGGCACAGCTGCCCAGGGCAGTGGTGGAGTCCCCATCCCTGGAGGGATTTAGAAGCCATGTGGATGTGATACCTGGGGACATGGTCAGTGGTGGCCTTGGCAGTGCTGGGGGAATGGCTGGACTGAATGACCTCAGAGGGCTTTTCCAACCTTTCTGACAGGAGCATTCTCGAGCTTCTGTTTGCCAGGCACTCAGCTGGGCAGGGATTTGGAAAACACGAATGTTCCTCACTGCATTTCTCCCTGTCATTCACAGGAGCAGCAGAAAATCCTCATTTCCTTTGCTGTGCTGTGCCACACCTGGACCTGCTCCCTCAGGGGTCAGGGCTCTGCCTACGTGACTGCAGACACAGCTTTTGTTCAGAATGCTGAAAGCTCAGCTGTGCTTCCCTCCCCCTGAGCTGCGACACACGGAGGGGAGGCTTCACACAACAGAGGACACACTGAAAAATCACTTTTCCTTTTGCTTGGGGCTGGACTGACCATCAGATCTGAGCTGAACAATGATTTGCTCTGGGGTCTGGCCCTGCTGGGTTTGTTTTTTTAACCTCCTCCTGCAGCACACAGGGCGGGCTTTGGCTGCTGCACTTATCTGAGCACATCTCTTCATGTTCCTGGAGCTGCAGAGGTCTCAGCAGTGGCACCCCAGGCTAGTCAGATCATGCAGAGATTAGTCACACAAGCACTAATTAGCCTTGATCCAAAGCCATCTGAGTGAAAATTAATGGCCAGCGTTAAAGAGGTGAGACAAGCCATCCACAAGCTTTGCAGAACGACAGGCCAGGCTGAACTGATGAGATAAACCCCTCAAATTAACAGGTAATACAAACAAAACACTCAACAGCTGTCTGGGAAAGGGACACGGGCTCAGTTTGCATTTGTGGTGTCCAGGGTCTGGCTCAGCCCTGAAAACCCAAGAAGATTTTTGTGCTGGGCACAGCAGCTCTGCCTGGGTGCTCAGGAAGCATCAGTGCAGGCCAGAGATTCTTTCAGCTGGCTTGGCAGCCAGGGCACAGCAGCAGCTCTGAGACCCTGCTTGTGTCTCCTTCCTGAAGGGAGAGAGAACACAACTGTGCTCTGCCAGCAGAAATCTCTCCTGAACTGCATGTGAAACTGCAAAAACCACCATGGAGTCACTCAGAGCCCAGGTCAGAACCTCCTTTTGCACTCTCCAGGTAGAAATCTGCCCCTTCACAAAACTGTGCAAGCTTTTGCTTACAGCAGAGATGTTTTTCTAGACAACAGCCCCTTGTCTATCACAGCACCTTCCACCAGGTGACAGCTGGGCTGGCAGGAATGGAGGCTGCAGGGACAGGGACACAGCTCCACCTGCTGCACACCCTCACACGTGGTGGCACCACCCAGCACCTTCTGCCTCCGTGCAAAACCTCTGAAATTCAGACAGGGATTCAAAATTCAACAGGTGGAAGCTTCCTGAGGAGGTGCTTTGGCCCAGTGGAGCTTATCAGAAACAGCCACGTGTAAAATCAAGAAATGCCATTTTTTAATTTGTTTTCATGTTCAGTAGAACAAGTCCAGGCATGACCCTGCTGGAAAAACGTGCTGCTCCAAGGGACCTTTCAAAGAAATCCAAAGATTTACCTCTCCTGATCCTCACTCCCTAAACATCTGAACAATTTTAAAAGCCAATTTCCATGAGATGACACAGAAGGAAGCTGCTGCCCCAATCTCTGCACATTAACAATTAAAGGTGAGAGCTCCCACCACTTCTTTAAGTCCATTGTTCCTGGTTTCAAGTCCTTTCCAGGTGGCAACACAGATTTTGTGGCAACTTCCATTTTCCACCCAAGCAAAAGGAATAGAAAAGGAAATTCCTGCTTAAAACTAAATTTTGTATTAAATACACCACAATCCCAGTGGTTCTGAAAAATAATTTCTGTTGTATACAGAGAACAAAGCCATCCCCAGCAGCTGAAATTCTGTGAAGGGATTTATCATGGCAGAAACCAAGATATTAAATTATATATTATAGATATTAAATTATATATTATATTAAACAATATATTAAAGTAAAACATATCTTAAAATCACTGTAAGAAAAAGCACGGCCAACTTGGAAGTGTCAAAAAGTTACCACAAAAAAAGGCTTCAACATGATAAAATTGTCCTGAATGTAAATTAACTTCAACCAACTTGCTCAAAATCAGGATTAAAGTGGTTTTTTTTTAAAATAATTCACACTATTTAAAACAAATGTTTGGGCTAAAATTTAGAACTTTGAATGCTTCAAGAGAAAAGAAATCCTCCCAAATCCCACAGCCCCTGATTTATCCAATCATGACAGGATTCAAGCTCAGGAAATTATCTATTTCTCCAAGACATGCATCCTTCACTTTTACCAAAAGTTCATTTCTTCATTCATAGGAATCCAATGAAACTACATCAGTTTCCAAACCTTTCCAAGACAAAGATTTAGACCAGGTCTGTGGAAGCAGAGGTGTGTGAGGAATGTGTTAGAAAATTTAATTATTACCAGCAAAATCTGCTTTTAGCACAGATCCCTTACCAGCACAGTACTGCACTGTGTTTATATTAAATGTGTGCTGCTTTCCCCTCTTAATTAAAAATTATCAAAGCAACTCCCACAAAATAAAAATAATAGAAATTCCAACCCCAAAACACCCCATATCCCCAAATCTGTGGAGTATTGACAAGGAATTCAGAGATTGTCCTGACTAAACATCTTAATTTGACACCTGACAGCCAAAAAATCTGCTTTTACCACAGATCCCTTACCAGCACAGTACTGCACTGATTGACTGTGTTTGTATTAAATGTGTGGTGCTTTCCCCTCTTAATTAAAAATTATCAAAGCAACTGCCCCAGAAGAAAAATAATAGAAATTCCAACCCCAAAACACCCCATATCCCCAAAATCTGTGGAGGTATTGACCAGGAGTTCAGGGATTGTCCTGACTAAACATCTTGACACCTGGCAGCCACAAAATCTGCTTTTACCACAGATCCCAGATTGTATTAAATGTATGCTGGTTTTCCCTCTTAATTAAAAATTATCAAAGCAACTGCCCCAGAAGAAAAAGAATAGAAATTCCAACCCCTAAATACCCCATATCCCCAAAATGTGTGTAGGTATTTGTATACCTACAAACTATGAACTCTGACCAGGAGTTCAGAGTTTATCTTGACTAAACATCTTAATTTGACACCAAAAAACCTCTTTCAGTGTGGGAACACAGCAAGGGCAGTGAGTTCTCAGCACACCCGACTCCTTCCCACAGCACCCAATTCCCACCCACGCAAGGTCACCTCCACCACAGTGGGATTGCAGTGCTGGTTATGGTTGGACTCAGTGATTTTAAAGTTGGTTTTTTTTTTTCCAGCCCAGATGATTTTCTGCTCTAACAGTGCTCAGCAGTGACACAGAAGTGCTGCCTCCTCCACAATGAGGTGGAAAAGGAGCAGAGGTGGGACACGGCACAGGAGTGACTCCAGATGGCTCTGGAATATCTCCAGTGAGGAAAACTCTGCAGCCTCCCTTTCTGGGCAATCTTTTCCAGTGCTCCCAGTAAAGAAATCCTCCCTCATGTTCAGGTGGAGTTTCAGCTCCTGCCTGTTCCTCTTGTGGCATTGCTGGCTGTGAAAAATGCGTATTTTGTGATTGGCTTTTTGCAAATATTAAAAAGAATATCATATGTGTTATGTTAGAAAGTGATAATGGATTTATTTGCTTAAGTAGTGTGTTAAATATAGTTTTAGGTTATAACATAATGTTAAAATAGAAACTGTGATATGTAAGATACTTTTTTTAAAAGAGAGGACTTGCACCAGATAGCAGCCACAAGACACCTGAATCTTTCAGAGAAAAATAATTTATTGCTCTATTATCAGAAAAAAACAACTCTTTGTTCTTATTGTCTTGTATGGTCCTAAATCCTAATTGTCCAAATTTTTATTACTCTAATTTTATTACTATTTTAATAACCATTTTATTACTACTAAACTTTTAAAATTCTAAAAACAAGTGATTGGCATTTTTCACACTATGTAAGAGACTTTTTTTAAAAGAGAGGAACAAGGTACTCCCACAGAGATAGCAGCCACAGGACACCTGAATCTTCCAGAGAAAAAGAATTTATTGCTCCATTATCAGCAGAAATGAACTTCTTCCTGCCTCACTCAGCCCTGAAGATGCTGTCAGGACTAAGAGAAAAAAGCTGACAGAATGAAGAGATGAACTTTTGGTAAAAGTGAAGGATGCATGTCCTGGAGAAATAAATAATTCCCTGAGCTGGAATCCTGTCATGATTTGGATAAATCAGGGGCTGTGGGGTTTGGGAGGATTTCTTTTCTCTTGAAGCATTCAAAGTTCTAAATTTTAGCACAAGCATTTGTTTTAAATAATGTGAATTATTAAAAAAAAAACCAAACAAAAAACTTTAATCGTGATTTTGAGCAAGTTGGTTGAAATTAATTTGCATTCAGGAAAATTTACATTCAGGACAAAAGTTGACACTGACCTGGATCTGGACTGTCCATAACTCTTTGTTTTTATTGTCTCATTGTGCTAACCCCAATTGTCCAAATTTTTATTACTCTAATTATATTACTGTTTTTATAACCATTTTATTACTATTAAACTTTTAAAATACTAAAAACAAGTGATTGGTGTTTTTCACAAGAGGAAAAAATTGACAGTGACCAGATAGAATCCTGTGTTTGAATGGAATTTATGCATCATGTATGAGGTGTATGAATATGCAACAGGCTGTTGCTTTTAAGGATTAATCCTGTGTTAATGTGGGTCCTTATTTTGCCCAGAAAGAGGTACCTGGACTGTCCATAACTCTTTGTTTCTATTGTCTCATATTGTCCTAAATCCTAATTGTCCAAATTTTAATTACTCTAATTTTATTACTGTTTTTATAACCATTTTATTACTATTAAACTTTTAAAATCCTAAAAACAAGTGATTGGTGTTTTTCAAAAGAGGAAAAAATTGACAGTGACCAGAGAGAATCCTGTGTTTGAATGGAATTTATGCATCATGTATGAGGTGTATGAATATGCAACAGGCTGTTGCTTTTAAGGGTTAATCCTCTGTTAATGTGGGTCCCTCTTTAGGGCTTATTTAGCCCAGAAAGAGGTACCTGGATGGTCTGTAACTTTGTTTCTATTGTCTCATTGTGCTAACCCTAATTGTCCACATTTTTTTATTACTCTAATTTTATTACTATTTTTATAAACTTTTAAAATTTTAAAAACAAGTGATTAGCATTTTTCACAAGAGGAAGAAGTTGACACTGACCAGCCAGAATCCTCTGTCTGAATGGAATTTATGCATCATGTATGAGGTGTATGAATATGCAACAGGCTGTTCTTTTAAGGGTTAATCCTCTGTTAACGTGGGTCATTTTCCGGGCTTATTTTGCCCAGAAAGAGGCACCCAGACTGCCTGTAACTCTTTGTTTTTACTGTCCTAAATCCCAATTGTTCAAATTATTATTATTATTATTATTATTATTATTATTATTATTATTATTATTATTACTCTAATTATATTACTATTTTTACAACCATTTTATTACTATTAAACTTTTAAAATCCTAAAACCAAGTGCTTGGTGTTTTTCACGCTGGCCCCCAGAGCAGAGCCTGGGCCCTGCTCTGAGCCCTCCCTGCAGACACTGCTGGATGTGGGTCAAGTCCCCTCTGAGTTTTCTCCTCCCCAGGCTGAACATACCCAGCTCCCTCAGCCTTTCCTGGTTAGGAAATGCTCCAGCACCTCCTTCATCATCCTCACAAACCTCTGCTGGACCCACTGCTGGTTCCTCCTGTCCTGAGGAGCTCAGAACTGGACAGAGCACCCCGAATGTGCCTCCCAGGGCTGAGCAGAGGGGCAGGATCACTCCCTGACCAGCTGGAAATGCTCTCATCCCGAGATCCCCTTGGCATTCCTGGCACAAGGGAACGCTGCTGGCTCAGGGACAGCTCCTTGTCCACCAGGACACCCAGGTCCTTCTCATGCAGTTGTGAAAAATGCGTATTTTATGATTGGCTTTTTGCAAATATTAAAGCGAATATTGTATGTGTTGTGTTGGAAAGTTATGCTGTGTTAATTCTCTTAAGTAGTGTGTTAAATATGGTTGTAGGTTATAAAAAAATGTTAAAATAGAAACTATGCTATGTAGGATACTTTTTTTAAAGAAGGGACATGCAGCAAGATAGCAGCCACAGGACACCTGAATCTTTCAGAGAAAGAGAATTTATTGCCCTCTTATCAGAAGAAACGAACTTCTTTCCTCCTCGAAGGTGTTGTTAAGATTCAGAGGAAGAAACTGACGATGACAGAATCCTGTGTTTGAATGGAATTTATGCATCATGTATGAGATGTATGAATATGCAACAGGCTGTTGTTTTTAAAGGTTAATCCTTTGTTAACGTGGGTCCATTTGCAGACTTGTGCTGCCCAGAAAAAGGTACCCGGACGTCCGTAACTCTTTAGTTCTATTGTCTCATATCGTCCTAATTCAAATTGTCCAAATGATTATTTCTCTAATTGTATTACTATTTTTATAACCATTTTATTACTATCAAACTTTTAAAATTTATATAAAAAAAACAAGTGATTGGCGTTTTTCACACCGGTGTCTGCCGGTGCTCAGGGCTGTTCTCTCGAGGTTCAGAGCCCTGAGCTGCACTGTACTGGATTTCGGAAGGTTTTTTCCTGCATGTCAAAGTCCCTCTGAAAGGGCACAACCCTCTGAGACATCGGCCATGCCTTGTTTTGTATCATCAGCGAACTTGCTGAGGAAGCACCAACCCCTTTGTCCAAACAAGCCACAAACACCAAGCACAGAACCCTTGGGGCACCACTCGTGACAGGCCCCCCCTTACACCCTGTGCGCCGATCCCGAGCCTTCGGGACCTGTTTTCCATTCCCCCCTCATTTACAGTAACGTCAGGGACACTTTCCCAGTCCCAAAGCCCCTGACAGAACTCCCGACAGAGAACTCAGACTTCCAACCCTGGGGCCACCTCAGGCCGGGAACCGGGAACCCCCAGCAGCAGCAGACCAGGCCTCGGCGCCCGCACCCCGCAACCTCCGGGCAGCCCGGAGTTAAGAAGCCGGGACAGCCCCGGAATCCTCCCCGGGACCCCCCAAAACCCCTCGGGACCCCCCAAAATCCCCGCTGCCCCCAACATGGCGGGTCCCCCCCCTCAGGGGCCGCCCGAGACGTGGCGCCCCCTGGCGGTTCCCGAGACACGCGCCCCGCGCGCGCGCGTGCGGACCCGCTTGAGAGCAGGGCCGCGCCCACCGGAACGGCCCCGCGGGGGTGGGGAAGGAGGCCCAGCCGGTCCGCTCGGCGCCGCGACCCACCTGCCCTGGCTTGGCCGCGGAGGCGGGTGGCGAAGAAGAGAAGGACGGCGAGCAGCACGGCAGCGGCGGCGAGCAGAACCGCGTCCATCCCGCAGCGCCGGCCCCGCCCACATCACCCTTGGTACGCCCCGTCCCCTTCCCCGCCGCAAGGCCCCCCTCGCGCGGGCTGCCCCGCGGGGTGCCTGTGGCGGCGCGGCGCGGAGGCCGCGCTGCGATGGGGCAGGCGCGGCGAGGGCAGCCCGCGGGAGGGGTCCTGACTCGTCCCTGAGGCGGGCGCTGAGAGAGGGCGCGGAAAAAGGAATTAAAGGCGGGATTAAAGCAGAAGTTCAAGGAGAAAATAAAAATTATGAGGCAAAACCGGCCGTGAGCGCGGCGCCCGCGGGTCTGGCCGCCCGGCACGGCTGCTATGAGCGGCTGGTGACGCGTCCGTCCTCCACACACGGCGAGTGGGGCCAGGCTGGGGAGATCTCTGCCGTGACCCGGCACCGGCTGCACCCTAGACAGGCCCTGACAGCTGTCGGGGTGTCCCAGGCAATGATGAAACTTAAATTACATCTCTGAGTAATTTCTGTCCTCTGCCTTTAGGTCTGTGGAATTTGGGAATGGGATGAAGCTGGAGCTGCCGTGTCAGGAGTGATGTCCTGACCTGGCCTGAACCAAAAGTGCACAAAAAGATGCAGAAACTTGCACTGGAGATGGAAAAGAAATTTCCCCCCTTCGCATGGTCACCCACTGTTAGATCTGAAACTTTGTCAGGCTCTGCTCCAGTCCTATGAGTGAGGAGAGAAATTTTTTAAACTTTACCTATTTTCACTTAGTGGTTGTGAAGTTCTGGCTGATCAAGCCCTTTCTTGCTTCAGAAATGTTTTCAGCGTGACTGTTTAAAGCACTCTTGGTGGGGGAAAGTGTGTTAATAAATTGAAAATGCAAATTAGAGGCTATGGGACATCTAAAGGTGATCAAAAGCACTGCTTAGCTAATTAGTTATTACTGTGGGCTCCACAGCTGCCTGTGTCCCTGTCACCAGCTCGAGATGAGTTCAGATCTGTCAGCAGATGAAAAGCAGCTTCTGCTGAGTGATTTGCTGAATTGTAGCCATGTTGGACCAGCAACACAGTGGGAAGCTCTCAAAAAAGAGCTGAACTACAGGCTGAGCGTTTTATGGCAAAGTTTTATTTTAGTAATAGCCTTTCAAAAATCTTATTTTGGGAGTAATTCATGGAATCGTGGAATAGCTTGGGTTGGAAGGAACCTTAAGGATGATCTTGTTCCATTCCTTGCCATGGGCAGGGACACCTTCCACTATCCCAGGGTGCTCCAAGCCCTGTCCAACCTGGCCTTGGGCACTTCCAGGGATCCAGGGGCAGCCACAGCTCCTCTGGGCACCCTGTGTCAGGGCCTCCTCACCCTCCCAGGGAACAATTCCTAATTCCCAATATCCCATCCATCCCTGCCCTCTGGCAGTGGGAGCCATTCCCTGTGTCCTGTCCCTCCATCCCTTGTCCCCAGTCTCTCTCCAGCTCTCCTGGAGCCCCTTTAGGCCCTGCAAGGGGCTCTGAAATCCCTCCTGGATCCTTCCTTTCTCCAGGTGAGCACCCCCAGCTCTCCCAGCCTGGCTCCAGCCCTTGGAGCATCTCCATGGCTTCCTCTGGATTTGCTGCTCTTGGCCCCAGGGCTGGAGCAGCTCTGCAGGAGGGGTCTCACCTACAGAATCCCCCTGCCCTGCTGGGGATGAGCACACAGAGGGCTCTGGCTGGGCCATGTGGAGCTTCTCACCCACCCCATCTCCCCCTCTGGTTCAGTTTCTCCCTCACCCCCTAACTCCTCTCAGGTTCAGCTCCTCACCCACCCAATCTCCCCCTCAGGTTCAGCTTCTCCCTCACCCCAACTTCCCCTCAGGCTCGGCTTCTCACCCACCCAATCTCCCCCTCAGGTTCAGCCTCTCACCCACCCAATCTCCCCCTCAGGTTCAGCCTCTCACCCACCCAATCTCCCCCTCAGGTTCAGCCTCTCACCCACCCAATCTCCCCCTCAGGTTCAGCCTCTCACCCACCCAATCTCCCCCTCAGGTTCAGCCTCTCACCCACCCAATCTCCCCCTCAGGTTCAGCCTCTCACCCACCCAATCTCCCCCTCAGGTTCAGCCTCTCACCCACCCAATCTCCCCCTCAGGTTCAGCTTCTCCCTCACCCCAACTCCTCTCAGGTTCAGCTTCTCCCTCACCCCAACTCCCCCTCACATTCAGCTTCTCCCTCACCCCAACTTCCCCTCAGGCTCAGCTTTGGCCAAAGCACCCGTGGGCAAGCTGAGGTTCCCAAAGCCTCTTTGTTCTTTGTCATCCAGCCCTGCAGGCAGCCAGCACACACTCGTGTCAGTGCTGAGTGGTTTACTGTGTCGGTGTTGAGTGGTTCATTTCCCTGCGTGGTCCCTACTGCCTTTAAAATAAGGAGGTGGTGGTAATGGTGGGATGCCACCTGCTCCTCCTCTCTGGGCTGCAGAAGGAGCAGAGGAGTTTTTCCTGTAGGTGTCACCAATATCCCGTGTAGAAACTGAGCTTAAACTGCCGGGGAAGGACCGAGCGTGGGATGCTCAGGTCGGTTTGATGCAACACCAGAGTCTTCTGAAATATTTGAGATCCCTCGGGTTGCGTTTCACAGAAGCCTTTCTGGATTTTCCTAATTTAAGTCTGGAAAAATCCCTCTGGTTTCCTCAATAACCATGTAAATTCCAGAGGATTTTGAGGCTGGCTTTCTACCAGGACACTGGGAGAATGTGTGAAGGCTGTGATGAGCTGTGGGTGGTGATTGAATTTGGTGGCTGCTGCTGGAGCGTGACTGGTTCCACTCAGTCATGCAAACACTGCAAGAATATCACGGAATCATGGAATGATTTGGGTTGGGAGGGACCTTAGGTACCATCTCATTCCATGAGCAGGGACACCTTCAATATCCCAGGGTGCTCCAAACCTCTCCCAACCTGGCCTTGGGCACTTCCAGGGATCCAGGGGCAGCCACAGCTTCTCTGGGCACCTGTGCCAGGGCTCAGGACCCTCACAGGGAACAATTCCCTCCTTACTATTTATTCTAAATCTGCCCTCTTTTAGCTTAAAAATGTTTCTGCTTGTCCCAGCAGTTGTAAATCCTTAATCACAATAATACAGTATTTGCAGACCTAGGGAATTTTCTCACCCAGCGTGGGAGCAGTGCCTGATCCCAGTACAGGCTGTTTTAAAGGAAAATTGGTCTTTTTTCAATTTATTGTGACAAAAGGTAAAATAGCACATTCCCCCTCAAGCACCTCATTGTATAAGGAATTACATAGAATCACAGAATCATTAAGGTTAGAAAAGCCCTCTTGCATCATCAAGCCCAACTATTCCCCTACTGCCTAAACCACCGCTAAACCACCCCAAAGTTCCACCTCTACACCTAAAATCCCTTTAAATGTAAATCCTTGTGGGGCTGGAGGCACATCCACTTTTTTTGTGTCACTTCTTCGGAGCAGCCTGGAGAGCTCGCCCAGCTGGCAGAGCAGCCCCGAGGCTTCGATCCAGAGACGCGCGGTGGCGGCAGGTACCGGTGCCCGGTAATGAGGCTCTAATTCCCTGCGAATAAACCAAAGTGCATCCAGGAACTCGGTGTATCCCGGGGCCAACTGGCACAAAACGCCCTCTTCCACACTTGTCAGCTTGCCTCGCCTTCCAGGAGAGGGTGGCTGGATGCACGCTGCCTGCTGGGAGCTGTTCCTGGACTGCTTTGAGCCGGGAATTATCTCAAAAAGTGCAGCTTGGCACTCAGGTTTGTGCAGAGGGACTTTGTGACCATTTTCTCCCATGGATGTAAGAGCTGAAATAAGGGATGGAGGACTCCAAGTGGCTCTTCAAAATGCAGTTTATTGTATCCAAGATGTTACAGCAGTCCAGGGTCGTGGATGTAAGGAATAGCAGATTTGTCTTTACAAATGGTCTGCTGGTAGATAAAAACAGCACTGGGAGATAAAAGAAACATTGGGAAGGATTCCACTGATTGATGAATGGAAAACGATATTTGCTTTTACAAGTAAACTTTAGCTTTGCTGATAAATGCAATTAGACATTAAAAGATGAAAGAAACAATGGGGAAGAAAAACCCCTTAATTTCATAAGAATTAAAAATTAAAAAGGAGGGTTATACATTAGGGGGGAATCTTTGGTATCAGGTATTCTGGGACGTCTGTACCTCTCAAAAGCCTCAGCCAATGGGGAAAGAGAGAAGGGAAATGCAGCCGGGAAATTGGGATAAAAAGGAGGCTGCATCCTCCAAAAATTTGAGAGACCCCAGGGGAATGCCCCATGGCCTCTCCCTTATTCAAATAAAGTTACAGGACTCCTCTGTCTTCTTTTTGGACATAAACCTCTGATGTTTGTGGATAAATTTTCCTAACATGGGTGACAGAGCCTGTGCCTACAGCTGTCAGCTCCAGCTGCAGGCAGGCCTGGAGACCCTGAGTTTAGGTCACAATGCATTATAGACTTTTCTTTGCTGAGCATCTTCATTCAGTAAAACCAATCTATACCTTAACTTTTATCTCTAGCCCATCATAACTACTGTAATTACCATATTCATGTTACTGTTCTCCAATCACTATAAGTTAGTACATTACAGTTTAAGTCAGAAGTTGTTTTTCAGTTTTCTTGCAGTAGAAAATTCTGAGGCCTTTTTTCCACTTGCAACATTTGCTGACTTGTTTGCCTGTGCTCTCTTTCTGCTTGGTAAAAACATCTTCTTGTTTGGGGTGGGTTTATCCTTTGCTCTAATCATAAAAACCCCCTGTAACTCACACACCCTTTGCCTCCTTGGTTATCCAGTGAGACTGGCTCAGCAATTCTTTTCTTTTATATCAAAACTTGCTTCCATCTCTATTCCTTCTTCTTATTCTACATTCAAAAATCTTTCTGCTAAGCACACATATCTGTGAGACTTTCTTGTCAAACTTTCATCCTTCCCAACAGATGTACCTCTCACTGCCTGGGCACGCCTTATTTTCCAGCAGGGATTCAACCTTTGTGCAGCAGGATTTATTTACAGGGGGAAATGCTGCAAGTGCTGCCTTCCAGCTCCTACCCACTTGGAGATGGACCTTGGGTGTTCTTCCAAATGCTCTGGAGATGTGCTGATGAAGGGAGTGGGTTCTGCATCCTCCTTTGTGCCAGTGAGACACAGCACCTTCCAGGGAGTGCTCTGGATTGCAGGATCACACTCTGGGAAGGGTCTGGATCACAGTGCCAAAGAGCTGCAGATTATTTTATAATTGCAGGGCAGTGAAGGATCTGGATCAGAGTGCCAAAGAGCTGCAGATTATTTTATAACTGCAGGGCAGTGAGCTGGTGATCCTAATGAGGCACTCTGGATTGCAGGATCACACTCTGGGAAGGGTCTGGATCACAGTGCCAAAGAGCTGCAGATTATTTTATAATTGCAGGGCAGTGAGCTGCTGATCCTAAATGTGGGCTGAGCTCCACCCAGGATCCCCCTGCACCATCCTGGAGCTCAGCACCTCCCCAAAGCCTCTGAAGAAGCTTCTGAGACCTGTCTTGCTCTTTTCTGGCCCTGCTGCTTCCTTCTCACTGCTCTACTTTTGTCACTTGTTTTAGGAGAAATAAAATTGTTTCCTGTTGCTTGAGATAGCTTCCAAATCTCCCTTGAACAGTGAAATTTAAACACAAGTAGTGGTCATAATCAAAATAGAATCTTAGTACTTGAAAACAATGTTACAAAATTAAGAAATGCATAAAAAATTGAAGGCTTGAAATCATTGTGAGGTGATTCCCTCCTCTGTGTTGTGTTTTATAACAGCTCATATTTGCTCTGAAGGTTTGGCTGACTGGTCTAGTTCAGCCACAGCTGCTTCTGGGCCAGGATGTCTGAGTGATGCAAAGAGTGGGATTTGATCAGATAAATGCCCTTTCTGCCTTAAAAGCTGGGGGAAAATTTGAAGCAAATAATGCCAGTAAAGATATAAATCTAAAAGAAATCCAGCCAGGCTAAGGATTTCTTTGAGCAAGTCTTCAAAAATATTTGGAGATCAAGACGGTTGTGCTGACAGGAGATTAAGGGAAAAAATAGTGGTGAAGTGAAATCCTTACAAGTGAAATTCAGATGCTTTCCCTCCTGTGGCCAAGAAACCAAAACCTTTCAAAGGCTCTTTGGTGAACAGTGAAGCCACAGAGGTGGGGTGGATTTGGATGTCCCTGGTTAATGCCCTGAGCACAGGGTTCAGCCTGGTGGCTGTTAGGAAAATTAATCCACAAACATCAGAGGTTTATGTCCAAAAAGAAGACAGAGGAGTCCTTTTACTTTATTGAAATAAAGGGAGAGGCCATGGGGCATTCTCCTGGGATCTCTCAAATTTTTGGAGGATGCAGCCTTCTTTTTATCCCAATTTCCTGACTGCATTTCCCTTCTCTCTTTCCCCATTTCTGAGGCAGTTGAGAGGTACAGATTTCCCAGAACACCTGATACCAAAGATTCCCTCTACTGTACAAATCTCCCTTTTAATAGTTAATTTTTATGGAATTTAGAGGTTTTCTTTCCAATTGTTTCTTTCATCTTCCAATGTCTAATTTCATTTATCAGCAAAGCTAAAGTTTACTTGTAAAAGCAAATCTCTTTTTCCATTCATCAATCAGTGGAATCCTTCCCATTGTTTCTTTTATCTCCCAGTGCTGGTTTTATCTACCAGGAGACCCTCAGCTTGTTTTAAAGACAAATCTGCTATTCCTCTCATGGCTGTGACTGCATCGCTGGCTGTCTTTTCAGCAACTTATCTGTAATCTTTTCTTCATCTCTTTCGGTTATAACTATTCCAGATGATTCTTAACCAGTGTTTCTTGGGCATGGACACATTCCTAGAGAAGACCTGTTGTAGTGCCCATCCCTGGAAGTGTCCAAGGAATGACTCAGGTGACACTGAGAGCTCTGGGCTGGTTGACAAGGCTGTGATGGGTCCAAAGTTGGGCTGATCTTGGAGGTGTTTTCCAAGATTTAGCTCCAGCTGCATTATCTGAGCATGGCCAAGCTTCTGCTCTGCAATTAGGTAGCTAAAAATCAAAGATAAAAATACTGGTTTTCTTCCCAAAGTCAGTCCTGGGAGGGCAACCATCAGAGAAACAGCAGTGGTGGAAATGTTCAGAGGTTGCTGCTGCTCTGGGTTTCTTTGTCATTTAGAGCTCCTCTCTCTGCACAGCTCTGGCATGGACACATTCCTAGAGAAGACCTGTTGTAGTGCCCATCCCTGGAAGTGTCCAAGGAATGACTGGAGGTGACACTGAGAGCTCTGGGCTGGTTGACAAGGCTGTGATGGGTCCAAAGATGGGCTTGATCTTAGAGGTGTTTTCCAAGATTTAGCTCCAGCTGCATTATCTGAGCATGGTCAAGCTTCTGCTCTGCAATTAGGTAGCTGAAAATCAAAGATAAAAATACTGGTTTTCTTCCCAAAGTCAGTCCTGGGAGGGCAACCATCAGAGAAACAGCAGTGGTGGAAATGTTCATAGATTGCTGCTGTTCTGGGTGTCTTTGTCATTCAGAGCTCCCTGCTCTCCTCTCATGCCCATCGAGCTGTTTGTCTAGAGCCTTAATGAGTTTCCTGTATCTTTTCAAAATGTAAATTGTAACCAATTTTCAAGTCATTAGTTATAAAGTCAGTCACTGCAGCCCCTCTTTAATTTCACCTGTCCCTTCCCATGTTTCCATTAAACTCCAGTTAATTACATATTAATCTCATTCTCAGGGCATCAGCTGCATTTGTAATAAATGTCTCTCAAAGTCTGTGACTCAGCTGACAGCACAGAGCAGTGACCAAGACCTGGATGAACAGGATTTCCAGTCCAAATTAACAAAGAACCGTTCTCCTGGCTCCAAAAATCCACCAGCACAAGGGGGAAAGCAAACCAGAGATGCCAAAATGGAATTTGGTTTCTTTGCTGCAGGTGAAGAAAAGGGCAGCAGTTGTGACCCAGCAGTACCTCCCCTCAGGTTGTCCCCAGGGGACTTGCAGCTGTAATGGCTTTGCTGCCTGAGGAGAGGCTTTTAGCTGCAAAAATCCACTTTTTCAGCCAACTCCCATAAATCCAGAGCGTTTAGTTGGATTGCAGACTGCCATTGCTTAATGGGAGCATTGCTCACCATTGCACATCCTGGTTTTGGCATGAGCAGCTGGAGGCATGGGCTGCATTCCTCTTCCTGGGTGCAGCACAGAAGAAATCACTTTTATTTTGGCTTGGCTGGAGACTGAACTGTGGGGTGCCTGTTTGTGGCATTCACATTCCCTGAACAAAACAAATTCCTTTACCCAGGGTTTTTCTCCTGGGAAGCTGAGAGGCAGCAAGAGAAGCCTCAGAGAAAAATGAAAACAATTCTTATCTCATTTGCTTCCCCTTTGTTGTGCTCATGTGGAATGTGTTTGGAGATTGTTTACCCACAGGTGATTGTTCCATTGGATTCTGCTGTGAGTTGTTTTCACTCTTTGGCCAATCGGGGCCAAGCTGTGTCAGGACTCTGGAGAGAGTCAGGAGTTTTCATTATTATCTTTTTAGCCTTCTGTAAGTATCCTTGCTGTATTCTTTAGTACAGTATAGTATTCTTTAATATAATATAATAAAGTAATAAATTAGCCTTCTGATAAGATGGAGTCAGATGCATCATTCCTTCCCTCATCAGGGTGGCTGTGTGTTGTCATCTTATTGCAGGGGTTCCATGCTGGTGTCTCCTTATTGCAAAAGTTCCAAACCTTCTTGGTGTTTCTCATGGGCAGCTCCTCAGAGCACTGCCTCTTTCCTCTTCACAAAGCAGCCACTGACTCCAGTGCCCCTCTCACCCAGCCACCCCACTCTTTTATAGCACTCTTCTTCTCACTGGTTACAGCTGTGGCCTGTTAAAGTCAGGCCTGTTCCTAATCTTTGATGATTGGCCCAGCTGCAACTCCTTAGGGGTAAGATTACTTTCTACACTATTGTCTTATAATCTATCCCCGTATAGCCACGCATTTACAGTACCTGTTGTCTTTGGGGCAAAGCCTCCCCTCCTCTAAAGGCTTTCCCCCACTGTTCTCAGCATCCCTCTACCTCTGCCTTCCCTCTGTGCTCATGGTGGAATGGACCAGGGAGTGGATCCTGGCTTCTGACAGCCTTTTTATCAGCAGGAGATGTGTCTGTGGCAGGACAGCATTACTGGTGTAAGCCAAGGGTGGGAGTTCACCTGCCTGCATTCATCTCCCTTCCAGGCTTCTTCAGTGGGGCTGGACAAGCCCAGGTCCTCCTGCTCCCTGCCCTGGTGGTGCCAGACTTCACTTAATGTGTCTGTCCATCCTTCTGTCTTGCACATGAACAACTTGGCTGATAGAAGGGTCTCTTTGAGTTAGGTTTTCTAAGTTTTTGGAGATTTATATCACACTTGAGATAGCTCAGCTACTTCAGATGGCATAAAATCAGCAGGATGGCTTTTGAGGCAGTGTTGGAAACAGAAAAGTTTTAATAAAAGGCAAAATTACAAAGCTCTTGACAGAGAAAAACTGAGCTAGGGCAAGAGCTTCTTGCTCTTGGTAAAACACCTCACAAAAGTGATTTCTTTTTGTTCTCTTCTTTTTCTAGTAAATTGCTTAGGTGGGACTTTTTGGTTTCTGTCCAATTGGCTATCCTTAAGTTTGAGGTGAAGTACCCAGGTCCTATGAGGTGTCTTTTTACCTAATTGAGGAGAGAAACTTCTGGGCTTCTTTTCCTTTTTTTAAGGAGACAAAGGATAATTTTGTCACTCCATCAACAGGGGGCACATTCCTACACTTGGCCAGTTGTGGTCTTGCCTTGTGAGATCCAATTTCTCTTTTCAGCTTCATAATTAAAATTATAGAGAAGGGAGAGCCTGACTCCCCTCAGAGGTGTGTGATAAAAGGATGGGAAGCAACAGGCCTTGGCTGCAGCAAGGGCAATTCTGTTGTGGTGTTGTGAGGTGAGAGATGAGAATTTGACCCCAAGTTCTCAGAAGACTGATATATTATATTATATTATATTATATTATATTATATTATATTATATTATATTATATTATATTATATTATATTATATTATATTATATTATATTATATTATATTATATTATATTAATTATATTATATTATATTGATATACTAAAACTATACTAAAGAAAGAGAAAGGAGACATCAGAAGGCTAGATAAGAATGAATAATAAAAACCTTGGACTGGGATTGGTCATTAATTAAAAACAATTCACATGGAACCAATCAAAGATGCACCTGTTGGTAAAGCATCTCCAGAGCACATTCCAAGCAATCAGATAATTATTGTTTACATTTCTTTTCTGAGGCTTCTCAGCTCCTCAGGAGAAAAATCCTGGTGAAGGGATTTTTCAGAAAATGTCATGGTGACATAGTTCCATAAGGCAATGAACAATGTTTGCACTGGGAGGATGGAGAAATGCTGGACCACGAGCCCAGAGGGGTGGGGGCATTGCTTCCCTTGGAGGTGTTCTGTCAGAATTCAGGACGTCCCTCTGGCTGTCCTGGATTGCCAGAACCCCTGCCAGGGGCTCAGAGACCAAAACACCTGTGGGTTTGATTATGACCCATGGAAAAAATTACCAACCTCATATGAGGATCTGCAAGCCACAACAGTCTAAGTAGAATAATAGTTAGTTTATCATGGGGTGAAAAATAGATTTTTGGGGTTTTTAGAATAGGGGTTCAGGAGGCAAGATGGAGGAATCTGGTCATGTCCAGTCTTTCTCTTTCTTCTTCTTGGCCTCCATCTTCTGCTGTGATGGTGGCACTTTTGGATTGGTTTAGAGTAGAAGCTCACTGTCTAACATAGGTGATAGGTATTGGAAGTTATGGTAAATAATGTACAGGTAGTTTTTAGTATAAAAAGATAACACCACCCCAGGGGCAGGCAGAGTGCCTCTGTCTCACCTGCTGACCTCAGCAGGCCAGAGACAGAATTTTATAGAAAAGAAACATAAACAACCTTGAGAATGAGAACTGAAGAGTTCTGACTCCTTCTTTGCCTGCCAGGCTGGGAAAAGAGATTTTCTAACACATCTCGGGGTCACTCTGAGCAACAGAACCCTGAGAGTGTCCCACACTCAGCTGGACAAGCCTGAATTTTGATGCAATTCTGCAAATGCCCATGAATCAGAACGGAAAGAATTGCATGTACAAGCAGAGATGAGTGTGGATGCAGCCTGCAGAGTCTCCTTATCTGTCTTTGAAATGCCACTGCTCCACGCTGCCAGCAGCCACCAGGAATATTCGCTTTTCTCCTCGGACTGCGTGGAGCACACTGATAATTCTGGGAGCAGCAAGGCTGCTTTCATCTTCCTGCAGCTAATCCAAACAGATCACGTTGTTAGGGGGAGTCAGGGGAGAGCAGGAGAAGACAGAGTATCTTTATTTAAAAATAAATTAAAGAAATCCTTAAAATCAAAGCTCTTAGCAGGGGTTCAACAGGATCAGGAGGCAGCAGTCCATGCTGGTGCTGGATTTATTGCCTGTGTTAAATGTCTGGGCTGAATTGCCTCATCTTCCCACAAATGGAGCTGCTCCTACCTCGTGTTGGTTGGGCAGTGGGCAAAAGGGAGCAGAGCTGTCTGTGCTGTCCCTGCTCT
Source organism: Molothrus aeneus (assembly GCF_037042795.1). Lineage (NCBI taxonomy): Eukaryota > Metazoa > Chordata > Aves > Passeriformes > Icteridae > Molothrus > Molothrus aeneus. The sequence continues at coordinate 71,214,720 of NC_089649.1, forward strand.
GTGGATAACAGAGGCAACAGGAATTGTGAGGACTGTCAGGCTGGATTAGGCTCGAGGCACACAGAATCCAGTTCCTTGCTTGCTTTGCTGATCAGCACAGCAGGTTTCCAGGAATCATTTTAAAAGCATTTCAGAGGAAAAAATTGTTCATTTTGTTCCCCTTTCCCCCAAAATATTGCCCTGACTGCTGTCCTTCCACAAAAAATCAGGAAGATTTCCAATAGTCTCTGCAGGGCTGTGAGCTGCTGCTGGTGGTGTAGACCCACAGTAAGTTGTAGGGACAAGTGATTGAGGTTGTCACAGCAGCCTGGGCTGTGGGAACAACCTGGGGAAGACAGCTGGGATCCCCCAGGGAAGTGGGAAAAGGTCAGAACTGGCACATGGGCTTTGCCAGAGGTACCAGGAGTCTTCTGTTGCCTCTGTGTATTTTGAATGATGAAAGCCTGGAACCTTTAGGTGTTGGACTTGGATGATCCTTGTGGGTCCCTTCCAATTCAGGATTTTCCATGATATTCTAAAGGAAAGGGCAGGGAAACCCAGGCTACAAATGTCCCTCAAAAGCAGCCAGGAAAACACCTTTCCAGGGATCTGTCTCCAACAGAGGTCATGGTGCTCAGAAATTATCTTTGCTCTGTGTTGCAGATCCTAAAGTAGCTAAACTGGATCCCTTCAAGGAGAGATACAGAACCAGTAACCCCATGAACAAGGTTCACTGGAGTTCATCTCCCATTGGCAACCAAATAATGGAATCACAGACTGGTTTGGGTTGGAAGACACCTTAAAGATCATCCCATTGCACCCCCTGCCATGGAGGGACACTTTCCTCAATCCCAGGGTGCCCCAAACCCCCTCCAACCTGGCCTTGGACATTTCCAGGGATCCAGGGGCAGCCACAGCTTCTCTGGGCACCCTGTGCCAGGGCCTCACCCCTTTTACAGTCAGCAATTAAATAATTCTAATCAATCTAAATCCATTCTCTACTGAGCCTGTGTTTGTGCCCCCTCCCAAGGGATTTAAAGGAATGCCTCCTGTAAGTCTCTAAGTGAAGAGGAGGGTGTGGATACCTTGGGAATATCTGTGGGATTGAGGAAAGTGGATTCCCAGGGCTCCCACAGGCACTTCCCATCCCACTGCTGGGCATTATCCCAACCCCAAGCCAGGGGAAAAGTGGGGAGATGAGCTCAGTGTGGCTGCTGGAGGATTTCCTGGATTATTGATGAATACATCAGGGCATGGGGACAGGAACTGTCTGTAGTGCCATTAGTGCAGGGCTGGAGGATGAATCCATGGCCAGAGATGACTGCACAGGTTACTTTGTCTTCTCTTTGATTTAAGCACTGTACAATTAGTCCAGAGCTTGAAAATTATGCTATTAAACATTGTGCTGTCCTTTTTAATGGATGGCTACTGGGAGAACTTCCTGGAGGATTTCCAATACTCCTGTTTCCATAGGAAGTGTGCAAAAGGAGAAGGGCTGCCTAAGATCCCACCTATTCACCCCAAATCAGCATCACCTCTCCTGCTGCATCCCTAATAATTGTCTGTGTGCTTGAAAGCCACGTGCCCTGTCCCACCTCCAAACCCTTCCAGTTCATCATTGTCCCTGTCACAGCAAGGGTTTCCTTTATTCCTGACCTAAATCTTCCTGCAGACAATATAAGCCCAAGATCATCCCCATCCCATGATGAATATTCATCATTTTCTGTCCCATAACGAAGGTCAGTGTTCTTTAATAAGAGAGAAGAAAGGCACACAGGAGGTCCATTTAATAAGAGAGGTGACTGGTACATAAAGCAGGGAGATATTATAATTAATATCACAAGGGTGGGAATGTGCTCAGGAAAATCCTGGCAACCAGGAGGAAGGGATGCCATGAAGTTTTAGCTTCGAGAAGTTAAAAAAAGCTTTGACTGAAGTTAATGGAAATTCTGCCTGCATAAGAAACACAGGTGGAAGGGAAAATCGGCTTATTTTAATCAAAGCAAGAGGGGAAAAAAAAACCAACCCTAATTTAAATCAGTCCAAGTGATTGCAGGCTTAATTCTCTCCCCTTATTAGACTCTTCAATCCTAACCCTACAGGCCTAAGAGATCTCTTTGCACTGGAGGCACAGGAATTGGATTTTTATGCACGCTGACCTGGATGGGATGGAGTGAATCCATCCTCTGTCTGTGGGGAGGATTCCCAATTAAATCTGCTGGGAAAGATGATTACATGACCCCAGCCTTGTCTGGAAGTGGGATGGCTGGGGAGGTTCCTCTCTGTCAGTGCTCTGAGGTGCTGGATAATTGCTATGGATGGAAAAAGGAGGAGGAGGAGGAGGTGCTTTGCTCCTGTTCTGAGCTGGAGGGAAAGGAGGGATGAAGCATCCATGAGGAAAGGCTGGGAGAATTGGGATTGTTCAGCCTGGAGAAGAGGAGGCTTTAGGGTTCTAATTGCAGCCTTCCAGGACCTAAAGAGCCTCCAGGAGAGGTGGAGACAGACTTTGGACAAGGGATGGAGGCACAGGACGAAGAAGAATGGCTTCAAATGGAAAGAGAGTAGGTTTAGAATGGCTACTAAGAAGAAATTGTTCCATGTGAAGGTGGTGGCCCCTGGCACTGGTTGCCCAAGGAAGCTGTGGCTGCCCCTGGATCCCTGGAAGTGCCCAAGGCCAGGCTGGGCAGGGCTTGGAGCAGCCTGGAATTATGGAAGGTGTCACTGCATGGCAGGGGTTGGAACAAGATGGTCTTTAAGGATCCCTTCCAACCCAAGCTATTCCATGATTCTCTGATGAAGTTTCAAAAGGAGGGTGGGGAAAATCAATCAGGACATGTTTACTTTATTAAAAAAAATTAAAATTAATTCCCAAAATGTCATTATTAAAAAAACCCAAACACCCCCCCCTCCGCCCCCACCCAAACCTCACAGCTATAGTTTTCTTTTCCTCCCTCCTGCAATTTTTATCTGCTCTGCAAAAAGACAGAAGGAAGGAAAAGGATGCCAGGTAAGTGTTACTTTAGAAAGCCCTGATAAAAACCCCTGATTTACCTTGATTTTAATGGGGTTCAGCCAAAATTCCTAGCAGGACATAAATGTGAACTCATTCCTTTCCTTCCCATTTCACTTTTTTTTCCATCCCAGAAATGACACAGGCAGAGAGGTTGGAAGCAGCCAATTCCCATGAATAAGTGGAGGAGAGACCCCATTTCATCCTGGCAGTCATTCCTGAACTGGGGCCAATTCATTAGGCAGAGATCTCCTCATCCCTGAGCAGAACAGCCTGTTCTGCCTGCCCCGAGTGCCTTCTGCTCTCCCAGCATTGCAGAGGTTGCTGCTTGGAGAGGGACAGCCTTGGTGAGATATTTATATGGATTTGTGTGTGGAAAAGAAAAAAAAAAGGCTCATTTTGTTGCAAAATGTTTAATTTTTCACTGCTCCCATCCACCTTCTTCCCCATCCACAGAAATCATCCAACCCGGGAGGATTCATCCAAAAAGAATGCTGTGTTTGCAGTTATATTATTTTTTCTTCTTTAGTTTGTTTTTGGGGTTTTTTTTTTTAGGGATTGTTTTTCACCAGAAAAGCAAAACTATAATTGGGAAAAAAGATGATTTGTCCTGCCCTCATCCCTGTCCCTTTGCAGCCTGGGCTTGGGCAACCTCTCCAAGGTTGCTGCTTGGAGAGGGACAGCCTTGGTGAGATATTTATATGGATTTGTGTGTGGAAAATTAAAAAAAAAAAGGCTCATTTTGTTGGAAATTTTTAAATTTTTCACTGCTCCCATCCACCTTCTTCCCCATCCACAGAAATCATCCAACCCGGGAGGATTCATCCAAAAAGAATGGTGTGTTTGCAGTTATATTATTTTTTCTTCTTTGGTTTGTTTTGGGGGTTTATTTAGGTAAAAAGAAAAGCAAAACTATAATTGGGAAAAAAGATGATTTGTCTTGCCCTCATCCCTGTCCCTTTGCAGCCTGGGCTTGGGCAACCTCTCCAAGGTTGCTGCTTGGAGAGGGACAGCCTTGGTGAGATATTTGTATGGATTTGTGTGTGGAAAATTTTAAAAAATGGTCATTTTGTTGCAAATTTTTAAATTTTTCACTGCTCCCATCCACCTTCTTCCCTTTGTGTGGAAAAGAAAAATAAAAAAGGCTCATTTTGTTGCAATTTAAAAAAATTTTTGCTGCTCCCATCCACCTTCTTCCCCATCCACAGAAATCATCCAACCCAGGAGGATTCATCTAAAAAGAACGGTGTGTGTGCAGTTATATTATTTTTTCTTCTTTGGTTTGTTTTTGGGTTTTTTTAGGGAATGTTTTTCAACAGAAAAGCAAAACTATCCCAAAGATCATTTGTCTTGCCCTCATCCCTGTCCCTTTGCAGCCTGGGCTTGGGCAACCTCTCCAAGGTTGCTGCTTGGAGAGGGACAGCCTTGGTGAGATATTTGTATGGATTTGTGTGTGGAAAATTTTAAAAAATGGTCATTTTGTTGCAAATTTTTAAATTTTTCACTGCTCCCATCCACCTTCTTCCCTTTGTGTGGAAAAGAAAAATAAAAAAGGCTCATTTTGTTGCAATTTAAAAAAAATTTTTGCTGCTCCCATCCACCTTCTTCCCCATCCACAGAAATCATCCAACCCAGGAGGATTCATCTAAAAAGAACGGTGTGTGTGCAGTTATATTATTTTTTCTTCTTTGGTTTGTTTTTGGGTTTTTTTAGGGAATGTTTTTCAACAGAAAAGCAAAACTATCCCAAAGATCATTTGTCTTGCCCTCATCCCTGTCCCTTTGCAGCCTGGGCTTGGGCAACCTCTCCAAGGTTGCTGCTTGGAGAGGGACAGCCTTGGTGAGATATTTGTATGGATTTGTGTGTGGAAAATTAAAAAAAAAAAGGCTCATTTTGTTGGAAATTTTTAAATTTTTCACTGCTCCCATCCACCTTCTTCCCCATCCACAGAAATCATCCAACCCAGGAGGATTCATCCAAAAAGAATGCTGTGTTTGCAGTTATATTATTTTTTCTTCTTTGGTTTGTTTTGGGGGTTTATTTAGGTAAAAAGAAAAGCAAAACTATAATTGAGAAAAAAGATGATTTGTCCTGCCCTCATCCCTGTCCCTTTGCAGCCTAGGCTTGGGCAACCTCTCCAAGGTTGCTGCTTGGAGAGGGACAGCCTCGGTGAGATATTTGTATGGATTTGTGTGTGGAAAATTTTTAAAAAGGCTCATTTTGTTGCAAATTTTTAAATTTTTCACTGCTCCTATCCACCTTCTTCAGCTTGTGTGGAAAAGAAAAATAAAAAAGGCTCATTTTGTTGCAATTTTAAAAATTTTTAACTGCTCCCATCCACCTCCTTCCCCATCCACAGAAATCATCCAACCCGGGAGGATTCATCCAAAAAGAATGATGTGTTTGCAGTTATATTATTTTTTCTTCTTTGGTTTGTTTTTGGGTTTTTTTAGGGAATGTTTTTCAACAGAAAAGCAAAACTATCCCAAAGATCATTTGTCTTGCCCTCATCCCTGTCCCTTTGCAGCCTGGGCTTGGGCAACCTCTCCAAGGTTGCTGCTTGGAGAGGGACAGCCTTGGTGAGATATTTGTATGGATTTGTGTGTGGAAAATTTTTAAAAAGGGTCATTTTGTTGCAAATTTTTAAATTTTTCACTGCTCATATCCACCTTCTTCCGCTTGTGTGGAAAAGAAAAATAAAAAAGGCTCATTTTGTTGCAATTTTAAAAATTTTTAACTGCTCCCATCCACCTTCTTCCCCATCCACAGAAAGCATCTGACCCAGAGGGATTCATCCAAAAGAATGGTGTGCTTGCAGTTATATTATTTTTTCTTCTTTGGTTTGTTTTTGGGTTTTTTTAGGGATTGTTTTTCAACAGAAAAGCAGAACTATAATTGAAAAAAAGATGATTTGTCCTGCCCTCATCCCTGTCCCTTTGCAGCCTGGGCTTGGGCAACCTCTCCAAGGTTGCTGCTTGGAGAGGGACAGCCTTGGTGAGATATTTATATGGATTTGTGTGTGGAAAATTAAAAAAAAAAAAAGCTCATTTTGTTGCAAAATGTTTAATTTTCACTGCTCCCATCCACCTTCTTCCCCATCCACAGAAATCATCCAACCCGGGAGGATTCATCCAAAAAGAATGGTGTGTTTGCAGTTATATTATTTTTTCTTCTTTGGTTTGTTTTGGGGGTTTATTTAGGTAAAAAGAAAAGCAAAACTATAATTGGGAATAAAGATGATTTGTCCTGCCCTCATCCCTGTCCCTTTGCAGCCTGGGCTTGGGCAACCTCTCCAAGGTTGCTGCTTGGAGAGGGACAGCCTTGGTGAGATATTTGTATGGATTTGTGTGTGGACAAGAAAAAAAACAACAACTCATTTTGTTGCAAAATGTTTAGTTTTTCACTGCCTCCATCCACAGAAATCATCCAACCTGGGAGGATTCATCCAAAAAGAATGGTGTATTTGCAGTTATATTATTTTTTCTTCTTTGGTTTGTATTTGGGGGTTTTTTTAGGGATTGTTTTTCAACAGAAAAGCAAAACTATCCCTGAGAAAAAAGCTGATTTGTCCTGCGCTCATCCCTGTCCCTTTGCAGCCTGGGCTTGGGCTCTGCAGTGCCAGCCCCAGCCCTGCCGTGTCCCCCCGGTGCCAGCAGCCAAGAAGGGCCGGGAGAACCGGGCTCGGGGGCTTCCCCAGTGATGGATTTTGCTGCCATCCCGTGGTCGCTGCCCTTTGGAGCCGCCGGACCGGTCTCAAGGCAGGCACTTGATGGTGTGGCCGTGACCTCCCCAGAACAGGAGCTGGACGAACTCCCAGCGAGCCGGCAGAGAAAGGGACAGGGATTTCTCCTCCCGTTGTGCTGAAGCACAAGGACAGCTCGTGCAGGGGCAGGTGCTGAAACAAGGAACTCAACAAAGGTGCTCCATCACCTTTCAGCACAAGAATGCCGTTGGGATCCTGTTTCCATCTGTATTTATCCCCAGTTTCTCACAGAATTATGGACCCATGGAATCTCCTGAGATGGAAGGGACCCACAAACATCATCAAGTCGAACTCCTGGCCCTGTGTTGTCCTTTCAGGGTCCTGTCAGTGATGGAGTTGTGCTCACCCTTTCTCCCATGGCACTCCTGGGTCACTCAGCCTTTCCTGACTTTTCCTTTGCCTGCAGATAGAGGAAAAACATCCTGGGTTAAGTTTTAGCCCTTCCCAACAAGAAAGACTGAGGGGCTGGAGCTGTCCAGGGAAGGGAACAGAGCTGGGGAAGGGTCTGGAGCCCCAGGAGAGGCTGAGGGAGCTGGGCAGGGGCTCAGCCTGGAGCAAAGGAGGCTCAGGGGGGCCCTTGTGGCTCTGCACAGCTCCTGACAGGAGGGGACAGCCGGGGGGGGTCGGGCTCTGCTCCAGGGAACAGGGACAGGAGCAGAGGGAACGGCCTCAGGCTGGGCCAGGGGAGCTTTAGATTGGATATTTGGGAAAAGTTCTTCATGGAAAGGCTTGTCCAGCCCTGGCACAGAGTCACCATCCCTGAAAGTGTTCAAAATCCCGTGAATGTGGCACTTGGGGGTGATTTAGGGGTGGCTGTGGCAGTGCTGGGGGAAAGGTTGGATTTGCTGATCTTAGAGGGCTTTTCCAACCTTAACAATTCTGGGATTCCATGGTTCTGGGGATTCCATGGTTCAGGGGTTCTGTCTGTCTGCCCACTCGTTGCTTTAATGCATCAATCAGGTCTTTGGTGTGAACCAGGCTGAACCTTTATCTCCACAACACAGTCTGGATCAGAGGGAAGCAAAAAATGCAACAGGAGCTGGAGGAGAGCAGCCACTGCCACCTCCTGGCTCATGGAGTGACCTAAACAGCTCCATGATTTTGGCCCAGGTCCCTTAAATGAGCTCTTGGCTGGATCCCAGCATGGACCAGGAGCTCTCCCACCCTTGTGAGGGATTTCTGGGTTCTGACTATCAGTGATCTATCCAAGGCTTGTTCTTTCCATCGAGTCCAGGTGACCCTTCCTCATACATTCCAACACCCTGAACCCCAAAATCAGCCTCAAACATCCCAGAGGATCTGATCCCACTGCCACTGCAAGTGTCTGGGCCATCATTTTCCAGTCAGTGCTTGAGTGGCTGGTGTGGATTCAGCGTGTCAGAGCAGAGACTCCACAAAAAGCAACATTTCCTGCATGCAGCACCACATTTCAGCATTGAGGATAATTCTGTATTCCCATCTGCTTTATTTTAAGCAGCCCCAGGGATGGAAAGAGCCACCTTAAGAAAATACAGCCAGCACTCTCCTGCTCCAGCCACCCACGGGCTGACAGATTAAATCTCGTTTGCTTGTGCCAGAGTCTTGCTCACTTGTTTGTCATTATCTGGAGTTTTGTTAGGCTGTGTTAAAAAACAAAATCAGCAAAACAAAACTTTTTTTTTACCTTTTTAATTTTTTTTTTTCCTTTTAATAAAAATAGAAGCTGTGTCAGGGATGGAGAAAAGTGCAGGCACACTCTTGGGGAGCAGCAGGGATCTGGTCCTGCCAAGGATGTGGGGATGGGAAGGTCTGGAAGACTGACGGGTGGAACTTCTGGCCATGCCTCACCTTGGGTACTCACCCATCCCCACAGCGTGGCTCCAGGGCTCACATGGACACCTCTAATGGCATTTTTTTAAAATTCCTTCCAAAATTTGCTGTTATCTTTGGAGTTCTCTTATGATGCACATCTTCTTCCACCCACGTTGGACACCAGAACGATCTCACAGTGAATTACATCCTTCTCCATTCAAATTCAAGTGGAAGAAATCCAGTGAAGAGCTGAGCAGACACATTTTTCCACCCTACATCAGCTTTCCATGCTGGATTCACATCTCCCTTTCTTCCCCCTTTTTCTCCTCCCTTTCTGTTTTGGTTTTTGTTTTTTTTTTTTTTTTTTTTTTTCCTTCTTGCTGCACATCCTGATCTAGAGGATAAATCAGATGGGCTGAACTTCATGACTTGGGAAGCCACCACTCCCCAGACCATGGAATCACAGAATCCTGGAATGGTTTGGGTTGGAAGGGACCTCAAAGATCATCCAATTCCACCCCCTGCCATGGGCAGGGACACCTTCCACTATCCCAGGTTGCTCCAAACCCCCTCCAGCCTGGCCTTGGGCACTTCCAGGGATCCAGAGGCAGCCACAGCTTCTCTGGGCACCCTGTGCCAGAGCCTGCCCACCCTCACAGGGAAGAATTTCTTCCCAAAATCCAAACTAAATCGACCTTCTTTCAGTGTGAAATGCCAGCTTTTCATAACCTCACCATTTGCTGCAATATTTTTGACAGTTCCAAAAATATTCAGGCCAGAAGAGCCCAAATGTTCCTGCAGCTCACACAGATCAGCCTGGACTCAATCCTCTGGGATCTGTGAGGTCATCTGAGTGCCCATGGGAAGTGTCCCAAAGCACAGCCAGCGTCCCCTCTGTGGCTGCAGGAGGGGTGACAAACTGGTAGAGGAAAGGTGAAGGTCTAAGGTGGATCCAAATTGTGTCTACAACCCCTAAAGGAGGGTTCCAGAGAAGATGGACTCTTGGAAGTGCACAGGGAAAGACAGGAGGTGACAGATCCAGTGAGAGGCAAGGGAGAAGTCTCCACTGTGAGAGTGATCAAACAAAGGAGAAGGGAGATCAAAGGGGCTGTGGATTCTCCATCCTTGGAAATACTCAAAATTCTGCTGGACATAACCAAGGGCAATAAATGGGTGTTAGAACAGGACTCATCTTTGGTCCAAAAGTTGAACTGGAGGCCTCAAAAACCCTCCTCCCACCTCAATTATTCTGCAGTTTTCTTCACACAGAACAGAGGGAGCAACGTGAAATTATTCACATCCAATTTATTGCAAAGCAAGACAGGGAAAGGGTTGTCCAGACTGCCCAGGGCAGCGGTGGAGTCACCATCCCTGGAAGTGTTCCAAAACCAGGTGGATATGGCACTGAGGATGTGGATTAGTGGTGAACGTGGTGGTGGTGCTGGTGTGGCTCGGTGATCTTTGAGATCTTGACCAGATTCTGTCATTCTGTGCCTCCATGGTGAGTTCTCCCACCCAAATCTAAGCCTGGGTGACCTTCTCAGGGGCATGGGGTGAGTTTCTGGCAGGGCTGGCCACAGAATCCAGGCATCTGAATTCCAGGGGGCAGAAATTCCACCTGGATGTGCTGTAGGAAAGACAATTTCAATCAAGAGCAAGGGCAGTTTTAGGACCATATAACTGCCTGTGGTACATAAACCTCTGCAGCACAATTTTCAAATCATCCTTTTTTACTTAAGGCAAGCAAAAATCCACAAGTAAAATCAACTTTTCCCTTTTTCACCCCTCCCAAATAAACTGAATGAAAATGACGGTGAACAACCTGCACAGAATTTAAGAGTTGAAGCTGTTGTACTCATCTCTGGTTTTGTGGGTAACACCTGAGAGCACCTGCAGAGTTACACTTTTATCACCAGGGAAAAGGGACAAATGCAGCCTCTGGATAAGCTCAAGCACAGAGCATCCTGTTTTTTCTTCACAGCCCATTGCAGTGTCATTACATCCACTCAAATAAATTGCCCAACAATCAGGACCTGCCTCCTATTGACCTCTGGGGACTGAAGACAATGGAAGCTCCAGTGCTTGGATCAGGCTATAATGAGAAGATTGATGGTTTTGGGAAGACTTGCTGACTGCAGCTTGGACCAATCCACCAGGAGCTGGGTTTGAGGGCTGGGATTTGCTGGAGCTGCTTCTCTCCAAATGGTTTTCCCATGGAGAGGCTTTGTTGGGAGCAAACATCTTCCAGCATCCTGCTGCTCTTGGCTGGAGCAATTCCACTTGAAATAACCTCCCTGGCTGTGCTGCTGTGTGAAGAGAGATTTATTTTCATGCATAAGAATGCTGGAGGAAACTGCCAGAAAACAACTTTTTTTTTTTATTTTATTTTTAATTTGTTTCCTTTTTAAAATTATTTTAATAAATTTTATGAACACAGACTTATGGTTCCAGTTATACTAACAGTAAATCCTTGACTTTATGTGCAGAATGGAATCATTTAGGTTGGAAAAGCCTTCCAAGATTATTGAGTCCAGCCATTAACCCAGCACTGCCAAGGCCACCACTTAAATGCATCTCTAGATATAAAAATAAGGGGTGGTTCCACTTTGCCCATACAAAGTGGTTTTAGTGCAATTCCATTGAATCTGTGTCTGCAGTGATTTCACCTGATTTGCACCTTTCTCCATTGTCAGAAATGTCATTTTCCCACCCCAGGCTGATGTGACAGATGTGTGACCATGGCTCCCACACCAAGGGTGGGCACATCCCAGCTGCAGCCAAACCTGGATGTCCCAAACCTCCCCCAAAACTGTGCAGCCACCACTGCTGAAAATGTTCATCCCACCTGGAAAAGGCTCTGGGCAACAGCTCTGACCTTCAAGCTGACCCAAAGGATTGGACTGAAGAACTCAGAGGTCCCTCCCAACCTCAGTCCTTCAATATTTTGTGAAAGTGACCTTGAAAATGGCAGAACACCACTGAGTCAAGGATTTAAAGGGAAAAAAAAACCCATACAGACTTGCATTTAAATCCCTTTGAACTTATCCAAGATCAGCCAGAAGCTCTGATCTGATTTGATATTATTTCTTTTTTTCTCACTTTACAGCCTTGACTTGAACTGAACTAAAACCCATGGAACTGTTAATTGAAAACTGAGTGTCAACAGCAGTTCAGTGCAGAAAGAGTTTCAATTAAAAGCAATCTCTTCTTGCCATCCAAAGTAATATTTTCCCCTCCTGGCTAAATTTTAAGTGAAGCACAAAGTGGTTGCTTGTCAATGCTTTAATGGGATCTGAGCTATTGTGTGGGAAAACTTCCTTTCACTCAGAGGCCAAGCAGCTTTTCATTTCTCAGAGCTGAAAGCAGAGGAATGAGGGGGTTTTTTTTTGGTGTGATGTGGCTGATCTGCTTTTCTCTTCTGGGCTGTGTGGGTGAGGAGTGAGGTGTGATGAAGAACACTATCCAAAACTCAGGCCTGGGTGGGAATCAGTGTTTCTCACTCCCTACCACCATGGATGGACCTCCATCCACTCCCTGCCACCATGGATGGACCTCCATCCACTCCCTGCCACCATGGATGGACCTCTGTCCATTCCCTGCCACCATGGATGGACCCCCATCCACTCCCTGCCACCATGGATGGACCTCCATCCACTCCCTGCCACCATGGATGGACCTCTGTCCACTCCCTGCCATCATGGATGGACCCCCATTCACTCCCTGCCACCATGGATGGACCTCCATCCACGCCCTACCACCATGGATGGACCTCCATCCACTCCCTGCCACCATGGATGGACCTCTGTCCATTCCCTACAACCATGGATGGACCTCCATCCACTCCCTGCCACCATGGATGGACCTCTGTCCACTCCCTGCCATCATGGATGGACCCCCATTCACTCCCTGCCACCATGGATGGACCTCCATCCACGCCCTACCACCATGGATGGACCCCCATTCACTCCCTGCCACCATGGATGGACCTCCATCCACTCCCTGCCACCATGGATGGGCCTCTGTCCACTCCCTGCCACCATGGATGGACCCCCATCCACTCCCTGCCACCATGGATGGGCCTCTGTCCATTCCCTGCCACCATGGATGGACCTCTGTCCATTCCCTGCCACCATGGATGGACCCCCATCCACTCCCTGCCACCATGGATGGGCCTCCATCCACTCCTCTCCAGGTTGGTGCTCTGGTATTTATCCAGGATGGTTGAGCTGAGTGGGGACAACGTGGCCAGAAGGACCCCAGGTGCCCTCAGAAAGCTTCAGTTGGGTTTTTTGGCCAATTGATGCTGGGTGGGACACCCAGGGACACGAGGAGAAAGAGATATTGAGAGGGTGGTGAGATACAAGAGGGGAGCTGGCTCTGGGGGTGTGGGGAAGGATGCCATCAAACCTGGTGACATCTCCTGGGAAAGGGGGGCTTCTTGCAGCAGGAAGGTTTTGGGTCACTTTCCCTGATGCAATCCAGGATGGAGATCATGTGAGAGTGAATTCGATTTGGGAGGAGAAGAAACAGCCTCAAATTGTGCCAGGGCAGGTTTAAGTTGGATATAAGGGAAAAATTCTTTGCAGAAATGGTTGACCAGCCCTGGCACAGGCTGCCCAGGGCAGTGGTGTGGCAGAGTCTGTAATTAAATCATTCTCACAGCTTCCAAAGATCTGTCCTTGCATCCTGCTCCCTCCAGAGCCAGCCTGGGTGTCCTTGCATCAATCCCTTCTCCTCTTGGTCCCCAGACACAGTGAGGATGTAACAGGGTGTCACCTTCCCAGCTCAGTGTAAAAACCTCTAATTGAAACCTTAAGAGCATTCCCAGATTTCTTTTCTCTTTAGGGTGTCTAAAACACCCTAAAAGGAAGTGGTGAAAAGCGACAGCTGATGAATAAACTGCTCCTCATCACTGGGAAATGGAGAAAATGCTCTGCCTGCTGTTTTAGGGCTTCCACGTAAAAAGCATTTGGGAGAAAGTTGTGGGGGCTGCAAGGTGTTCAAAAACAGGAGATCATTTTAGGAACAAACCCACTGAAAGCTTCTTTGTGCACCAGCTCCCCTCCCTGCTTTGTTTTCTGATCAGCACTAAAATGGTCCTTAGCATGAAATTAAGGAGGTGAGGTTCACAGCAGCGCTGCTCCCAGGCGAGCAAAAGGGATTTGAAGGTTGTGTTAGGACCTCCTTTTTCATGTTTTAACTAATTCTATTTAACCATTAACTTTGTGCATGCTCTGCTCTGTATTTTCTGGCCAGATGTGCTCAGCATGCTCAGATCTGCTGTGGCTCTGGGCTTTCAGACTCGTGTTGGTGTGGGAACAACCCCAAATGCAGGGAGAAATCAGGATATGTGAGGCTACACCAGTCCTGGGAGCACCAGGCTTGGCCAACAGAGCTGCTTTTATCACTGTGGGGGCATTTCTGCTGTGCACAGGGCAGCCAGTGCTGGGGAAAGTCAGAATTGCTGTGCTATAAATGTGTGATATGGTAATTTTTTCCCCCTTTTAAGTGAAAGGAAATCACTTGGAATTGGGAAGATGTGGAAGCTTGAGCTGAAACTTGCACCCAGTGCACAGTCCTGTTGCTTTTTGTTTTGCAGAGTGAAGGAATTTCTAATACTGGGGAAATGTGGCAGCAAGCATTATTATCTGGCACTCCTTACTATTTATTTATTTATTTATTTATTTATTTATTTATTTAAATCCATTAACCCTTTCATAAGCAAGTGGGAACAGCATTTCCTATCCCTCTCTGTTTGCTCATCTCTAAAATGGGGAGATGGCACCTCCAGGTTCCCTCACAGATCTTGAGATCCTGCAGAGGATGGGCTACCCCAAGAATCCCCTCCCTTTTTCTGAGCTGTTCTCTGTTCTAATTTTGTGTTTGGATTCTTTTTGTCCTTCTTTACTTCAAAGGTGTTCAGGAGATGAGCCAGGCGTAACCGACTGAGATTTATCTCTGCGTGCATTCAGCAACACCCATAAATCACTGCTGAGGTAGGCAAAGCATTGAGAACAGGATCATTTCCATTTTATTTTGCTACAAAGCCTCCTGGAGGAGTCGTGGCAGGTTGCCTTTGTGCTGAAAGACACGGTGAAGTTGATAAAGAAATTCCACCAAGAGCCGATGTCGAGAGAAAATCTTTGCGAGACAGACGGGACTGGGAGCACTGCATGCAGATAAATGATACCAGCAGAGCTCAAAAACAACCTCAACAGTTGCTGCCTGTCCTGTGGCTCGTAAAGAGGATGGTGATTGCTCTGGATGGTACCCCTGAGTCGTGTTTGTCATGGCAGAGCTCAGGCTGGTGTTTGGCACATTGGTGTGGGCAGGAAATGATGGGGAATTGGGCAGATGTCCCCTGGTTCTTGGTGTTGATCTAACCTGGGCCCTTCTGTGGGCAGGATTTGCCTGTAAATCACAGGAGATATTTCTGCCTGTTGTTTTGGGCAAGATTCAGCAGGTTGATGTCCATCTGTCCAGTATTATCCTGGCATGATCCATCCAGCGTGTTCAGACACCAGTGGAGGAGCAGCAGGGCACAAGAGGGAAACAGACCTTGTGCAGCAGGCTTGGGATTTCCAGATCTTTGAGTTTGCACAGAGCCAAGGATTCTCCCTGCCAAACCAGGCAGTCAATTCCCTCCATTCCCAGTAACTTCCCATCACATTGCAGCACCCTCTGTGGTTTGCTTTGCAGACAGGTTTGTTAACCAGAGGATGTGGGAGACCTTCCCCTGTGAAATCCTTGCTAAGTGTCACTCGAAGTGTCCAAGGACAGGCTGGACAGGGCTTGGAGCACCCCGGGCTCATGGAAGGTGTCCCTGCCCATGGCAGGAGGTGGCACTGGCTGATTTTTAATGTCCCTTCCAACCCAAACCATTCCACGACTCTACACATGTAAAATTAAAGCTAAATAGTGCAACACTTGTTCAAGAAAAACGAGCCAACAACCAGCCTAAACCTTCTCATTTTTATGTTTTTCAGGATTCTCACTTCCTTACAACCATGGCAGGGCTGCAAGATATGATCCAGCTGATGATTCACAGCTCTCTGGTGCTCCCAGCACATCAGTTCTGTCACAAGACCAGGGTCACAGAGGTGTCACAAAATCAGTGACTCCTTTCACTGAGCTGCTCCTCCAATACCTAAAGGAGCTCCAAGAGAGCTGGAGAGGGACTTTGGGCAAGGACATGGGATGGCTTCACACTGACAGAGGGAAGATTTAGATTAGAGATTGGGAAGAAGATAAAACCTTGGTGTCTAAGTGCAATTCATCTTCTGGAGTCACCCTGGGACCTGCTGTGAGCAAGGCTCCTCACCAGCCTTCCTTGGGGACATTCAGGAGCCCAAAGGACAAGACAAGAAATGGGCTGAGAGAGCTCTGCCAGTGAGTGACCACAGAGGTGTGTCCTGGGAAAAGCTGCCTGTCACTGTCCCAGACTTTGCAGCTCTCACGTGGTCCTGAAGCCACCCGCTGTGGGCTGCTGTCCAGCCTGCCTTTAGACAGACCTTGGTTTGCACTGAGGAGGTTTAGGTTGGAAATTAGGAAGAATTTCTTCACTGGAAAGGTGCAGGCTGTCCAGAGCAGCGGTGGAGTCCCCATCCCTTTGAGGGATTTAAAAGATGTGTGGATGTGGCACTTGGGGACATGGTTTAATGGTGGCCTTGGCAGTGCTGATTGCACTGGATGATCTTAGAGGGCCTTTCCAGCCTAAACAATTCCCTGGTTCTGTTGTCTGGACTCTCCTCTGGTGGGTCAGCTCTTGCCAGAGGTGTGAGGAGCTCACAGCAGCCCTGCCCCATCTCCTGGCTCTGAGCATGCACACGAGGGACACCAAACATGGAAACTCTCCCAGGAAACCCCCAGATGATATCCCAGGCAACTTTCAGCCCTGTTTTCTTTAAAGCATTCATGAGCCTTTCAGTCATAGTGATATGCCATCAAATTTTGATGTCTAAACGAAGGAGCAATCATCTCCTCACTTCCCTTTTAGAGCAGCTGAGGCTTTCAGTAACATTATCCTGCTGTGTTTTGACATCTGGCTTGTCAGCAAGAACATTATCTACCCCAATATGTTTTTTTCCAGGAGCAAAACTTTGACATCAATTCCCTGTCAGGCTGGAGAGATCCTGCAGTGTGCAACACCTCCTGCTCTCAAATAGTAAACACCCCCCTAGACACAGGGCTTGGAGCCTCTGTGCTGTCCCCAGACCAGCTGAGATGGGAGATCCTGCCCCAAGTGACTGCCCTTGGACTGTGCCATAAATCCCAGGAATCTCGTTGGTCCCTCTTTGGGGACAGGGTGGTTTCTTTCAGTGCCACCACCACCATCATCACCAGTGTCGGGTTTTGCCAGAGCTGAGACACCCACACCAGTGTCCATGGTGCAGGGGTGTGGTTTGGTGGCCTGATCCTTGTGCCAGAAGCCACCTGAGGTGCCCTCAGGAATGTGGGAGGCTGTCAGGTGTGACACAGGTGGGAAAGGTGGGGTTTCCAGCTCTGATTGCACAGCCAGGCCCAGCTGCCATCTCCAAGCCTTGCTGTTGGCCAGTTTTTAATGAGTGATTTTCAGCCTCTGTGGATGCAGGTGTGTCCCTGGGATATTTCCCACCTTGGGATGGACCACCAGAAGAAGATCAGCTTGCTGATCACTTATCTTTCCATTTTCTTTTCCACAAAATTGTTCAGGAACAGTGTGTAGCACCTCAAAATCTTCCCACCTCATCATCTTCCTGCCACAGTGGCATTTCTGGGACTCACAGCCATCCACCTCCTGCCATCAGTGCTGCTGCCAGGAGGGATTTAACATCTCCAGTGGCTTCCACGGACTCCCAGGGCACTCCTGGCCCCCTTCCACCCCTCTCTGCACCTTGGGCCAAGTGCAGCTGAGTTGGCATCTTTGGTCTGTCGTCACTTTATCCTGGAAGGCCTTGGCAGTGCTGGGATTTGCCAAGAGCAGGGATCTCAGGAGCGACTCTGCCAAGCCCAGATGGCATTTCTGCTTCCCTTCTCCTCCAGGCTCCTCTCCATGCCCTGGCCAGCACACAGGGTGGGTGTCTCCAAATCCCAGTTTGAATCCTGTGGATTCAGGATAAACCTCCACATCCTTCTGCCCTGTGTTGCTTTGAAAAGCTAGGTGTGTGCTAAGGAAGGCAGGAGCCTCCCTTGAAATGGAAAATGTAAACCCCCTCCCTCTGAATTATTATAAATTTTGAAATTAAGGGGCTCTCAGGCAAAGATATGGGAAGAGGAATAACAGTTCTTTATTAGGAAAATTAAAAATACAAATGCAGTAGTACAAAAAAAGAAAACAAATCACTGCCAGACTCAGAGCAGTCCCTGCCCCCCTGTGTGTCAGGGGGTGGCACAGCCCCATCCCATGGGGCTCAGCCCTCCTGCAGTGCCAGCTGTGGCTCTGCTGGAGCAGGGATCCTGCACAAGGGGGGAGTTTTCCTCTGCAGCTCCAGGGCTGCTGGAGATGGGCCTGGGCTCCCTCTGGCAATGCAGGGCAGCAGAAGCTGCTCCTCTGGCAATGCACTGGGCAAAGGCTGCTGTGCTGTCCCAAACCTCAGATTGGATCCAGGTAGGAATGCTTGGCTCCTCCCCTGGGCGCAGCATCTCCCCATGGGATGATGGGATTGGATCAGCCATGCAGGGACACTCACTGGCCATGGACAGAAGAGAATTAATAATGAATGGCCCATGAACAGCAGAGATCTCCTGGAGGGAGGATTGGTTGTAGAAGAGATAAAGAAAACTGCCCAATGAACAGCAGAGAACTGCCCCACCTCTGACAGATGATAATAGAATCCACATACCCAGCCACATCCTTCAACCTAAGACGTGCCCAAAGGCCAGCAGGGGTTAGAGCTGTGCTCAGTCCTGTCCCATGGCAATCCTGTCCCCTTTCCCATCAGTCTGGACATTTGCCCCGTGTCTGATTGCTGGGGGAAGCCCTCTCCCACCTGGGAGTGTCAATACTTGGGGCAGAATTTCAGGGCCATCTCAGAATCCCAGAGTGGCTTGGGATAGAAGGGACATTAAAGATCATCCAATGACCTGAAGTTAAGGATGGTGAGTCCCTGGTAAAGGGCGCCCAGAGAAGCTGTGGCTGCCCCTGGATCCCTGCAAGTGTCCAAGGCCAGGTTGGATGGAGCTTGGAGCACTCTGGGACAGTGGAAGATGTCCCAGGCAGGGGTGGCACTGGATGGTCTCTGAGGTCCCTTCCAACCCAAACCATTCCATGATTCCAAGACACCCTTTGAGAAGGAGGACATGTGGGGCCAGCTGTGTGTTCCACCCCTGTGCCTCGTTGCCCTCCAGCATTCCCAACCAGGGATATTTTGTTCTGTCTGAAGCTTCTCCCACTCACCAGCCCGGAGTGTTTTCTCCTCCTAACGAGATGTGAAGGCAGGCAGGCCCTTTGCTGGTGCACACAGCTATTTTTGGCTGCAGGAGGACTGACTGTAGCTCCTTCTAATTGCATAAGCATTTGTATAATTCATTGGTGCTGGATTTCCTCTCTGGGAGCCCGGGCACACGGAATGCAGAAGGACTCGAGCGTTTCCTCTCCGTCCTTTCTTTCCTCTCCAGCGACTGTTCTGCAGGCAATGGGTTTAGTGCCAGGTCAAATCCCCTCTGCTGGCAGGAAACGCTCTGTTTCATCCCTTTCCCAGTTTCTTGGGGAGTTCAGGGCAAACCCAGGAGGATCTGAGAAAGCCTTTCCTCCCACAGATTGCAGAGCACATGCCTGGGAGCGGCGGATGGGGAGCTGGAAGCCGAGCAGCCCAACAAACTCCCAGGGAAGAGCTTCTGAAATGGCACGGGTGGGTTTGGTGCTGGCAGTGACTCACACATCCGGAGCTTTGGCATCTCCAAACAGCTCTGAAAAACAAACCTGGGGCCACCCCTCCCTCCTTGGTGGCACAGGCTGGGGACATGTGGCACCCAGAGACCTTTTTGTGGCCTTTCCACACTTAAAGGGAGCTCCCAGGAGCTCCCATTGTCCAATTCCATTGTCCAATTCCAGCTTTAGCCCATGCAGTCCCATCCTTGTTTTTCTCTCTTCAGCCCATGTTGTTTGTGCTCTTGAGCCTGAGATTTGGATCATTTGTCCTTGGTCCCCAGCTGGAGCAGGAATTGTTTTGTCTCCCTGGTCTGTGCACAGAGCTCACCATCCCCTCATATAAAGCCCAGGAGAGATGGGGACAGACTTTAAGTTGGGTCTGTAGGAACAGGATGAGTGTTGATGGTTTTAAACTAAAAAGAGGAGATATTTAGATGAGATATTAGGGTGAAATTTTTTACAATGAGGATGTTAAAACATTGGTGCGAGAAGTTTACATCTCTGGGAACATTCAAGGCTGGTTGGATGAGGCTTGGAGTAACCTGGGATAGTGGAAGGTGCCCCTGCCCATGGATGGGGGGTGGAACAAGATGAGCTTTAAAGTCTCTCCCAACCCAAACCATTCCATGACTCCATGATTTTATGATTCTGTGACTCTGTGCCTGCTGGGGAGGCTTTTGAGAAGGAAAATGTAAATCTTTGCCTGGGGAACATGAAAGCTGGAGTCTGGCTGATGATGATCATCCCCTGTGAGTGGTGATGCCTGGAAGGGCTCTTATCCCCTTAAGATCATCCCTTTGCTGGATATTTTCACTCCAGACATTGCAAACTGGTCAACAGGTGGCAAAGATCAAAGCAGAGGAGTGGGCTGAGCAGGAGGGGAGCGACACAGACAACTCTCCTTCCCTTGGCAGCCTGGAAAAAAAAAAAAAGATTAAATGATAATAAAGCAGAGATTAGTGATCATCAGCCCTGCTGTCAGCACCCAGCAGGAGAGCACCCAGTGTGGGCTGGAGGCACGCCTGGAGCTAAAATGAGCTCTGCAGCTGCTGCCACCGGGATATTTTGGGGATATTTTGGGCGACAAGAGGAGTCTGTCTGTGAGTGCACTGAGATGTGTTCCATTAATGCTCTGCCTCCCCTTCCCTCATCACATGTTAACCCAGCATGCCAAGGGTAACAAAAACTCGGATTTAACACCTCCAAAGTGATGGGATTGCCTAAAACAATCCACAGCAGGCTTGAGACTGAAACAGGGCTTTGGGTAGGCTGTGGGATGGGGCTGAGACAAAATCCACCCAAGTGCTGACTTGGTGCACGACAAAAGAGTTCAAAGCGCTTGCTTTGTTTTAAAAAACAAAAGTTTTGCAAATCCCAGAGCATTGTATTTTTAGGCATCTGAGGCAAATAATTGCTGTGGAAGAGGAGACTTGCTGGCTTCGTGACAGGGAAAAAAAGTACCTGCCTGTCTTGCCAGCTGGCTCCTTCTAACAATGCTCCATGTGGTGCTGGGGGACCTGAGCCTTCCTCCACCCCAAAAAATACTCATCAGTGGCCTAATTACACCTGGATCCTGGTCATTTGTGCCCCTGGTTTTTCATACTTGAAACCTTGATGTCTATTTTATTTTTTAAAATGTTAATTTTAATTTAATGTTAATTTTAAAAGTCCATTTGAAATTTTTTATGTTTTATTTTTTAAATTGCAGAGATCCCTGCTGCCTGTTCTCCCTTGCCTGCAGCCTGGATGAAGGGGGCTCAGTCCCTTCCCTTTGGCAGTTTCATCCTTTGACTTTGGCTACCCCAAATTCCATTGGGATTCCCTTGGGATGAATAAAGCATTGTGCTTTTAGGATAGTTTTCAGGCAGCAAAAGTGTTAAAAGTCAGGTTTACCTGTCCAGAGGTGTCAGGGGGATGTTGAGACTCAAATTCAGCTCAGCTGAGGGGGCTAAAAGTCCATCTGAATTTTTGGATGTCCTAGTGGATATAAACAGGCTGCCCTGGAATCTGAAGAAGGCATAGGCAAACCTATAGGACTGTGCAGGAAATTCCTGTATACAGGAAAGGACAGGAAATCCCAGAGCAAGGACAAAACAACTCATGGGAGGAGCAAATGAGGAGGGAAAATGAGCAGCCACTTTCTCCCTAGGCTGAGGTTTCATCCTCAATTCTTTTATTTGCAACCTTGTGCTATTTCAAGGCCACTTGGTGAAATTTGTGAAGAGGATGAGAAAATCCTGGAAAGCACAGGAGCTGTTCTGCCATGGCTCAGCTTCTCTCTTGCTTCAGTGAGTGCCACGTATTTTGGGAATACCCACTCTGCTGCATGTGCTGGGAGCCTCAAATTGAGTGGAAGGTGATGCAAATTGACTCTCTCCTACCTATGGAGAACTTCTAAAAGCAGTGAAACCTCTGAGGGGAGAAGGGAGGGCAGAGATGCGGCTGCTGTGAAGATGTTTTGACCTGCAGCAGTGCTCAGAGTCACAGAGGTGACACGAGGGAGCAAACACAGAGCACAGGAGGGGCAGCACGGAGTCCTCTGCTCACTGAGGGGCAGCTTCACCTGGAACTGATGCCTTGGGAAGGCTGACCTGGAACAGAGGCTGGACAGAGCTAAAGAATAAAGCAGGGATTTATTAGGAGGCCTCAATGGATGCACCTTGGGCAGCACAAGAGCCCAGCCAGGGCTGCACCCAAGATGAACCAAAATGGTCACAAAATGCATGACCAGTCATGGGGTCTCTCCCTTGGATCAGTTCTGCTCCATTTGCATCTTGCAGTTCATTGTTCAATTCCAGCTTTAGCCCCTGCAGTCCCATCCTTGTTTTTCTCTCTCCAGCCCACGGTGTTTGTGCTCTTGGGCTGAGATTTGGATCATTTGTCCTTGGTCCCCAGCTGGAGCAGGAATTGTTTTGTCTCCCTGCTCTGTGCACAGAGCTCACCATCCCCTCATATGAAGCTCAGACCCACACCATAAAGCAGTACAGAATCTGAAAAATAGAAAAGCCAAAATCTGAGGCATCAGAATAATGCCACTTCCCATGGAAATGAGCTTTAAAGGGGCTGGAAGGGGCTTGTTCCTGAGTGGGTGTTAGAGGAAGAGGGGCTGGAAATGGGATTTACTGTGCACCAGGAGAGTGTAAAGTCTCTGTGCTTTGGTCCAGCTCCTCAGGGAATATCTTGCAGTGACACCCCTGTCCTGTGTGTTTATACCACTTTTTTAAGGATGATGAGATGTCCTGTTGACTTTGAGGCTCTTTGACTGTGAAGGGCTTTGTCTGCAGGCAGATCTGCTAGAAAGTGGTGGCCTCTCTTCCCCCACTGTAGAATCAGAGAATTCCTTGGTTTGGAAAAGAGCTCCAAAATCATCAAGTCCAACCATTCCCCCAGCACTGCCAGGGCCACCACTGCCCATGTCCCCAAGTGCCACATCCACATGGCTTCTAAATCCCTCCAGGGACGGGGACTCCATCACTGCTCTGGGCAGCTGTGCCAGGGCTGGACAACCCTTTCCATGAAGAAATTTTCCCAAATATCCAATCTGAACCTCCCCTGCCCCAGCCTGAGGCCGTTCCCTCTCCTCCTGTCCCTGTTCCCTGGGAGCAGAGCCCAACCCCCTGGCTGTCCCCTCCTGTCAGGGACAGCAAGAAGACCCTTCCAGGGCTCTGAGCACTTCCCATGTCCTACCCAAAAGCATGGAGACATGGAAACACTCCAGCCTCTCCAGCAGTCAGGCTCTGAGGGCTCTGCAAACACAGGCAGGGTGTCAGCAGGACGTGGCCAACATCCCCTTGTGTTCTATTTGCTGGGTCCCCAGGATGAAGGAGGAATTGATGAATCTGACTCCAGGTTCTTAGAAGGCTAATTTATATTATATTATATTATATTATATTATATTATATTATATTATATTATATTATATTATATTATATTATATTATATCATATTATATTATATTATATCATATCATATCATATTATATCATATTATATCATATCATGCTATATTATATTATATTATATTATATTATATTATATTATATTATATTATATTATATTATATTATATTATATTATATTATATTATATTATATTATATTATATTATATTATATTATATTATATTATATTATATTATGCTATACTAAAACTATACTAAAGAATAGAGAAAGGATCTTACAGAAGGTTACAAAAGAATGAGAAGAAACTTGTGACTGCTTCCACAGTCCCAACACAGCTGATGGTGATTGGTCATTAAATCAAAACAATTCACATGAAACCAATCAAACAACCACCTGTTGGATAAACAATCTCCAAACACATTCCAAAGCAGCAAAGCAGGCAGAAGCAATAAGATAATTATTGTTTTCCTTTTTTTCTGAGGCTTCTCAGCTTCCCAGAAGAAGAAATCCTGGGCAAGGGGATTTTTCAGAAAATATGACAGTGAAACCCTTGTCTGTTTGATGTCCCTGCAGGAGAATGAACAAATATGTGGAGACCCAGAGTCAAGAGGAGAAAATAAAAGAGATGTCCAAAGCCACTCTCAGTCGGAAATTATCCATCCAGGCAGGTTCTGATCTGGTTGTTTTATTAATAATGCCTTTGCTAATTAACTGTGGTTCATTCCCCTGCCTTGTCTGTGGACAGATCTAACAGTGCATTAACAAACTCTCCAGCTTAATTAATCCTCCTGTTTAAACAGAGCAGAGCAAGCAAGGCTTGGCTGGCTCAGCAGCCACAGGGGAGATGTGGTCAGAGCATCATCCAAGGGGATGGGAGGGAAAAACTTCCATGCAAAGTGCCTCTATCCACCAGGTGCAAAGCTGACAGGGAGAGGTGTTCTTGCATCCAAAAAACACAGCATGATCCATGTCCAAACAGAGGCTTTATGCATATTTCACACAGCAGGATGTACCTTCCAGAGAGGACAAGGTTTTATTAAGTGCTGGAGGCTCTTTTTTTGTTTCTGGGAAGCTGAGTGCTCCCAGTTGTCAGCACAAAAGCAGCGATCCCATCTCTGTGTCCCTTCTCCCTCCTCCTGTCCCTGCTCCCCCTTCCCCTGCCCTGTGAATTGCCATCTGCAGCCCAGCCTGGGACAGCCTGGCCTCAGATGAACGCCAGGGAAAGGCTCTTACATAAAACCTCTTCATCCATAATGGATGAACGGCATCAAAATTCAACGGCAGCCTCCGGAGCCTTTCCGGTGCCTCGCCTACAAATTTCTCCAAGAGGCTGGAAAAACTCAATTTAGCACTGCACAGTGATTAGAGAGGAATCTGGGAATTCTGCCTCCCTCCTGCCTAGGGAGTCTCCATCCTCAAAGGGTCTTTTAATGTAATCAAGTCCTTTTTCAACAGGAAAATGATGTTTTGGCCTGGGTGTGCAGAAGTCCAGCGCTGGGCTCGTTCAGCCCTGGAGAGCTGGGATGTGGGTTGGCAGCTGGGAATGGTGGTGCAAATAAAAACCACCAGTGGCAGGAGATCCTGGCACCTTCCCATGGTTTTTCAGCTGTTGTCTGGTCACAAAAAGGCACTTCCAGGCCTGAAATGTCCCTTTAAGCTTTATGGTGAAGTGTGGGAGTGGAGGAGGATGGGAATTTCAGTGCTTTCATCTCAAATTGCTCAGCTTTGACAGCAGCGTGGAGAATCCCTGATTTTTCCATCTTCAGATCTCTCTCTGCTGGTCAAGGTTTGTAGGTAGAGGCAGGACTATCTGTTAAACCACCTGGGAAAGAAATCAAACTGGTTTTAGGGTAAATGTTGGGGCTTGAAATAGAACCAGCAGATCTCCAAACTGAGACTGTTCCTCTGGGGAGAGGTTTGTGCCCCTGGAGGAGCAATGGTGATCAATGGAGGAGAGCATGGAGGGGAAAGGGAAAAAAAGGGTGAATAGAGAAAAGAAAAAGGACAATATATAAAAATGATAATAGAAGGGAGATTATAATGAAGGATAAACAGAGGAGTTTGTAGCTTTTGGTTTCAGAAGTTATGAATTTTAGTTGCTGAGTTCCTTTGCACCAAGCAGGGGGTGGGGCAAATATTTCCCATTAAAACCTATCAAGGGAAGATAGAGAATCACAGAATGGTTTAGATTGGAAGGGATCCTTAAAGATCATCCAGTCCCACCCCTTGCCATGGGCAGAAACACCTTCCATAATTCCAGGGGGCTCCAAGCCCTGCCCAGCCTGGCCTTGGGCACTTCCAGGGATCCAGGGGCAGCCACAGCTCCTCTGGGCACCCTGTGCCAGAGCCTCAGCACCCTCACAGGGAATGATTTATCCCCAATATCCCATCCATCCCTGCCCTCTGGCAGTGGGAGCCATTCCCTGTGTCCTGTCCCTCCATCCCTTGTCCCCAGTCCCTCTCCAGCTCTCCTGGAGCCCCTTTAGGCCCTGGAAAGTGCTGGAATTTCTCCCTGGAGCTTTCCCTTCCCCAGGCTGAATTTGAGGGGTTGGAGCACAGCCCCTGTGGAGCTCCAGCACCTCTGGCTGAGCAAGCAGAGCTCAGGCCCTGGCTGTGCTGTCCCACCCTGCTGGTTTGGGTATTTTCCATATTTTCCATCCTTTCCACCCATCCCTCACTCACAGCCCCTTGGGGATGCCACATTCCCTGCCCTGAGCTCTGCTGGCTGCAGACTCACTCAGCACTGACAAATAAATGCAGAAAAGGGCACGAGTGCCACTCTGGGATGGTGGGAGCCACGTTTTTTGTCTCATCTCAGCCAAAAAGGAGCTGCATTTGTCAGAGCAGCAGCTCAGATCTGTGCTGGAGCAGAACCTGAGCTCCTGGCAATGGGAGATGCAACCAAAAGAGCTCATCTGGTTGTCAGAAACATTCCCTGAATTCCTGTTAATACAGCCATCAATTCAGCTGGAAAGATGCAGAAGCTGAAACATTTTGACAACTGAAACATTTTAGCAGTCTTGCATGAAAACGCTTCAATTTTCTCATTTACAAGTTCCATTTAATTTTTTTCAGCTTACTTTGTTTTAAAAGGTTCTCCAAAATGCCCTCTGGGGTAAAAAATAAAATAAAATAAAATAAAATAAAATAAAATAAAATAAAATAAAATAAAATAATCTGAAATTAAATAAATAAAAGAAAATAAAAATCTAAAATGAAATTAAATGAAATAGAACAAAATAAAATAAAAGATAAATCTAAAATGATATGAAATGAAATAAATAGGATAAAATAAAATAAAAATCTAAAATAAAATGAAATAGAATAGAATAAAATAAAATAAAATAGATAATCTAAAATGAAATGAAATGAAATGAAATAAATAAAAGAAAATAAAAATCTAAAATGAAATTAAATGAAATAGAGCAAAATAAAATAAAAGATAATAAATCTAAAATGATATGAAATGAAATAAATAGGATAAAATAAAATAAAAATCTAAAATAAAATGAAATAGAATAGAATAAAATAAAATAAAGTTAATAATCTAAAATGAAATGAAATGACATGAAATGAAATGAAATGAAATAAAATAAAATAAAATAAAATAACAGGTATTTTTAGATACCAGGTGCTTTTTAAGAATTTGATGCTCAGTGTCACAAATGATCAATTTAATTTTTTTTTTCCCAAGTGTGGTTGTAGGGACAGCTCTGATAAACACATTTAGACCAGAAGAAGCAGGACATTTGGACAGCAGGAAGAATTTCTTCATGGAAAGGGTTGGTCAGGCATTGGAACTGCCCAGGGAGGTTTGGATTCCCCATCCCTGGAGGTGTCACCTGGAGGTGGCACTCGGTGCTCTGGGCTGGTGACAAGGTGGGGACTGGTCACAGGTTGGATTTGGTGATCTTGGAGGTTTTTTCCAACCTAAATAATTCCATGATTCCATGACTGTGTGCAGAGGTTTCTGTTGTTAAGGGCAGAGCTGGACCTTGGCAGGTCTCAGCCATGGATGGAGCCACCCCAGGCACACAACAAAGTGACACAACACAATAAATTCACTGCCTCCCTTATTTCCTTCCATCCCTAAACCTCATGGAAGCCCTTGTAGGTACTTGGTTGCACTCATAAAAATCTTTGTTTTTAACAGGGACAGGAGATGAGCACCAGAGGAGCTCATTCACCACCTCAGCTTGGGGACATGTGAATAATTTTTTTTTTTTTTTTTTTGGAAAGACATTTGCTCTGCAACACCCCTGCACTGAACGTGGGCACAGGACTAGTGCTGGATATTAAAAATTCAGCTTGCTGCACAGAGCCTGGGGCTTTCA
Source organism: Molothrus aeneus (assembly GCF_037042795.1). Taxonomy (NCBI): domain Eukaryota; kingdom Metazoa; phylum Chordata; class Aves; order Passeriformes; family Icteridae; genus Molothrus; species Molothrus aeneus. The sequence goes on from NC_089649.1 coordinate 71,242,345, forward strand.
GAGCCACTCAGAGCTTCCTGTGACCCTTCCTCTTGCTTTTCTGGGAGTGTGCAGCTCCCCCAGGACTGCTGGCAGCTCGCAGTGGAGCACTGAGGAGGTTTTGGTGATGGAGCTCTGCTGTCTTCCCTGCAATAATGAGTTTCTCATGGGACCTCTGCTAAGTCTTGCCTCCTGTGGCTGCAGGAATTTTCTCCAAGGGCAAATCCTTTCTGCAGATTCAGCTTCCAGCTTTTATTAAGAGCTAATAGCTGAGACCAGTCTGGGATGGAGCAAAGTGTGGTGTTTGTGAGGGTCGGCCAGGACAAGGTGAGAGATGAGGAATTTGACTCCATCTTCTCAGAAGGCTGATATATTATATTATATTATATTATATTATATTATATTATATTATATTATATTATATTATATTATATTATATTATATTATATTATATTATATTATATTATATTATATTATATATCATATCATATCATATCATATCATATCATATCATATCATATCATATCATATCATATATCAAGGAATACTATACTAAAACTATACTAAGGAAGGCTTTACAAGAATAAATAATAAAAACTCATGACTGACTCCTCAACTCCTCAGAGTCCAACACAGCAGATGGGGATTGGTCATTAATTAAAAACAATTCACATGAAACCAATCAGCCATGCACCTGTTGGTAAAAAAAATGTCCAGCCCACATTCCAAAGCAGCAAAAAAGGGAGAAGCAATCAGATAATTATTATTTACAATTTTCTCTGAGGCTTCTCAGCTTCCCAGGAGAAGAAATCCTGGCAAAGGGATTTTTCAGAAAATATCAGAGTGATAGCAAAGCTTGAAGGGCTGAAGGCTGGGGTTCAAAAAAGGGAGATTAAACAACACAAAATGCACTCAGGAGGTGATGGAGAGTAGGGAAAAGGGCTTCAGCATTTCCCCAGAGAGAAATTTGGATACTGGATTGGGAGGAGGTTAAATACTAAATGCAGAAGCTGGTAGGATGAAGATGCAAAGATAAAAAAGCTCATGAGCTGGTGTTGAATGTGATTGTGAGGTTGAAATGGTGAGAATGTGGGCACAGTCCTCTGAGCCACCGTGGGTCACCAAGTCCAGGTGACAGAAAGACACTTTGGGGCTGGGGTGGGCAGAACTGCTCAGGGGATCTGGGACAGAGTCCCTGCATCTCAGCTCTCCACCTGAAGCACATTAAAATCTTGTGCCAGTGACCCCACCTGAGAAAAGCCCAAGAGATGGGTCCCAAAGACAGCAAAGGCTCAAAAAGCAAAGATTTGGGCTGCTAGGGAAAAAAAAAAAACAAAGAAAACAAACCCAAGCAGCAAAGCCCATTATGCCCAAACCCCAGCTGAAGGTGACAGTTTGTAGATGAAATCCACTGAGGTGCTGGGAAGGGAAAATAAAGCAAAAAAAACCCTCCAGTGCTCTGGGCCTTTTAAGATGTATTTTTGCACAATAGCTGTCTTTTGAAATGTAAAAAGGAATAAGGGGATTCACAGGATGAGCTGGAGGGTTCTCCCTCTCCAGTTGTGAGGAGATGAAAGCAAAAGCACTGAAATCTTTTATTCAGGGAGGCAGGAGCAGTTAAGGTGATTAACTGTTCCTCATGAAATACTGTCCAATCCTGGGCTGGGGGTTTTGGCCAGCCCAAAAAGGAGCTGGTGAGTTGTTTTCACAGACCTGGTGAGATAAGGGTGGCCAGGCCAGGGAGGGGGAACACCTGAAATGTGTATTTTGTCAAGAATACTCATGAAACAATGAAGACCCAAAGGAGTCACAGTTCAAATCACACATTGCTTGTAATGAGTTTGTTCTGTGGTGCCATGGATCGTTGATTTGTACAAACACAGCATCCATCACAGCCCAGCAAAGGCTGCTGAGGGCCATGCCTTGCTCTTTGGTTTCATTTCCCCTCCTCCCTGGCTTCCTGGCTGCATTCACCATTTAAAATCACACAAAACAGGCCAATTTCAAATCTGCTGTGCCCACACGTCTGTGGGGGTGAAATCTGTGTGGTGGGAGTCACTGAGGTGAACTCACAAAGTGTCTGTGAGTGTTGGGAGATCAGGGCACCCCAAATCCTTTGTGGGGGCAGCAATAACTGTGAATTCGATCCAAACTTTTGTCCTGAGTCCACTGCAAGGTGTGAAAAAGGGCCAGGAATAAAACAGTGAAGTCATTAAGGCTGAAAAAGGCACTGAGAAACATCCATGGGTACCACCTCAGGTTCCTCTGGGCAGGTCTGGGTGTTTGGAGGATTCACTTTGCTCAACAAGAAATGCCTGGCTGGAAAATGCATCTCTGAGCTCCTGCCCCTGAGCTCCTGCTGTGGCCCATGGGGTGAAAAAGTCACTGAAAGGACAATCTGTGGGACTTCTGATGTGTGTCTGACTGTGCCCAGGAAATGTAGGTTTGGTTTTGTTGGCAGTGGGGACACCCATGGTAAAATGCTTGAGATGGGGCAGAGGGATCCTGCCCCAAAACAACAGCAGCTTCTCTGCCTCTGCTCCCAAACAGCTCCTGAGCCCCACATTGGATGGAAGGGGGGTTGTTTCAAAGAGGAATCCAGAGCAAAAGAGATTTGGATTTTTTTTTTCTGTTGTGCACAAAATGATGCTTTTTCAACCTAAAACCAAGCATGTATTTGCTATTGTTGTTGCATCATTGCTGGTGTGATCCTATCATGGAATCATGGAATGGTTTGGGTTGGAAGGAACCTTAAGGATGATCTTGTTCCAACCCCCTGCCATGGGCAGGGACACCTTCCACCATCCCAGGGTGCTCCAAGCCCTGCCCAGCCTGGCCTTGGGCACTTCCAGGGATCCAGGGGCAGCCACAGCTGCTCTGGGCACCCTGTGCCAGGGCCTCAGCACCCTCACAGGGAATGATTTATTCCCAATATCCCATCCATCCCTGCCCTCTGGCAGTGGGAGCCATTCCCTGTGTCCTGTCCCTCCATCCCTTGTCCCCAGTCCCTCTCCAGCTCTCCTGGAGCCCCTTTAGGCCCTGGAGGGGGCTCTGAGCTCTCCCTGGAGCCTTTTCCAGGTGAGCACCCCCAGCTCTCCCAGCCTGGCTCCAGAGCAGAGGGGCTCCAGCCCTCGAGCATCTCCATGGATTCCTCTGGAGTCATTCCAAGTCTGTGTCTGAGAAGTGACACCACAGCCACAGTGGGATTTGTTTCTCTGGTATTTGTGGGATTTGTGGTATCTGTTTCTCTGAAGAGAAACTTCCCCTGATGCCACTGGAGAAGACCTGGGGTCCCTGAGCCATCTCCAAGCAGAGGCTTTGTGGGAAGCTCTCCTCTCCCTCTGATGGAGACAGTGCTGGAGGCCAGCTGGGAGAGCCCAGAGCCTTTTTCAGGGCAGTGTTTGGGGAGCTGAACCCACTCCCAGGGACTGCTCACTACCAGAGGTAACTTGGGTGCTTATTTTTGTGAGCAGGGAGTGGAAGGCTCTGTGGGAACTGGAGACAGCACGGTGTGATTGGCAGGGCGTGGGAGACGTGGATCCAGAAATCTGTGCCTAGACATAATTGCTCAAAAGGGTTTTGTTGTTTTTTTTTTTTCTTAATTCCATCCCAATTAATGTTATATATCCCAGCATCTCTGGGTGAGCCCCTTGAGGACTGGAGAAAATAATTTGCTGCATGCTGTGGGAAAACAGCACACAGGGAACAGGAATGGTGATTGAAATGTGGATCCTTAGCTGGGGAAACAAGGTCCTGTGGCAGAGGGACCCACTTTGGGCTGCTGTCTTTTGAAAGGAGATTAAAAAGGAGAACGGACTAAGTTGGGGCAATGGCCTTAGGCTGAAGAAGGGCAGAGTTGGGGGGGATAAGAATTGGGAAAGAATTCTTCCCTGTGAGGGTGGGCAGGCCCTGGCACAGGGTGCCCAGAGAAGCTGTGGCTGCCCCTGGATCCCCGGAAGTGTCCAAGGACGGGGCTTTGGAGCATCCTGGGACAGTGGGAGGTGTCCCTGCCCATGGCAGGGAATGGGATGATCTTTAGGGTCCTTTCCATCCCAAACCATCCTCTGAGTCTGTGATTCCATAAATGTGGTGAAGGACGCTCAGGTCAGAGGAGAAAAGCCCCTCTGGAGAGTGGCTCTGCTTTTCTCCTCAGGGTTTGTGTCCACTTGCTGTGAAGAGCCCCTGGCAGTGCCCACTCCTGTCCCTGGGCACTGCAGGACCCAAGAAGTGGAGCCCAAATGGAACACAGGACTCTCCAGAGGCTCTTCCATGAGTGGGAAGCTGTCCCAAAGACTCCTCTCCTTGCTGGACTGCAGGCTGGTGTTCAGTGTCCATGTGCCTTGGTTTGAAAGCCCGGTGTCTGCTGAGGAAGGCAGGGGCCTCCCTTGAAATGGAAAATGTAAACCCCCTCCCTCTGAATTGTTATAATTTTGAAATTAAGGGGCTCTCAGGCAAAGATGTGGGAAGAGGAATAACAGTTCTTTACTAAGAAAATTAAAAATGCAAATGCAATAGTACAAAAAAACCCAAACAAAAACAAAAACCAAACAAAAAAATCCCCAAAACAAAACAAAACAAAAGAAAACAAACCACTGCCAGAGTCAGAGCAGGCCCTGTCCCCTGTGGGTCAGGGGGTGGCACAGCCCCATCCCATGGGGGCTCAGCCCTCCTGCAGTGCCAGCTGTGGCTCTGCTGGAGCAGGGATCCTGCACAAGGGGGGAGTTTTCCTCTGCAGCTCCAGGGCTGCTGGAGATGGGCCTGGGCTCCCTCTGGCCATGCAGGGCAGCAGAAGCTGCTCCTCTGGCAATGCAGTGGGCAAAGGCTGCTGGGCTGTCCCAAACCTCAGATTGGATCCAGGTAGGAATGCTTGGCTCCTCCCCTGGGCGCAGCATCTCCCCATGGGATGATGGAATTGGATCAGCCATGCAGGGACACTCACTGGCCATGGACAGAAGAGAATTAATAATGAATGGCCCATGAAGAGCAGAGATCTCCTGGAGGGAGGATTGGGTGTGGAAGAGATAAAGAAAACTGCCCAATGAACAGCAGAGAACTGCCCCAGCTCTGACAGATGATGATAAATACACACCCCCAGCCACATCCTTCAACCTCAGACACCCTGGAAGTCCCTGAACACTGAGGGTGAACACATGGAGCAAGGCACTGTCCTTGAGCACTTGATATTGTAAAGATCCTTTGCAAATTTGGGTTGTAAATAATAATGTGATAATTGTAATAAAATATATAATTGTTACAATTACAAATAATTGTTGTAAAACAAATAATATTGTAAAGATCCTTTGCAAAGCTGATGTGGTTAACCCAAAACTGGAAGGAACATCTGGTTTTAACCTTTTTGGCTGGCTGGAGCCAAAGCCCTCCCCCTGCACAGCCGTGGCAGATCTATAAATAAATCTTTCCAGACAAGCAAAAAGAGGTTCCCAACCCTGCTTTCATCTTTCTCCCTGTAGCATTACTTGTCTGAGACATGGCTTGCTCTGTTGTTTGTTGTTGCCTTTGTTGTATTCTTGTTGGAATACTCAAACCCTCAGAGGCCAACCTTGCACTGTAACAAGCAAAATCCAGCTGACAGGTAAAGACAGGCCTGGAGAGGAGAGCTGGGTCATCCTGACTCATCTGACTCATCATTTGGGAGGCAAAAATCTTTCTGCCACTTTCTAGACAAGCAAAAAAAAAAAAAAGTGTCCCCTCCTTATTTTTGTCTCCCTCCTTGTGGCATTGGTTGACTGAGAGGTGGGTTCTGCCTCTTCTCCTTTCCCATCTCCAATTCCTGGAAAAGTCTGATGTGGTGGGAAGTGTCTGCCCGTGGAGGTTTGTCTGGGATTGGTGATTGGTGACAAATCTGGGAAAATATCAAATGGCTTCAGAGGCACAGAGAGGGGCAAGGCTTGGTAAAAGTCAGTTTGGCTTGGTAAAAATCAGTTTGGTCAGCAGGGGAGTGCTTTGAGTCCAGGCTTTGTGTCTGGGTCTCAGTGATCTCCATTTGTGTTGGTTTTTCCAGTTAAGAATTAAGCTGCATGCCCAATTTCATCCCCCTCCCTCTTCTCTGATTGCAGATAATTTAAAACATTTGGGATCCAGGGTGAGCTATCACTGCTGAGTTTAGCCAATTGCACGGTCCCTGATGAAGATTTCTATCCACCCCTATCAGATACCATCACAAACACATTTTCAAGCCTAAACTTCACCTGTCATCCCAAAAACTCTGAGTTTACAGACTTCCACCCAGCAGTTTCAGTGCAAATCTCACCTGTTCTTGATCTCCACGACCAGCAGGGACATTTCTTGAGCACTGGTTTAAGCTTTTGAGGAACTTCAAGTATTGTCATAGAAAAGAAAGAGTGGAGCAGAAATAAGGCTGGGATGGCTGTGGTGTGGAAACTCATCCGTCAGAGAAAGGAGGTGCCATTTGGGTCAGGAAAATCTGAAGGAATAAGGAGCAAGGAGCAAAGAACAGCAGCTGGGGGGTGGTGGAGCTGAGCTGGAAGGTGGAGGTGGCTGTGAGGGAGGTCTGTGTTGGAAACCAGAGCCAGGAGGAGAGGCAGCCTCAGTAGGACCTGGAGGGGAGAGCAGGGAGAAAAGTGAGGAGAAAACAAAGGTTGGGGCACTGATAGAAAAATCTGACTTTGTGTCAGCTCTTCCACAACCAGGGAATTTTTTCATCCCTGTTTTGGTTGTGTGCATGTTTCTGGAAGAGCTTCTTTAACAGAGGATTTATCCCATTCCAGAAGAGAGACCAAGTGCTTGATCAAGAGGGGGCTCCAGCCATGGCCAAGCTCTCTGGGAAGCTCCCAAGACTTTAATTTGCAGATATCTGCTTTGAGATCCCTGGCTGGAGCAGGCCAGGCTGAGGGAGGTGCCATTTGTCCCTGGCAGGCTGGTGACATGGAGCATGACCTCAGCTCTTGCTGCTGTGGCTGCATTAGCTGAGATTTCTGTCCCAAAACTTGACTCTTTGCACTCCAGTCAAGAGCCAAACTCACTTCCAGTCCCAGCTTGAGGCCATGCTCTGTAAAGCAGCAAAACCTTAAAGTTTAGGGCTTAAAAATGTCATAAATAGCTGCTCTCAATCACACACGAGCAGCTGATGCCTTGCTCCAGCAGCTCCAAAATCACCTGGCTCCTTGTTCCTTCAGCTCCCCAGAAAACCAGCAGTTTGTAAGGGTGAGTAAATTCACTTTCAGCTCTCTCAGAGCCCCTGTGATGGATGGATGGTGACACAGACAAGCAGCAGCAGTAGCAGGATGGAGGGGGGCTCTCCCCAGGCTTTTGGCCAGGCTTCCCGTGCTGCTGCTGCTTTCCTTGGCATTTCTGCCGGAGTGAAGCTGCTCCAGGGAAAGACTTGGCTGGCAGCTTTCCCAAAGCCGGCCTGCTGGAAGAGTTTCCTGCAATCAGAGATTCATTCAGAGTGGGAAAGATCTGAGACCATGGAGTCCAACCCTTGAGCCAGCCCCACACTGTCCCCACGTGCCACATCCACTTTCAAACCTGTGAAAAACACCAATCACTTGTTTTCAAAATTTTAAAAATTTAACAGTAATAAAATGGTTATAAAAATAGTAATAAAATTAGAGTAATAAAAATTTGGACAATTAGGATTTAGGACAATATGAGATAATAAAAACAAAGAGTTACAGGCAGTCTGGGTACCTCTTTCTGGGCAAAATAAGCCCGAAAAAGGACCCACGTTAACACAGGATTAACCCTTAAAAACAATAACCTGTTGCATATTCATACATCTTATACATGATGCATCAATTCCATTCAAACACAGGATTCTGTCTGATCAGTGTCAACTTCTTCCTCTGAATCCTGATGACTCTTCAGGACTGAGCAAGGCAGGAAGAAGTTCATTTCTGCTGATAATGGAGCAATAAATTCTTTTTCTCCGAAAGATTTCGGTGTCCCGTGGCTGCTATCTGGTGCAACTCCTCTCTTTTAACATAAATATCTTACGTAGCATAGTTTCTATTTTAACATCATGTTACAACCTAAAACTCTATTTAACACTACTTAAAAACTCTATAAAACACTACTTAAGAAAATTAATACAGCATAACTTTCTAACACAACACATATAATATTCATTTTCATATTTGTGAAAAGCCAATCATAAAATACGCATTTTTCACAAACCCTTCCAGGGATGAGGTTTCCAGCACTTCCCTGGTGCTATTCCCTCATGCAGTGGCTTTCAGGGAGGCAGCTGGGTGATGCTCAGGTCCTCTTTTCCGTGTTCTGGTCCATGGCTGAGCTCTGGAGTCACCAGGGCTCTTCAGCTCAGCACCAAAAAGGATCAAATCACCCTGAAGCCTTCCCAGAGCTGACCCCTGGCTCTGCCTGAAACTGCTGGAGTCTCAGGTTGGTCATCCCAAGCAAATCCTGCTGACCTCTCCGTAATCCTCCTCTCCCAGCCCTTGGCAACACTCTCCTCTTTCAAAAAAGGGAGGGAAACAAGGAAATTTAGGAAGTTCATAGCTTTGGGAGCACCAGCTGGGTGTGGGTTCCCAGGGCTCTGCTCTGTGCTCAGAGCCACAACAACCCTCATGTCCCTCTGTCATCAGGACCATCCCTTTCTCCAAGGACTGAATTACACACTGGTGCCATCAACAGCTCTGAAGGAAGCAGTAATTTCCCCTTTCTGACCAGATTTCCAAAGTGCTGAGCACTTCCCAAGGTTTTGAGCATCAGCAGGAGCTGCTGTCTCCCTAATCCTCCTCTTCCAGCCCTTGGCAGCACTCTCCTCTTTCAAAAAGGGAGGGAAACAAGGAAATTCAGGAAGTTCACAGCTTTGGGAGCACCAAGCCAGCTGGGTGTGGGCTCCCAGGGCTCTGCTTCCTGCTCAGAGCCACAACAACCCTCATGTCCCTCTGTCATCAGGACCATCCCTTTCTCCAAGCACTGAATTACACAGGGCCAGAGCTGGTGCCATCAAGGGCTCTGAAGGAAGAAATAATTATTTCCCCTTTCTGACCAGGTTTCCAAAGAGCTGAGCACTTCCCAAGGCTCTGAGCATCAGCAGGAGCTGCTGTCGTAAATGGGGCCCCTTTAACGTGACTCAACTGAAATAGAAAATCAGCCTGAAAAGAAGGGATGAGTTGGAGGATTTGGACTGTTCTGCCTTGGTGTTAATTCTTTCCTTGGTATTAATACTTGCCTGGATATTAATACTTGCCTGGATATTAATACTTGCCTGGATATTAATTCTTGCCTCAGTATCAATTCTGGCCGTGCATCTCCTTGCAAGGTGGCAAATGCTATTTTACAGCTTGTGCCAGGCACAGACACACACACACACACACACACACACACACACACACACACACACATCTAATTTTCACAGTAGTACAACTGACAAAGGGAAAAGCTGGGTCATCCTGTCCCCCAAAAGCAAAGGTTGGCTTCCAGATGACTCAGGATTGTCCCAGAGATCAGCTTTATCTATTTATATATATTTATTCCGGCTGGCATCCGTGAATCACTGCTGATAGCAAAGGGTTGCATAATTTTAAGGAGGATGCTTTTGTGATGCCTCTGAGCAGAGAAAATACATCTATTTTGGCTTGTGTCTATGAATAGATCCCCTGCTCTGACTCTGTGCATTTGCAAACCACAGATACTACTGAAAATAAGGCATGATTGGCAGGTACAACCTGATTAGCATATACAAATTGCTGTGGCCTTTCTCCCAGCAATCATTGGTACAAATTGTTTCCTCTGTCTCTGAGATGAAAAGAAACTGAGCTAGGAGGTGACTTGAGACTATAAAAGAGTCAGAACACAGCTAATGCTCATGACAGCTCATTTCACACCCTTTGGAATGTTCAGCTTTTACTGAACTGTGTCTTTTTCCCCCTTTTCTCAAGAAAAAGGCCAAACATGGGCTTTGGGTGAAGAGACATTTTTTTTTCCCCCTAAAGAAAATCCTTGCTTTTTCTTTTTTATCCCCCCACAGCTTTTTTTTTCTTTTTCCCCTTAGAGCAACTGTTCCTAAAATATTTGCTCATTGTGGTTTTCAAACACATGAAAAATTGCTGTAACAGTTTAGATTATATGGTTTTTTTTTATTTTAAAATCACATCAAAACGGAAACAGAGGCTTGCGAGAGAAAGAAAACCTCGCCTGATGAAAAGTGCTTCAGAGTGGGCTGGGATTAGATTCCTCCCTCCATATTCCAGCCAGGAATAGGTTTTATGAGATTTTTTTGAACTGAGTTTATTATTGCAGTCTCCTCCTATGATGTTTGATAGCACCAATTATGGAGGTTCAATCCACAAGGCAAATTCACCAAGCGGCTCAGACTGGCCCCAAAGGTGTGGAATAATTTGGTTTTTTCCTCTTTTTCCTTTGTGCACATTGAACCTGGAGATAGCATTGAACCCTTCCCTGTGGTCAAGAGCTGTTGTTATTTTTGTGGTGCTGAAGATTTCCAGGATTCCAGAGGTTTAAGATCTCCAAGACCTTCCTGCTCTCTGTAGGAAATACAGGGGTCAGTGTGTCATTGAGTGCTTTTGAGCCAGGACATCTCTCCAGAAATTGAATCCTACCCACTTCAATTACAATAAACAGCATCACTTTGCTGAACAGCCCACCCAAATTTGAGAGCCTTTTGAATCCACAACGAGGCATCTCAACGGGTTGGTTACGAACACCAGGCGGAGTTCTGGCTGCAGCCTTAATTAAAAACTTCTCTCAGCAGGGTAAATAAATAATTCCCTTTTAAGTCTGAGGCCGTTTTGTGTTTCAGATCCTGCTGGGCTGGTGTGTGGGAGAATTGTGGTAGTTCTGCCTGGGTGAGATAGGTGGAGGAGAAGCTGTTTGCACCTCCTGGTGTGGTCCCAGCCACATCCTGAACCACCCCTTGCCCTGATGCCTTGTGAAGGCTGACCTAGAACAGAGACTAGAGAGAATTAAAGAATAAAGCAGGGATTTATTAGAAGGCCTCAGTGGATCCACCTTGGGCAGCACAAGAGCCCAGCCAGGGCTGCACCCAAGATCTGAACCAAAATGGTCAAAAAATGAACCCAAGATGAACCAAAATGGTCACAAAATGCACGACTGCTCGCGGGGTCTCTCACTTTTATCAGTTCTGCTCCATTTGCATCTTGGAGTTCATTGCCCAGTTATAGCTTTAGGTTATCAAGTCCCATCCTTCTTGTTTTTCTCTCTTCAGTCTATTGTTGTTTCTGCTCTTGGGCCTGAGATTTGGATCATTTGTCCTTGGTCCCCAGCTGGAGCAGGAATTGTTTTGTCTCCCTGCTCTGTGCACAGAGCTCACCATCCTCTAATCTGAAATCCAGACCCACACACTAAAGCAGCACAGAATCTGAAAAATATAAAAGCCAAAACCTGAGGCATCAGCCCCTCGTTGGGCACTGCAAACTCTTGGCCACAACCACTTGGCTTTTTCCGTGCTGTCTCAGAGATCAATTTTTGTTTCTCTCTCTCTGGTTGGTTCTCTGGGGGCTTAAATAAACCAAGTGTGAGTGGGTCTGTGGGTGAGAGGAGGAGGGATGTCAGGAAGAGAAGCTGAGCACTTCACTTGGAGCAGGAATCTCGTGTGGTGCTGCCTGCCCAAAATTCATGGGTCACTCTCCAAGCCCAGCATGGAAAGGGTGGGATCCAGGCTTTGCTCCTTGGCTTCCTGGCCAAAATCAGTTCAGAGCTGGTGCTGAAGGGACACAGGGAGCTTGTGGCCTCTCTCTGGCCATCACATTTCTGCCAATGACCCAGCTGATGGTGCAAAATCATTGACAGTGCTGATTGCAGCTGAGAAAAATATTGCTGGTGTAATGTGCAGTGAGGCAGGACACACGGTGTCACCATCATATTTTCTGAAAAATCTCTTCGCCAGGATTTCTTCTCATGGGAAGCTGAGAAGCCTCAGAGGAAAAGAAAAATGATATTATCTCATTTGCTTCTCTCTGTTTGGCTGCTTTGGAATGTGGTTTGGACATTGTTTATCCAACAGGTGGTTGTGTGATTGGTTTCATGTGAATTGTTTTTTACTTAATGACCAATCACTGTCCAAGTGTGTCAGATTCTGAGGAGTCAGACACAAGTTTTTATTATTATCTTGTCAAGCCCTAAGTATCCTTTCTCTATTCTTTAGTATAGCATTTTTAATATAATATAATATAATATAATATAATATAATATAATATAATATAATATAATATAATATAATATAATATAATATAATATAATATGATAAAATAATAAATTAACCTTCTAAGAACATAGAGTCAGATTCTCAATTCCTCCTTCATCCTGCGGACCTCGAAAATACCACAGCATCTCAGGGAGCCACAGAGGTGAAGGTATTTCTGATATATTTCATATTTATTTTGGAATCATAATAAATATTTCGTATTTATTTTGGAAAGAAAAATGTTTAAGAGACTGCAGTCTGAAACTAGCCTGGAACCGACGTGTTTATGTCAATTCAGATCAAGCTGGGTGATGGGGGCAAAGCAGGACCCCAAATGGAGAAATTCCCTAAAGAGCAGCACTGAGAAATTCAAGTCAGTGAAGGTTTTCAAAATGCTTTAGTGAATGTTGGAAAATCTCTGAAAATGGCTGGCAGGTGACCTTTAAAGGCTATCTAGCCCAGTCCCCCTGCCACAGGCAGGGAAATCTTCAGCTGCACCAGGGCCCCAACCAAACTGACCTTCAGTGTGTCCAGGGATGGGGCAGCTTCCCTGGCAACCTGTGCCACTGCTTATCAGCCTCATAATAAAAGCTTCTTTCTTATTTTAATCTAAATTGACTCTATTTTGGTTTAAAACTACCACCCCTTATCCTGGTGCAACAGGCCCTGCTGGAAGGTTTGTCCCCATCTTTAGAAAAGGCCCCCTGTAAGCACTGAAAGGTCACAATAATGAATAAATAAAAGCAGTTTTTCCTGCAGCCAAGTGATTTGGGGAAGAATTAGTGCAGATCCTGTGGAACAAACACAACCCAAAAGCTGAGATCAGGCTCCCTTTCAATCTCTGCTGGTGGAACCCACAGATTAAACACAAAATCTTCAACCCACACAAGTTTGAGCTCCTGGTTCCATCAGTGTGGGACTCCAGGACAAGGATGGTTGGGAAGTGTTGGGGGAGGAATTTCCCAGTGTCCTGGGAGGATGAGGAAAGGATGATCCCTTTCTTCTCAACTTGTCCCTCTGACACCTCACCCGTGCTGGCCATCCATCTATAAAGCCCTGAAAAAACCCTAAATATAAAAATATATATATTATATAAATATAGATAAATATAAAAATATAAAAATAATATATAAACATATAAAATTATATAGAGACATATATACATTATATATATATTATATATATATTAAAAATATATAACACATAAACCCAATATATATATTATATATATAAATATAAACATATTATATATAATTATATATTAATTATATATATTTATATATATATAATATATTAAAATATATAGCACATAAACCAAATATATATATATTTTTATATATATATATAATTTCAGGTATATATATATATATATATATACATACCTGAAATTATATATATATATATACATATATATATATATATATATATATATATATATATAATTTCAGGTATATATATACCTGAAATTAGGGATTTCCCATCTTTGGCATGCTGATTATTCATTCAGCAGAATATCTATATTTTATTCATGAAGCACAATGTGTTTGCTCAGCCATGGGATCACTTGGAGCTGGACATCTCCTCCCCAGCAGCCACAGGGACTGATAAAATTTGGGAACATCCACATGGATGCTTTGTGCCAGGTCCTAAAGGAACCAGCATCATTCTAAACCTTTCTTGTGGACTGAATTGCACAAATTATTCCCCTGTAATATTTTATACCTTGCCATGGATCCTGCTGGATCATTATAATTAATAACAGGGAAAATGCTAAATGCTCTCAATTGTTAATGAGTCACACCTCGAGGTTTAATTCATGCTGTTCCCTCCTTGTTAATTAAAGGCACTGCTGGTGTCAGCTGGATTGGAAGCAGAGCAGCTCCCAACTTCTCAACAGGGAAATCTCCCAATTTTCCCAACAGGGAAATTGCAGCCAAGTTCTCCCAGCCTGGGACAGCCTGGAATGGAGAAGGGGTTGGCTTCATCTGACAGCAAAGATGGAAAATGTGCAGCGTGGTGATAAACTCCCTTCCCAAATCCCTGAAATCCTTCCATTTCCAAGGAGATTGTGGCTGGGGCTGATTTCTGCTCTGATTCCTTGAGAGTCAGGAATTATTCATTTTGCAGCTGTCAGGCCGCGTTTGCCACACGCGGCGCTTCTCTCTCAGATGTCCTGGGGTTTTATAACTGAATTTATGTCCTTTGTGGCTCTCCTAGAAATACAATGAAGCCAAAAATAATTGTGTTTATTGCAGCTCAGATGGAAGGTTCTTCTGCCAGGAGGTGGCAGAGTTCAGGACCTGGTGGGATGATTTCCAGGCAGAAAAAGGGTCAAGGGATGGAAAAAATCAATAGATTTTAGAAACACAGGTCATTTATTTGCAGCAGTGCTGGATCAAGTCATAACTTCCCTGATTTAGGAAGAATCCTTCCTGGGATCCGCTCAAAATTGCAAAATTAATTAATTTATTTAGCAAGATTAGGATGGAAAACAAAGTCACCTTCAGTTCAACAGCAAATTCTCTACCCACCCCCCTTCAGTATAACTTTATATATTTTTAGTCCCCCAAGCCTTGTAGTGGTTTTGTGCAGGAGCCAAGATGCTGTGGAGTAATGGAAAGCTTAGTCAATCCCCTCCTGGGAATACACATAAATAAGGAAGGTTTGGCACAGGGACGAGCTGACGACACATTTCTTGGGGAGTGCACAGAAAAAGAGAGGGAAAAAAAAAATATCTCAAATACTTTTCCTCACTTGAAAAAAATGGTGCTTTCATGTTAGGCTGAAAATATCCTCCTGGTACCTTCCTATCTCCAAAGTAGCTTGGAAATGAAAGCAGCTTTGCAGGAAGGGCTTCTGAGGAGAATTTGAAGCGGTCTGAATTATCTCCCGTGGTCCTGCCTGGATTCAGGGAAAACTTGGAATTATTTTACCAAAGGAGTTGAATTCTCCTCAGTTGAATTTGACCTTGCCTCCCTCTCCTCAGACCCCTCCTGCCATGGGACAAGCACACACCCTTTCCCCCTTAAAGCAAAAAAAAAAAAAAAACCCAAAACCCCACACAAATGAATTCAGCCTTTGCCCCTCAGAGGATGCGGAGGAATTAAAAATCTCTGCACATTCCATGAGATGCCACTTCCCCAGCGTTATTTCCCTCCCTGCAGCAATTGCTGCTTAGAACTAACTCCAAACAGCCAGAACCAAATTTTATCAGTGGTTAATCCTGTTAGAGGGACACAAACTGGGGGATTAAGTGGGTTCTTTCCTCCACCAGTTCCCACCAAGATCCAGAACTTGAGGGTTCCTCACCTTCCCTGGGATATTTTGTGGAAAACTTGGTGGCCCACCACACTCCAGAGCCCCAGGACTGACAGATAGACAGAGATTTCACCCAAACATCAGGTTGTCATTTCTTTCTGAGAGAGGAGACACGAAATGGGTGGTGTTTGTGCAGTTTTGGGGTGGTTTGAGCTCACACAGCTGGAGAATTGTGATCCTACAACCAGGCAGGGCCTACAAGCCCACAGCTGGCTTTGCTTTGGGTTCATAACTCCACAGAAATGGCTTTGGCTCAGGGAAGACCTTTCTTACCAGGAGCTCAGCCATAATTTGATGTTATACCACATTTTGAGTCCAGGCCAGCTTTTGAAATGTACATTTTGAGTGGAATCTCACGAGTCCTCCTCAAGGTGTCTTTCTGTCCAGCCTTTTGCAGGTCATGGGCAAGGCAAATATGGAAATCCTTGAATCAAACAAGTGTTGGACATTCCCTGGGGACACCTGGAGAGGCCAAGAAGTCCTTCTGTGATGGAACTACAGGTGATTGGGACAGTCCTGGTCTTGTTGGAGAGCATTTTAATTGACCACATGTCACAACAAAGCCCTTCCGCTGGAGGCTTGGAATCTGGGAAGGAAATCAGAAGGATCTGGGTTTTTTTAAGCTGGATGATTACCAACTTTACTTCATATAATCCATATTATTCCATATAATGGAATATTCTGAGTTGGAAGGGACCCACCAGCATCATCCAGTCCAACTCCTGGCCCTGCACAGACATCCCAAAATTCCCACCCTGTCCCTGGGAGCACTTTCCAAACCTTCCTGGAGCTCTGGCAGCCTTGGGGCTGTGCCCCTTCCCTGGGGAGTCTGTCCAAGAGGGAATGTCCCAAAAGAGAGGGAAAAAATTTAGAAAACCCTCCTGGACTAAATCTCACCAGAATTAAGTGTTATTGGCTTTTTTAAACTAAGACAGCGTAAGTTATCCTGTACTGAATTTTTTTTTTTGGATGCTTAAATGTGGGAAGTGAATTTGTAGAGAATTCTCAGAGCTTGATAGAAGGTTCACATTGTATACATCTGTGTACAGACTTTGAGATAAGAAATGTTAACTTAGAAATACCATGGAATAGGTCAGATATTGTTGAGAGAGAAATAGAACTAGAAACAAGTTTCAAAGGATGATTTTGTAAATAAGACTAGATACTTCAGAGAAATAGAACTAGGAAAGATGTATTGTAATAAGACCTACAAAGTGTAATTTTAGATGATTGGCTTTAAGGCATTTACAGCATGGTGTGGCTGAAGCTGATAGGTCAAGAAACACTAATAATGTATTGTAATTAAGAAATAGTTGGTTTCTGATTGTGATAGTGTGAATTATAACACCTGTATTGTCTCACCCTCCACATGAGACTGAAAACAGAGTAAAAGTTTTTAAAACACCTCTCAGTTGCCCCATTGTAAGAGCCTAAATGAGAGATGTGAGACTCCAGGCAGCTCTCCAAAATGCAGTTTATTCCACCCAAGGTGTCACAGCAGTCCAGGGTGGTGGGTGACAGAGCCTGTGCCTCCAGCTGTCAGCTCCAGCTGCAGCCAGGCCTGGAGACCCTGAGTTTAGGTCACAATGCATTATAGACTTTTCTTTTGGTCACAATGCATTATATCCTTTTCTTTGCTGAGTATCTTCATCCAGTAGAACCAATCTATACCTTAACTTTTATCTCTAGCCCATCATAACTACTATAATTACCATATTCATGTTACTGTTCTCCAATCACTATAAGTTAGTGCATTACAGTTTCAGCCAGAAGTTGTTTCTCAGTTTTCTTGCAGTGGAAAATTCTGAGACCTTTTTTCTACTTGCAACATTTGCTGCCTTGTTTGCCTGTGCTCTCTTTCTGCTTGGTAAAAACATCTTCTTGTTTGGGGTGGGTTTATCCTTTAAGTCATTAAAACCCCTTGTAACTAACACACCCTTTGCCTCCTTGGTTATCCAGTGAGACTGGCTCAGCAATTCTTTTCTTTTATATTAAAATTTGCTTCCATCTCTATTCCTTCTTCAGATTCTGCATTCAAAAATCTTTCTGCTAAGCATCTGTGAGACTTTCTTGTCAAAACTTTCATCCTTCCCAGCACCCCATCTCTAGGTCAGGTTGAGGGGAAAGGAGGATTTACTGAAGGGGGTGTGGGTGCAAAGGAAAAGCAGAATTGGAGAGGTGAGCAAGGCAGGCCCTGGGTGTGAGGAGGAGCTGCAGGCACCAGAATGGGGTGGGGATTAATCCCAGCAGCTCCTGGATGGACAGAAGGAACCACTCCTGCCCTCAGGCACTGCAGCCTCCTCCTCCATCTGCTGGGAATGCCTCAAGCTGTGCCAGGGGAGCTTCAGGATGGACACCAAGAGGAATTTCTTCATGGAAAGGGTGGTCAGGCATTGGAAAGGACTGTCCAGGGAGGTGGAGGAGTCCCTGTCCCTGGAGGTGTCCAAGGATGTGGCACTCAGCACTCTGGGCTGGGTGACAAGGAGGTGACTGGTCACACTTTGGGCTGGATGAGCTTGAGGCCTTTTCCAACTTCAATGATTCCATGATTCTGTGACTCAGGTTGGTGAGAAGAGGAATCTGGACAAGACAATTTGGTTGGTGGTTCGTGAGTTTGTGGATGAAGACTTGGAAGAGATTCAGGCCCAATGTGACCATGTTCACAAGGTCTGAGGATGAGGGAAGAGATGAGGATCTGACTCCATGCTTCAGAAGGCTTTATTATTTATATTAGATTTGTTATTTTATGATATATATTATATTAAAGCTATACTAAAAGAATAGAAGAAAGGATTTCATCAGAAGGCTGGCTAAGAATAGGAAAAGAAGGAATGAATAACAAAAGCTTGTGTCTCGGACAGAGAGTCTGAACCAGCTGGACTGTGATTGACCATTAATTAGAAACAACCACATGAACCAATCACAGATCCACCTGTTGCATTCCACAGCAGCAGATAACCATTGGTTACATTTTGTTCCTGAGGCCTCTCAGCTTCTCAGGAGAAAAGTTCCTAAGGAAAGGATTTTTCAGAAAATATCATGGCTACAGCCCAACATATATATATATATATATTATATATATATATGTCGGATGTAGGGATGCTAAAGGCACAGAGTTCAGATCCTGCCTAAGGCTGCCAGAGGAGAGGAAAAATATTCAATTTGTTAAATGATCTCCCCAAGCTCTGGTTTGCTTTGTCACTGTGGCCCAGTGATCCCCCAGGGCAGGAGAAGTCTCACCACCATTACTGAGCTCTCCCCAGGCCTCTGCTGCATCCAGCTCATTCTCCCCACTGTAAATATTCCCAGGGAAAGGAAAAGTGTCCTTCTTTAGGACAAACTCTCCCCTTGCAAGGTGCTGCAGGGCAGGAAATCCATGGCTGCTGCTGTGCCTGTAGGGAGCTCAGAGGAGGGGAGGCTCCACATCATTTTTGGGAATCACTCAGCATCCCTTCCCCTTCTTCTGAGGGTCAGCAGCAGCACAGGGTGGAGATTGCAGTTTTTCCTGGGAAGTTCAGAGAAAGGTTTGGCTGTGGAATGGTGAAAAGTAAAAATTTCCCTGTGGAGGGAACATCCAGCTTGGAAATGCCTTTGAGCTGTTTTATTCTGATAATGTCCAACTGCCAACTAACAAATAGACTCTAATCTGATAACACTGGTGTCAAATGAGTGTGATAAGCCCCAGAAACAAATAACTTCCAAGCAGGGGTTGTCCCCAGTTTTGTTTTACAGGGACAGGCATTTCCAGGGAAAGCTGTCCTTTCCAATTTCCCTCCTCACAACAAACATCTCCCCTGAAAGTGATGAGCACAACCCATTCCCAAAGGGAAGAAACCACTGCAGGAAATACACTTTCAAGCAGGAAAAATGGCCCCACTCAGCTCCATCTCATGCAGCCCTTGGCACTGGATCCACCCTGGGAGAGGTCCCAGCTCTGGGTAATTAAGAGAACACACGCTGGAGCTGAGCCCAGTGAAAGCAAACATGTGCTCCTTAAGTGCACTGACATTTATTATGGTAAAATTCCCTTTTCATGCTGTTTTTTCCACATTTCTGCTTCCCAGCATCATGGCCTGGAGGCAGGAAGGGGTTGCTGAGGCAGTTGGAGTGAAGATGAGCTGTTATTTTATACATGAAGCTGCACCTACTTGCTCCAAGTCCAGGAAAAGAAAAAAAGAAGGAAATAAACCCTGTCAGCAACTCATCCACAGGAGGAGGTTGTCTGAAGTGTTCAAAAGGAAAAAACAAAGGGAAGGCTAAGGGAAAATGGGATTGTTGGGCATTTCATCAATTCCAGCCCTTCTGCAGGGTCACCCTCTGGTCCTCTCTGAAGTTTCCAGCAGTGCTGATGTGCACTGGGGGTTATCTGGACATCAGCTGGTAAAACAAGCCAGGAGGACTGTGACAGAATCCTCCTTCCCAGTCTCCAGGCCAGATGGTGGAGGATTGGACTGGTTGGTTTCTTCTCCCATGGGTGAAATTGAGGGAGTGGAGGATCCACATGGGCTCCACAGGCCTTGGATGTGGTTTGGTGTCCACACTCAGGTCCTTTCCATCCAAAAGGACCTTGAGTAGGTGGGCAGTGCATCCAAGTGGGAAGAAAACATTTTGACAGCACAAAGCATGAGGGATGGTAAAACTGGGATAAAGGAGGAAAGGAAAAGATCAGCTTCCCACAATTAAAGCATTGTGACCTGTAGGACTGACTGGATGTACTCAGTAACCAATAAGGATTAAGAATTTAGTTTGGTGTTCAGGAAGCACTAAAGGCTGGGAAAATGTTTGGAACTTGCTGCGGACATTTCAGGCCCTCTCTGGGAGCAGGGGTCAGAAACAGGTTTGGAAAAAACCTCCAGAGGAAGGTCTGAGGTTGGGCCCTGCTTAAGAGGAGGTGCTGCAGGTCTTTCTTGCAGCTCTCACGGTGGGCACAAGTTCTTTTGAGGTTTTCACCTGCTGTCACTACATTGGTGCCTTTCCTCATCCTGCCGCACTTCATTTCCAGCCACGTGCAGCTCATTGAGGCCCAAGGGATCATGTCAGAATCATGGAATGGTTTGGGTGGGAAGGGACCTTAAAGATCATCTCGTTCCAACCCCTGCCCTGGGCAGGGACACCTTTCACTGGGCCAGGTTGCTCCAAGCCCTGTCCAACCTTGTCCATTTTACACCCATGACAGTGGTGATGTCCTCAGGATGGCGCTGCTCTCCTCAGTCCTCCATGGAAGCATTTAGGTTGGAAAAGAGCTGTGAGATCATTGATTCACCGAGATCTCTGCCCCTGCCCATGTTCCAGACACATCCTGCTCGTGACCAGAGCAATTCTGGGTGACTCCATGGGATCAGAACTGCAGGATAAACTCCACTGGCCCCTGCCTCCATCCCAGCAAGGAGCCAGAGTGAACAGATGCCTCTTCTGAGCTGTCCAGATGGTTCAGAGGCTGAGAAAGGCACAAGAAGGATCTTAGCCCACGGCAGCTTTCAAGTGGCCAAAGGGATCTGGAGTGAGCAATGACCTTCATCAACCTCCTTAATGGAAATGTGTCCTTGCAGCAGCAGCAGCAGGAGGAGGAGGAGGAGGAGGAGGAGCAGGAGAGGATGAGGAGGAGGAAGAGGAGAGGATGAGGAGCAATCTCTCTGCATCTCTCACACCACAGATATTTTGGCTGTGCAAACATTTTGAAGTGAGAGCAGCGTGCAGTTTGCTCTTACCACTGGAAAATCTACTTTTCCACCCCAATTTTTTGCTTTCTAGGGAGCTTGCCAGGGAGTACCTAATCACATTAGAGGAAAAGCACTTCCTTGGGATGGAGGCAGGCATTGGAAATAAAGGAGAATGTGGGCTGGTCTCTGTGAGGGAGGTAAGGCAAAAGCTCCACCAGAGGATAGACTTGTGAAGCTCATCACTGCAGGAAATGGCACCTTTGGGGTCCAAAGGATCATCAAATTGAGTAAAAGTGGGTCTGGAGGCATTGAAAGAGAAGATGGATGGATGGATGGATGGATGGATGGATGGATGGATGGATGGATGGATGGATGATAGATGGATGGATGGATGGATGGATGGATGGATGGATGGATGGATGGATGATAGATGGATGGATGGATGGATGATAGATGGATGGATGGATGGATGGATGGATGGATGGATGGATGATAGATGAATGGATGATGGATGGATGGATGGATGGATGGATGGATGGATGGATGGATGATGGATGGATGGATGGATGGATGGATGGATGGATGGATGGATGGATGATGGATGGATGATGGATGGATGATGGATGGATGGATGGATGGATGGATGGATGGATGGATGGATGGATGGATGATGGATGGATGATGGATGGATGGATGGATGGATGGATGGATGGATGGATGATGGATGGATGATGGATGGATGGATGGATGGATGGATGGATGGATGATGGATGGATGGATGGATGGATGATGGATGGATGGATGGATGGATGAATGGATGGATGGATGGATGATGGATGGATGGATGGATGGATGGATGGATGGATGGATGGATGATAGATGGATGGATGATGGATGGATGATGGATGGATGAATGGATGGATGGATGGATGGATGGATGATGGATGGATGGATGATGGATGGATGGATGGATGATGGATGGATGGATGATGGATGATGGATGGATGGATGGATGGATGGATGATGGATGATGGATGGATGGATGGATGGATGGATGGATGGATGGATGGATGGATGATGGATGGATGGATGGATGGATGGATGGATGATGGATGGATGATGGATGGATGAATGGATGGATGGATGGATGGATGGATGATGGATGGATGGATGATGGATGGATGGATGGATGATGGATGGATGGATGATGGATGATGGATGGATGGATGGATGGATGGATGGATGATGGATGATGGATGGATGGATGGATGGATGGATGGATGGATGGATGGATGGATGGATGGATGATGGATGGATGATGGATGGATGGATGATGGATGGATGATGGATGATGGATGGGATGTCTGGGATGAATGGGATGTCTGGAAGTCTTGATTATAAGCTGCTCAAAGCAGCACTTCAGGATCTCCAAAGATGTGTGTTGAAATGTCTTCCCCACAAAATATTTCTCATTCCAAAATAATTTCAGGTCTAGTGGAAGGTGTCCCTGCCCTGGACAGGTAGTTTGGAACCAGAGGGTCCTTAAGGTCCTTTGCAACCCAAACCAATCTATGATTCTGTGATTTCCTATGGGAAAATCCATGCATTTCAGTGGAAGATGTTCAGCCATCTCCTGGGTCAAATTTCCTCTGAATGGGTGATGTGCTCAGCTCCAGCTACCTGAATTCACTTTTGCAGGTCAGAAAGGACTGGTTGCTACACTGAAATTAAACTGGATTTTTTGAAGGGCTCTTGGCTACCAGAGTGAGGGTGCAGATAAAGTTGCTCCCTGGGCAACACCAAATGTTGGGGGTTTTTTCTGTGTTCCTAACCCAGGTGACAACATGACAATTTAGGATTCTTGCTCCCAAGAGGTTCTTGGAATGGTTGGAAATAAAAAGGTTTTAATAAAAGGCAAAATAACAAAACTTTTTACAGAGAAAAACCAATCGAGGTGCAAGAGGCCCTCCTGTCCCTGGTAAAACACCCCACAAAAGCCATTATTTTCTTTGTTCTCTTCTTTTTCTAGCAAATTGCCTAAGCAGGACTTTTTGGCTCCTGTCCAATTAGCCATCCTTAAGTTTGAGGTGAAGTCCCCAAGTCCTATAAGATGCCTTTTCACCTCGTTGAGGAGAGAAACTTCTGAGCTTATTCCCTTTTTATAAAAACAAAAAATAGTTTTGTCACTCCATCAACAGAAGGCACATCCCCACAGACAGGAGAAGGTTGTTCTCTATCAGACAGGAGGGAAGGACCTGTGAAGGGCTTGTAGATCTTGTCCATTGGAAATGAAACTCCTGAGGGAGTCCCGTGGGATGTGAGAGGATTTGTCCAACTGCTTGGAGAGCAGATGGAAGAGCCTTCCTCTGGTCACTCCTTTTTTAAATTATGCATCCTCCATCTGCTGCCTGGAGCACAGACGTGCTCACAGAGCTGCTGCCTTCCCAAAATAACCCAGGACTTGGGGAGAGGCTTTGCACACTGTAAGAGCCTAAATGAGAGATGCAGGACCCCAGGCAGCTCTCCAAAATGCAGTTTATTGTACCCAAGGTGTCACAGCAGTCCAGGGTGGTGGGTGACAGAGCCTGTGCCTACAGCTGTCAGCTCCAGCTGCAGCCAGGCCTGGAGACCCTGAGTTTAGGTCACAATGCATTATAGACTTTTCTTTTGGTCACAATGCATTATAGACTTTTCTTTGCTGAGCATCTTCATCCAGTAGAACCAATCTAGACCTTAACTTTCATCTCTAGCCTATCATAACTACTGTAATTACCATATTCATGTTACTGTTCTCCAATCACTATAAGTTAGTACATTACAGTTTAAGTCAGAAGTTGTTTTTCAGTTTTCTTGCAGTAGAAAATTCTGAGGCCTTTTTTCCACTTGCAACATTTGCTGACTTGTTTGCCTGTGCTCTCTTTCTGCTTGGTAAAAACATCTTCTTGTTTGGGGTGGGTTTATCCTTTGCTCTAAGCCATAAAACCCCTTGTAACTCACACACCCTTTGCCTCCTTGGTTATCCAGTGAGACTGGCTCAGCAATTCTTTTCTTTTATATTAAAACTTGCTTCCATCTCTATTCCTTCTTCAGATTCTGCATTCAAAAATCTTTCTGCCAAGCATCTGTGAGACTTTCTTGTCAAACTTTCATCCTTCCCCACAGCACACCCCTGCCTTGCCTGGCCCAGGCTCTCTCAGCTTCTCTCCTGTGCTGGTGGCCCTGCAGGTGAAGGTTGGATGTCAGCTGGAGGGCATGGAGTGGTGCAGGTTTGGCCAGCCCAAAATGCCACCATGCCAAAGGAAACTTGCTCCCTCTTTCCCATTTTACATCCTTTGCTTTGGCTGCTCCACCTGCATGGAGAGGGTCTCAACGTGGCACCTGAAAATGTCACTGAGCCCCGGATGGGCTTTGAATTTGGAAAGCTCTGGGTCACAGAGCTGGGTTTTGACACCCTGAGGAAGCTGCTCCTGCTTTCCCACCAGTTCAGAGCATCCCTGGATGAAGGTGGAAATGTGTTGGCCCAGCACATCCCTGGAGCAGAACCAAGGTCCCTTCCCTCAGGTCCCCTCCATCCCTGCCAGCCCTGCTCCACCACACTGCACATGTTTCATTCTTTGCCTCTTTCCCCTGACTCTAAATCAGTTCTGTCAGCTCCTTAATTATTTTAATTTTTCTTCATTCTCCAAATCCCTCAAATATATTTTATATATAGGGTACAGGCTTAAAAAAGAAAGCTACCGCTGTGCCCTTGCCTCTGAAATATTACCAGAAAAAATGTGTGTATTTCATCTCTGTCTTTCATTTTTCCAGACATTTTCTGCTTTGAAGAAGCTTGAAACAGTAATAGACTGATGGCTACACTCCAACTCTATTGATTAACAGTGAGTGGTCAAGCTCTTCAGTGCCTGAAAATACATCCAGAAACGGGGACAGGTGAATTATTGCATTTTCCCGCAGATGGAAGGAGCGGGGGGAGGATAAAACCTGCAAGGGGGACTTCAAAAGAGACCTGCCCTCCCCGTGTCCAAATCCCCACTGGTGTGAAGTCCTGGTGTGGGGGAGAACCAATGATTCTTTCAGAGGCTCAGCACAGCACAGGGCTAAATCATTTATAAATATTGCAGCTCCAAACTGCCTCTGTTTAACGAGGGGAGAGCGGGGAAGGGAAGCAAGTGGGAACACTCTCCCACAGTTTTAAACAAGAGCTCAGTGCTGACAGCAGAAATCTCTTCCCAGCCATTCCAGTCCTCACCAAAGGTCACATTTTCAGTGCATTTTAGGACAAAAAAGAAAATGAAAAATAAGGAAGCATTGCAGGCTGCAGGATTTGCAGAAAGCCAAGGGCAGTAAAGTTGTGCTGATGGACAGTGGGACAGAGGGACAGTAGGACAGAGGGCCTTCACCCTCCTTCCAGAAGGATCCTCTCTGCAGTTTTGGAAGCTCCTGGAGCAGCTGCTGGGCTCCAGGGATAACAGCCTGGGGATTCCTGTGGAGGCAAGGAAGAGGAGCAAAGCTTGGAAGCAGAGTGGAGACCTCACTTTGAGGTTCCACAGCCACATCCCCCCCATTCCTCCACCTCCTGCATCCTCTGGGAGAGGTGTGAGCTTGCACCAAACATCAGAGAATCCATTTTTTGCCTTCAGAAAGATGGGGAATATTTTGAATTTTGTTGGTTTGTTTTTTGGGTTTTTTTTTTTTTTAATCTGACTGCTGCTGGGATGGAAAAGCATTTTGCCCCTTTAATTTGAATTCCAGTTCTGTGCCCAGGCTGGGGGGCAGCTGAGGGCAGGTGCCAGCAGGGATGATGGGCAATAGGTCACTGCAGCTTGCAGGGTGAGTCAGGGAGAAGCCAGGAGAATTTGCAGCTCCTCTGCTGCACCTGCTGCAATATTTGCTGTATCTGAGAGTGTTCCCAAACTGTCTTTCAACTGAGCAGCCAAGCAAAGTTCTCCATTTGCATTTTAGGTGCTGCAGCAACCCCCAAGGCTGTTCAGGACGTTCCAAAACTGCCATTTCCAATCTTTCTGCAGTTAACTGTGAGTGATGCTTGCCTGGCTGGAATAGATCACCAAACTCAGGTCCTGACAGGATTAATGCACTGGAAAAAGGCTCAAAAAGGCTCAGAAAGGGCTCAAAAAAGGAAAAAGGCCTTCAGTGAGGCCAGGTGTTCTTTGAACACAGCAATTTTGTGAGCCCACGTGTGGCTGGTGAGTTTTGGATGGACCAGAAATGCTCCAGTGGGAAGTTGTTGAGGGAAGAAAAATAGAGGCAGCTACAGAATGAACAAGCATCTGTGGGAAGGAGAGATATGAAGGAAATGTTTTCATCTGCAAAAATGCCTCAGTGAATAGCTGGATGAGAGTCACTGATATTAACACACAGCTGAAAGCTGGAGAGTTCAAAGGAGAATGGATCTCTGGGCACAATAAACTAAAGGAAGTTCAAACAGGAGAATGGATCTCTGGGCACAATAAACTACAGGAAATTCAAAAAGGAGAATGGATCTTTGGGCACAATAAACTGAAAGAAATTCAAAAAGGAGAATGGATCTTTGGGCACAATGAACTAAAGGAAATTCAAACAGGAGAATGGATCTCTGGGCACAATAAACTACAGGAAATTCAAAAAGGAGAATGGATCTTTGGGCACAATGAACTAAAGCTCAAAGGAGAATGGATCTTTGGGCACAATACAGGACATTCAAAAAGGAGAATGGATCTTTGGGCACAATAAACTAAAGGAAATTCAAAAAGGAGAAAGGATCTTTGGGCACAATGAACTAAAGCTCAAAGGAGAATGGATCTTTGAGCACAACAAACTAAAGGAAATTCAAAAAGGAGAATGGATCTTTGGGCACAATAAACTAAAGGAAATTCAAAAAGGAGAATGGATCTTTGGGCACAATCAACTAAAGGAGGTGATGATACAGAAGTCCAGGCAGCTGAAACACTACAAGAAAATAAAAGAGTTAAGGCCCATTCTCTGTCCTTTTACTTATCTTTTAACAGAATGGGATTTAAATTGTGTTATTCCCATTACATGCAAGAGACTTTGCCAAGGGGGTTTCATCTGTTGTGCAGAGCTCTCGGCCCCCATTTCAAGTTAAAATATTTTCCAAAGCCTTTTTGCAGGAGGAACTTGCTTGGAGAGTGGGGCTCTGAGCATCCTTGTGACAGGGAGTGATTCAGCCTCACCAACTGCTCTGACCCCAATCTCACCTTGTTCCTCCCCAGGCCTGTATTTTCACATCTCTTTTTATTTCTGCATGTTTGAATTCAATAGCTTTTTTTTTTTTTTTTTGGTTGGTTGGTTTTTTTAAGGACTGGTAAGGGAGTGTTTATTGGATGCTGACAAATCTGTTGTCTGAGCAGCTTTCCTAATAAACCAGATTATTTTTGTTGATGCTGATAGCTACAGGAACCACTGTCTGCCATGGATCTGCATCATCTGTTTGACTCCACACCCCTCAGGAGAGCTTCTGCTTGTTTCCTGCATTATGATCAGGAACTTCAATACTCACACAGGGTAACTCTCCCCACTCCACTTCCCTCCATTGATTTCCACATGGGTTGCTCAAAACCCTTGGGAATTCCCCCTGATGGATCTGGGACTGGGATAATATGAAAACAGATTCAGGGTAAGCAATGAGTAGCAATAAAACCACATCCATGCAGCTTTAATATCAGCAGTGCAGAAGCATCCCCGAGCACAATTTCATTGATTTTAGTGGAATTATGTCATGCATTCATTTGAGCCAGAACCACAATATATATTCCAGTGCTCCTGGAAACCCTCTTGGAATTTATTCTCCACTGGAGGAGGTTCCATTAGAATAAAGTGATGCCACTTTTAACCATTGATCAGAAAATATTGTAGCAGAGGAATTGCAGAGGACCTCACAGCAGACTGACCTTTTGCTGTGTGGCAGGGAGATTGCTGGAAAGAAAGGAACAATTAAAGAATTATTTGCTGAGGGCACCCAGGGGCACTAAAACCCCTGCATTACAGCAGGCTTGGGCTCTGGCTGTGCCCTTTATGTTCAGCTTGCAACGGAAGCTCCTCTCGAGAAACAGATATAATATTTTTGCAGCCTTGTGACAAGAGAGCCTTGAGAAATTTCAGATCAGCTCACTTGGAGGGAACAAAGGCTGCCCAAGTGAGTCAAGTTCACTCCTCAGTAGCCATGACAACACTTTCAAGAACTCACAATTTAGGGAAGAAGGGAAATAAATTCTGATTGGCGACACAAAGTGATCCATTGCTGCTCCTCTGTTGTCTGCAAGTGCCTGGACAGCTCCAAAGTTGAGAAACTTTGGTGCTTGGTGACATCCTGGGGAGGAGGGAGGATGTGTTTTGTCCCAAATGATGTCAGAGCTCAGGGAAGGGCAGGATGGGATGCTGCAGACCCTTTGTGTGTGTCTGTGGTGGTGTTCACAGGGGTCCCAGGACAAGGGAAGAGATGAGAATCTTGACTCTGTTTCAGAAGGCTGATTTATTATTTTATGATATATATAATATTAAAAGAAAATTATATATTAAAACTACACTAAAAGAATAGAAGAAAGGATTTCATCAGAAGACCAGCAAGGAATAGAAAAGAGTGGAATGATAATAAAATCTTGTGACTGACCAGAGAGTCCGAGACAGCTGGACTGTGATTGGCCATTAATTAAAAACAACCACATCAGACCAATCAAAGATGCACCTGTTGCATTCCACAGCAGCAGATAATCATTGTTTACATTTTATTTCTGAGGCCTCTCAGCTTCTCAGGAGAAAAAATCCTAAGGAAAGGATTTTTCAGAAAATATGTCCATGACATGTGTCCTTGGAAAGCAGGGGAAGGAGGTGGGAGCAGCTCCTTCCAGCTCCTCTCTTGGGTGCTTCTGGAGGACATTGTGACTCCCAGGACTGCATCAGAGACACAAAACAGGAACAGAATGCTCATCCTGAGGTGCCTCAGTGTAAATCCAGGAGGAAGGCTGAGATGCTGCAGGGATGGTTCAAGCAGAACAGTCAGACCTGAAGGGGAGCCTGGGATGTCCTTCATGCTCCACCCTGCTGGCCCCTTGTCCAGGGTCACAACCAGCTGCAGGGCAGGATTATTATTATTATTATTATTATTAATAATAATAATAATAATAATAATAATAATAATAATAATAATAATGCAAATCCTTTCTCAATGGAAGGGTATCCTTGCAAGTGCTTGCCTTCCAAGTCACATCTGCTCTTTGAAAGTCTATTTGCCTTCTTTCCATTCACTCAGGAAGTTTGCTACAATTTTATTAGGATTTTTTTTAGTCTTTTATTTTTTTTCTCCATCTTTTTGGCTGTAATAGCTGCCCTCCAGCTGTATCTCTTTTTTGCTTTTCATCCAGACAGTTTCTGCCAGTGTCAGTACCCAGCTGGGCTGTGGGAAACCAGAACCTTCACT
The DNA here is from genome assembly GCF_037042795.1 of Molothrus aeneus. Taxonomy (NCBI): domain Eukaryota; kingdom Metazoa; phylum Chordata; class Aves; order Passeriformes; family Icteridae; genus Molothrus; species Molothrus aeneus. The sequence continues at coordinate 71,271,911 of NC_089649.1, forward strand.
GGTCAGTAAAGGGTCAGTGGGAGCTTCAGAGTGTTCACAGCAGAGGGAAAAGGGATTAAAAGATCAATGGTTGCTTGCTTTGCCAGTCCCATATGGGGTCAGCAGGGCAGGAGACAGGGTAATGTCCCCTGTGCTCTCCTGGAAATCTGTCTGCTCCCAGCCAGAGGGTCAGGAGCAGTAAATCCATTATTCTGTCCTGTCCAGCTTTGTTAAAGAAGGGGAAAAAAAAAAGAGTGACAAGTGTGGGATTGATGGGGACCATGGTGATGCAATGGTCTGTTCCTCAGGAGTGGAGCTGAAGCATCCATGTCTATTCCAGGGCCTCCTAAAAGCCTCCTCAGATGGTTCCAGGATGGTTCCTGGACATAGCCCTGTTCCACAGTGTAGGGGGATACAGTATGGGTAAATGAAGGTGATATAGAATGTAATCTTATCCCCCAGTGAGTTGCAGCTGAACCAATTACTAAAGATTAGGAGCAGGCCTGATCTTAACAGGCCACACCTGTAGCCAATAAGAACAAGTGGTATAAAAGAGTGGATTGGTGGGAACTGGAGTCAGATGACTGCTGCAAGGACCAGGAAGAGTCAGTGCTTAGAGGAGATGCCTGTGAGAAACACTGAGGAGGCGCGAAACTCTGGTGGTGTGGAATCCTTGCACTCTAATGGTAATAGAACTCTTGTGATATATAAGAGAACCAATTGTGACCCCAATGTGATTCTGGAGAAAAAGGATTAAAATGCTAAACTATATTGCCCCATGGATTTGGGGAAACTGGATTTGACCATATAACCCTGTGGATTTGAGGGAACCAGGATTTGAATACTAAACTATTGACAAAATATATCCATTACAGCTATAGTGTTTGTTAAATATGAAGATAAGCACTTTGTAAACTATAAAACTGAACTAACATTTAGAAATATATGTATCTATACTATAATATGCTGTTGGAACACCTGTATAACTCTTAATTCTAAATTAAATGTACAAATATGTCATAATGTTAATTTATTTGAATACGTACTTCTGGAAATGCTGCCACTCTGTAGTTAAAAGAAAAAAGGGGAATTGTAGGAGGATACAGTATGGGTAAATGAAGGTGGTACAGAATGTAATCTTATCCCCTAAAGAGTTGCAGCTGAACCAATTACTAAAGATTAGGAGTAGGCCTGATTTTAACAGGCCACACCTGTAGCCAATAAGAACAAGTGGTATAAAAGAGTGGATTGGTGGGACCTGGAGTCAGATGACTACTGCAAGGACCAGGAAGAGTCAGTGCTTAGAGGAGCTGCCTGTGAGAAACACTGAGGAGGCACGAAACTCTGGTGGTACGGAATCCTTGCACTATAATTATAATAGAACTCTTGCACTATATAAGAAAACACCACAGGGGGAAGAGGCTGCAGCCCTGGCAGATGAAAATAAACCATCAGATTAAGCACATCCTGAGAGAGCTGGAGCTGTTTGCACACCAGGATGTGTTGGGCACCTCTGCACCTCCAAAATCTGGAATAGGTCATGAGCAAAACACCACGCCCAAAAATTCTCCTCTCCTCTGCCCTGCCTCAGTGCAGCTCCAAAATCTCCTTTTGTTGCACTGAAAGCTCTCTGGACACAACTGCAATCCATCTAAAATGTGAAATTTTCACTAATTTTAGAATGTTAGTGAACAAACCCCACCTCTCCTGAGGAAACAAAGCTGGCTGTGCATGGAGGTGACTCTCACCACCATATCAAGAGATAAGGGGAGGATTTTTGCCTTCAGCTGTGCAGGAATCTGTGATCTCACCAAGGAGTTTTGTTCCAGGTGGGATCAGCTTTCCAAATTCACCCGTGCACAAAAATGTTTTCCATCAGACCAAAGAAAAATGCTTCCACTTCATTCAAATGAAAAAAGGTTAATTTCAATTTCAGTCTTTTATTATAATTTGGTTTTTATCACACTGAAAGAAAACCTGGTGAGGGTTTGTAGTTCTGTGGGGTTCTACATAATGAAATGCAGCAATACGAAAAGAGTCTTTTAAAGGGAAGGAATCCTATTAAAGGACAGGCTTCAGAAGAGTCAAACACCTCCAGAACCACTGTGTTTTCCAAGAAATGGGGATTAATGGCCATAAGGAGCCCCACTGGAAGCATGTTGAGGGAGAGGAGCGGTGGCTGGGGCAGTCACCAGCACTCTTGGTGTGACCTTCATATTCCTGATCCATCCACCAGCTTTTGGGAGGTCTCCTCATCAGCCAAACTTCCAGCAGCTCATCCTGAGCTGCTGGAGCTGCAGATGCTTCAGGTGGAATCACTTTGTTGTAAGGGAAAGCTTTCCCTCCGTGGCCCTGGATGGGCTGAGCTGCTCTCCAGCCCCACTGGAGGCACAGCCATGACCCCCAGGGATCACCAGGGACCCCTCAGCAGGTGGGTGACAAGCAGGTGACAACGTGGAGACCCCCCTAAATGAAGGGGTATCCACCTGAGGTATCTCCCACTCATCCAAACCTTGGCAATCCTGAGGATTATGGAACAGTTTAGGGTGGAAGAAGAACAGTTAAAGGTAATTTAGTTCAACTCCTCTGCAGTGAGCAGGGACCTCTTTGGCAGGGTCAGGCTGTTCAAAGCCCTGCCCACCCTGGCCTGGAATGTTTTCAGGGATCCTGGTTGTCAGATAATCATTAAGGTTGGAAAAACCCTCTAAGATTTTTCAGTCTAATCATTGACCCAGCCCTGCTAAAGCCGCCACTGACACATGTCCCCAAGTGCCACATCCACATGGCTTTTAAATCCCTCCAGGGATGGGGACTCCAACACTGTCCTGGTCAGCTGTGCCAGTGGTTCATAGCCCTTTCCATGAAGAAATTATCCCAAATATCCACCTAAACCTCCCAGCAGCTCTGGCTTCCAACCTCAGTTGTCTCCAACGCTTTTAGATACTTCTTTCCCTAGAAAAATAACATTACAGCGAGTCTGTAAGAACTCAGCTGCTTCAGAAATCCAGAACTCACAGCCTGCAGATCGGAAACCAACTCTTTAAAGAAAATTCTCCTTGAAATCCCTCCCTGTGCCCGGGGCTTTGCAAACCTCCACTTACTCTTGGCATCCGTCTCCACATTGTGTCACTCTCCAGCTCAGTGAAGAAGTTGATTTGAATATTGTTCTATCACACTGTGCCTTGCAGACAGCATTGAGTCAGCTTAAAACCAGCTCAGTGTGTACTGGCTCCCAGTTAATTATAGGCATAAAACATCATTTACTCTGCTGAAAGGAAATGCTTGGAATCCAGAGGGCTCTGTGCTGCAGGCGCTGGGTTTTGTTACCTCTGGGACAGTTTTGTGGCTGGGGGATTACAAATCTTTGAGGGCTGTACCCAGACCTCTCTCAGCGCAGGGGTGAGGGTGTTTTGCTGACAATTTTTTTTCCCCAAAGAGCTTTAATCTAATCCTCAGGAAAGAAAGGAGGAAATTGCACCCTTAGTCAATAATTGCCTGTCTCTTCTTTGGGGTTTTTTAGGTACCTGAGTCTGGCTTGGTCCCTAAAGAATTCCTTCACTGGGTTAGTGTTTCCTCCTGTTCCAGCTCTCCAGGCAGCAGATAGCCATGGTGTTGATGCCCAAATTGAGGATTTATTTTCCCAGAAGCTTTATATTTTTACTATGTCTCCCTCAAACCATTCACAGGAGCTGCATCCTGGCCATTGTTGCCTGAGCATTGCAGGAAAGGTTATTTCCATCACAGGGGTTGGATCACCTCTTAAACCTGCGTCATAAATCTATCTCATGAAATAAATCCATCTCATGAAATAAATCATCACCAGAGAACTGAAAGGAGCCAAGGCTGACGAGGGCCAGTGCCCAGGTGCAAACTCAGAGTTACTCTGGGAGCATTTGCACGCATGGGAGTTTCTGGAGAAACTCTGGAGAGGGTTTGTGGGCACAGAGCAGCCCTGAGGGTTGCCCAGGAGGTTCAGGGACGCTCAGGAGGTTCAGGGATGCCCAGGAGGTTTGGGGTTGCCTTGGCCAGGTGCCTGGGCACGGGGAGGGAGCGTGGCTGGGGACATACGGCGGAGCTGCAGCAACAGCATCCCACCCTCTCCCTCAAGCTGTCAGGAGCACTTCAAATTGGTGGGAGAGGAGCAGGCACAAGCTGGAATATCTCAGGAAGCTCTGGTGGGAGCAGAAATTGCTGGTGAGGGCTTTTCTTGGAGGGGGACACTTTGTTCCCAGCAGTGTTTTGGAAGGGCAGGAGTGGGAAATGCTTTGCTTGTGGAAGGGCACGTAAGCAAATTCTCTGTCCCCACCTCCTGCTCCTTGCTGCTCAATGAAAAAGCAGCTTGTCTGATGCCTCAGGTTTTGGCTTTTGTATTTTTCAGATTCTGTGCTGCTTTATTGTGGGGGTCTGGGCTTTATATTATGGGATGGTGAGCTCTGTGCACAGAGCAGGGAGACAAAACAATTCCTGCTCCAGCTGGGCACCAAGGACAAATGATCCAAACCTCAGGCCCAAGAGCACAAACAACATGGGCTGAAGAGAGAAAAACAAGAAGGATGGGACTGCATGGGCTAAAGCTGGAATTGGACAACGAACTCCAATATGCAAATGGAGCAGAACTGATCCAAGGGAGAGACCCCATGTCTGGTTGTCCATTTTTGTGACCATTTTGGATTCATCTTGTGTTCATTTTGTGATAATTTTGGTTCATCTTGGGTTCATTTTGTGACCATTTTGGTTCATCTTGGGTGCAGCCCTGGCTGGGCTCTTGTGCTGCCCAAGGTGCATCCATCGAGGCCTCCTAATAAATCCCTGCTTTATTCTTTAGCTCTGTCCAACCTCTGTTCTAGGTCAGCCCTCACAAGGCATCACATCCACCTGGTTTTGTAGCAGATCTGGTGTGAAATTTAAGCATTCTCAGGTTTCTCCCAACCAGAGCATCCACAGGGAGGGAGCCAAGGGAAGGATGTTTTAATTTGTCCCACCAGATGCTGTCCTTGAGAATGGCAGCACTTTATGATCATGAACTCAATCCTGCCCCAACACTTCCCTGGATTTTTGCTCCAGCACTGATGCAGAGGGAGAACAAAGCTGGTCAGAGGGATGGAGCAGCTCTGCTGGGAGGAAAAGCTGAGAGAATTGGGCTTGTTCAGCCTGGAGAAGAGAAGGCTTTGGGGTGACCTCATTGTGGTTGTCCAGGACCTGAAGGGAGCTACAAGAAAGATGGAGAGAGACTGGAGAGACAGGACAAGGAGAAATGACTTCACACTGAAAGAGAGCAGGGTTAGATGAAATATTAGGGAAAAAAATCTTTACTGTGGGGGTGATGGACCCTGGCACAGGGTGCCCAGAGCAGCTGTGGCTGCCCCTGGATCCCTGGAAGTGCCCAAGGCCAGGCTGGACGGGGCTTGGATCACCCTGGGATAGTGGAAGATGTGGAATGAGATGACCTTTAAGGTTCCTCCCAAGCCAGACCATTCCATCATTCTGTGATTCTATGAATAGAACAGCCTAAATCTGATAAAGGTCAAACTTCCTGGGGAAACTGAGGCACTGGGTGCACTTGGGACACGACCCCAAATCCCAGCAAACCTTTAAGCAGTTCCAAAGACAAACTTGTGGCTCCAGCAAGCACTGCCAACCACAAACCCTCTTTAGGATTTATTTAAGTGATGAGCAACCAGAAATAGGGTCCTCTTCTTCCTCACCAGCACATCCTGAACCCCACAGCATCTCCCACAGGGATTATCCTGTTCCAGCACTGCTGGAATGTTTTCTGGTGGGGACACAAGCAGCAGGACCAGCAGGGAAATAAAAGCTCTTAGAAGAACCCATCATTCTGTATTTTGTCATGATTCCACTTCTCTTTTTTAATGTGCTCTGAGGAGATGGGAAGAATTGCTCCAGGTCTGGGAGAAAGAAAGGACCCCAAAGGGAAAGAGAAGTTGCCCACAAGCCTTTTGAACCAGGGGAAAAAACAAAGGCAGAAATAAATATCCAAATGGGGGAAAAAAATCAAAACCACACTTAAAATGTTGTTTTGTTGCTCTTGTTTTGCTGCAGAGGAGTTTGAAGTTCTCCATATCCTGGGTGTGCTACAGGAGCAGCAGAGTTGAGACTCAGGCTTTTAATGAAGTTTATGTAAATTTGGTGATGTTTATACTTAGCAGAACAGATTTAGGAGTACTAATAAAGCAGCAGATGAGGCGTAGAAAAGAGCTGGTGAAGTTTTCCACCACTGTTATTTTTTACCTTCCTCCCACCATTCCCAACAAAAAAGAGTCTGTTTCTGTTGCCAGCTTCTCTTCACAACAAGAGCTTCTGAAATGCTGTTTATCCTTCAGTGCTGCTGAAGCATCTCCCAGTTCAGTTTTGTCCCATTGCCTTCCCTCCAGGAGAACAACCCAGCCCATGTTTGTTTTCCCTTCAAGCAAATTAATTTTTCCCAACTCCACTTTGGGATCTTTGTTCGCTGCCAGGATTTTTGTTGGGCTGGAGTTGAAGCAGCCTTTTCCTTTGGGAGGAGGTGAGGGTTTACCCTGGGTTTGGAGTCAGGGATGTTGAGGAGGAGCAGGATGAGCTTCATCCCTGGGGAGGAGGAGGAGGAGGCAGAGCTGGCCCTGCCCAGCAATGGTTGGTGATTGGTGGTGCTTTGCTTTTCATTATGCAAAGGGACAAGGCCTAAATTTAGGACTGGCATGGTCAAGGCTTAGCTTTGAGATGAAATTTCATCACACATTTTCCTACAGCAGAAGGAGAATCCTGGAAAACACAACCCCCCCCCCCCAATATATAAGCAACCAATCTTGATATTTCATTCATTTTTATGGGAACTGATAATCTGTTGTTTTCAACATCCACTGGTGCTTTGATGCCCACCAGGGAGAACCTTGCAGAGGTTTCATGGCAGTAAATCAACACCACCCAGCTGAGCTGAATCATGGCCAGATTTTCACGGAATCACAGAATTCCAGGTTGTGAGGGACCTCAAGGATCATCTGGTCCAGACAAGATGGTCCAGCACCATGTCCAGCTGAATCTTTTAAGTGGAAAAATCCCCCATTTCCCTGGGAAGATTATTCCAAGGGATGATTATTCTCCTTGTGAAAATTTCTCCTCTTATATCCAATCAGAACCTCCCCAGCTGTGACTCTTCCATTATTTGTCATCATTTCCATGTGAGTCCTCATAAAAGGAGTCTCCATCTCCTTTGCAGCCACTCTTTAAGCACTGGAACATGGGGATGAGGCTCCCCAAACCCAGTTCTCAGCCTTTCCTCACGTGGCAGCTTCCCAGCCCTTTGATTGTCCTTCTCCAGCCTGTCCACATCTCCTTGGAATGGCAGGGACCAAACCTGGACACACCTGGAATACTCCAGCTGTGGCCTGCCAAGTGCTGGGAGGGTGGAATAATGAATTATCCATCTCTGCTGGGTCTGCTTTGGCACAAAGGACAAGATCCCTTAATCAGACAGAGCTGCTGATCGGGGAGTTTCTTTCCTGGCAGGGTTTTTGTAGCTTTTGGGGATATCTGAGACCATCCCCTGCAAGGGAGGACTCCAAAGTTCCTGTTCAAAGCTGCAGAAGTGGCCCATTCATGTTTGGTTTTTTCTGGGTTTTTTTGGGGTTTTTTTTTGGGGGGGGGGTTTGTTCTTTTTTTTTGTTTGTTTGGGTTTTTTAGTTGGTTTGGTTTTGTTTTTTGGTTATTTTTTTGTTTGTTTTTGGTGGGGTTTTTTTTGGTTGTTGTTTTTTGGTTTTGGGTTTGTTGTTGTTGTCTTTGTTTTTGTTTTTTTTGGTTTTCTTTGGGTATTTTTTGTGGTTTTTTGTTTGTTTTGGTTTTTATTTAGTTTTGTTTGGGTTTTGTTTGTGTTTGGGTTTTTTTGTTGGTTTTGTTGTTTTTGTTTTGTTGGTTTTGTGTTTGTTTTTGGTGGGGTTTTTTGTTCTTTTGGTGAGTTTTTTTTTTCTGTTCGTTTGTGTGGTGGTGTTCTCAGGGGTCTTAGGATGAGGGAAGTGATGAGAATGTTGACTCCATGTTTCAGAAGGCTGATTTATTATTTTATGATATATGTCATATTAAAACTATACTAAAATAATAGAAGAAAGGATTTCATCAGAAGGCTTGAAAGGAATAAGAAGGAATGGAATGATAATAAAATCTTGTGACTGATCAGAGAGTCCGAGACAGCTGGGCTGTGATTGGTCATTAATTAGAAACAACCACATGAGACCAATCCCAGATGCACCTGTTGCATTCCACAGCAGCAGATAACCATTGGTTACATTTTGTTCCTGAGGCCTCTCAGCTTCTCAGGAGAAAAGATCCTAAGGAAAGGATTTTTCATAAAACATGTCTGTGACAGGTTTGGGGTTTTTTGTTTGTTTGTTTTGTTTTGTTGGTTTGGGTTTTTTTTGGGTTTTTTTTTTTTGTTGGTGTTGGTTTTTTGTTTTGTTTTTTTGATTGTTTTTTTTCCTCCAGCTCACCTTGGAGAAACCAATAATCCACTGCATCAGTCACTGACATCCAGAAACCTCCATGAGTATCTTCAGGGCATCCTCCCTGCCATGGGCATGAACTCATGGAATTTTCAGGCATTCCAGCATTTCCCTGGGGAAAAAGGGGCAGCATGAAGGAGTTGGGTGGAGCTGGGTGGGGAAATCCTTGAAATGGGAATGCTTCTGACATAATCAAAGCTATATTTGGAAAAGATGAGTTTTCCAGACTAAAATGTGCCTGAGTGATCCTGTTCCATGTAGTGACACAGGGATGGGGAAGCAGAAGCCACTGAGGAGTGATGGATTCACAGAATTTTCACTCAATGCTTGAATTTTCAGCTGCAGCTTTTTTTTTCTCTGCAACCTCTTATGAATCTGAATATCCCTGACTTAAGGTGCTGAAGGAGGAGGAGGAGGACACTTCTAGAAAAAAAGTGTTCAGTCCAGGAACCAGCTGTGATTGCTAAATCAAGAGATTTAGACACATGGGAAGGGGAAAAAAAAGCAAAATGACTGAAAAGTTAAAAATACAGCCTGAAACGTGGAGCCTGCCTGGGAGCTCCATTTCACCCTGCTTTGCTTGTAGATCTTATAAACCAGGGAAAAAGGGGACAGAGCAGACCCAGAGGGTTAAAACCTCCAGGAAAGACAGGACAGGTGGAGCTAAATCAGTCCAAAACTCTCCCCTTAATTATCACACAAAAGATTTTGCAGAGTTACAATTAATCACCTCTGGGACAGAAGGTGCTTCTCAGAAAGGAGATGTTTTCCTGCTCTATTGATCATCAGTTTCAGGACAAGTTGATGATCCCACTAATTGCTGACCAGATACCAATGTGGTGCTGAGCTACCAAAATTCCTGAGGGTTTTTTCCTAAAGAAATCCCACCTGGAGTCCTCTTCCAGCCACTTGTGGTGGTCTGGGAAGCAACTGGGGGAACTGGAGAGCAGGGGATGTGCAGATCACAGCATCCAGCTCCTGACATGTGGGTGAGCCTCCTTAATCCAAGTTTTCATTTTAAAGGGAGAATAGGAACTTCCAGACAGGAGGATTTATAGGCAAGGACTTAACAGTTAAATTTATTCATGGCTAAACTGAGGAGCCCAGAGTCATTAAAGCATGAAATTGTGCCAGTCAATTAAAGCGTCAATCACAGCCAGCCTCATTTGGGAGAGCTGCTTTAATCCCAAGAAAAGAACAAATTTTTTTTGGCCTAGTGAGAGAACACAGTGGCTTGAAGTTAGTTTTAGAGAAAATAGACATTTGCCAATGGTTGGTTTTTTTAATATATAGATTATTTTTTGCTGTGCTCCTTCCAAGGTGACTCGTGTTTCTGCTCAAGTAGAAACACAGATGCAATTTGAGCTGGAGATGAATTTTCACAGCAAACTTGAGTGGGCTACACAGCAAACAAACATGAGAACTCATCAAAGAAACATTTAAACCAGCAAATAGCAGAGTTCTGGGACATCTCTTGCTTTTCAGCACGATTCAGACAGATTTTCCTTTTGTTTTTAAAACTCAACAATTAGATGATTCTGCCTGTGACTTCATGCAACATGTATTTATTTTATTGGCTTTTAAAGCATTTTCTTCCCCCACTCTGGGTTGAATTTATCACCCACTCTGGGTGATATTTAACAAATGGTCACTGTCATTTGGGCCTGGTCACACAGAACAGGTCACACACCTGATGGTAATGGAGGAGAAACATCTCCAGAGGGGATTTACTGGGAGCTGACTGGAAGTTCTGATGTTGGATATGATCTTTTCTTCCTTAGCCATCAAAAATCAAGATAGGAGATAAAAGAGACTCAGCTTTGGAGGAGAAACAGAAGTTCAGGAGTGCAACAACTGCTCAGGGTGGCACTATGTCATGGTGGAGCTCGGTGGAGAGCTGAGGTGACCTTGCCACTCTTTGGTGTGGGTGTTCCACCAGCTGCAGGTGTGTCTGGAGGGATTTTGGAGGTGGGAGCAGCTTTGGGTTCCATTTCCAGCCATGAAGTTGTGCTGTGAGAGGCTGGCCAGGGGAGGAGATGGTGGCTGAGCTGCCTTTGCCCTCAAGTTTCCTTTCCTGCAGACAGCCCTGGCTGTGGTGGGAGCCAAGAGGAAGCTTTGGGGGATTTTTGGGTGAAGCTCAGGCTGCAGAGCAGCTCCAGATCCTTCTCTGGCTGTTATGGGGCACATAAGCTTTGCTCCACCACAGCTTTCCCTGGTGAAATCCCTTCTTGTGGCTTAGGGCCTCTCTCTGAATCAAAACCCTGTTTAAAAAACCCGAATTTCCTGAATTTCTCTGAGTCTGCAGCTGTGCTTTGTGCAGGAGGGAAGGGGGATTTTTTTGGATCTGTTGTGGGCCTTGGGAAGTTTTCCTTTTGGGATCTTCCCTGTCCTGGCAGTGTGCACAGCCCAACTGGTGAGGCAGAACCTACAGCAGTAGGATCTAGAACTAAATACACGGTAGATTTAGGTAGCTTGGCTTGAAATTGGAATTCATGAGGCCAAGGAGGTCGAGAAAGTTTTTTTTTTTGTTTTGTTTTTTGTCAAGGAAGTTGCTTTGATACCTGTTGGAGGAGCAGGGCCTGTGGATGCACCAATCCCAGCCGCCCAGTGCCATGGACACCAGCTGCCCACATTAATGTGTCTCACAGGATGGTTTGGGTTAAAGTGACCTCAAAAATCATCCAGTTCCACCCCTGGAGCAGGGACACCTTCCACCAGCCCAGGTTGCCCTGTCCAGCCTGGCCTTGGACACTTTCAGGGATCCAGGGGCAGCCACAGCTTCTCTGGGCACCCTGTGCCAGGGCCTGCCCACCCTCCCAGGGAACAATTCCTTCCCAAAATCCCATCCAACCCTGGTCTCTGGCACTTTAAAGCCATTTCCAACTATTCCATCCCTACATATCCTTGTAAAAACTCCCTCTGACCTCCCAGGAAGAGCACATCCCCTTGTGTCCATGCTCTCCTGGCCACCTGTGTCCAGCCAATGGATCCAAACTGGAGCAGCTGAAGGGCAGAGGAACAAAGAGTTTTTCTTGTAAGAGGAGACAAAAAAGATTTTTGCCTCATCCTGCCTTGACAGTGAAATCTAAGACATCATTTGATTGCTCTCTATAAATATCCTGAGCAGGGAGTGAAGGAAATCAGTGCTAAAAAACAAAAAAGCGACCTCATGGAAAGGTCTTGCTGCCAAGCTGGAATCTGCCCAGACCTTCACCAGGCTGGGATGGAGAGGGGCCTGAAAAGCTCCTGAAAGGAGGGAAAAAAGAGAGAGAGCTTGTTCTTGGTATGCCCAGACAGGTGATGTGTAACAAGGTGTCTGTGGGGTGCCCAGGAGGTCCCTCCAGTCCTCCTCTTCCTTTTCCTTCCTCTGGAATGAAGATAATGGCACCGCACTGTTGGAACCCAGGACATTTCTCTGACTGCCCTGGAGGACTCGAGACCCTGGCAAGGGGCTCAAAGACCTTGGCATGGAGTCAAAACCACCTGTGCCTTTGATTTAGCCCATGGAAACAATTACCAACTTTGTGTGAGCAGTTACAAGCCACAAGAGTTTGAATAGAATGTTAGTGAATTTATCACAGGGTGGAAAAGTAGAATTTTGGGGTTTTAGAATGGGGGTTCAAGAGGCAAGATGGAGAAATCTGGGCATGTCCTGTCCTTCTCCTTCTTCTTCTTCTTGTCCTTCATCTCCTGCTGTGATGGTGGCACTTCTGGATTGGTTTAGGGTAGAGACAGACTGTCTAACATAGGTGATAGTATTGGAAAATTATTGTAAATAAAGTACATGTAGTTTGTAGTATAAAAAGATAACATCACCCCAAGGGCAGGGACTGTGCTACAACCCAGCCTGCTGGACAGATCTCAGCAGGTCAGAGAAAGAATGGAATAGATGAAAGAAAATAAACAACCTTGAGAACCACAGCCAAGGAATCCTGACTTCTTATTCCATCTCCATGCCAGGGCTGGGAAAAAGAGACTTTCTAACACTTCAGGTGTAAGAGCCTAAATGAGAGATGTGGGACTCCAGGGGTTCTCCAAAATGCAGTTTATCCCATCCAAGGTGTCACAGCAGTCCAGGGTGGTGGGTGACAGAGCCTGTGCCTACAGCTGTCAGCTCCAGCTGCAGGCAGGCCTGGAGACCCTGAGTTTAGGTTACAATGCATTATAGACTTTCCTTTTGGTCACAATGCATTATAGACTTTTCTTTTGGTCACAATATGTTATATACTTTTCTTTAGGTCACAATGCATTATATCCTTTTCTTTGCTGAGCATCTTCATTCAGTAGAACCAATCTGTACCTTAACTTTTATCTCTAGCCTATCATAACTACTGTAATTACCATATTCATGTCACTGTTCTCCAATCACTATAAGTTAGTGCATTACAGTTTAAGCTAGAAGTTGTTTCTCAGTTTTCTTGCAGTGGAAAATTCTGAGACCTTTTTTCTACTTGCAACATTTGCTGCCTTGTTTGCCTGTGCTCTCTTTCTGCTTGGTAAAAACATCTTCTTGTTTGGGGTGGGTTTATCCTTTAAGTCATTAAAACCCCTTCTAACTAACACAGCCTTTGCCTCCTTGGTTATCCAGTGAGACTGGCTCAGCAATTCTTTTCTTTTATATTAAAACTTGCTTCCATCTCTATTCCTTCTTCAGATTCTACATTCAAAAATCTTTCTGCTAAGTATCTGTGAGAATTTCTTGTCAAACTTTCATCCTTCCCAACACCTGGGGTCATCTCAACACCAGAGACTCATCACTGCAACAAGGAGGGACTGAGCACATCAGCCAGGGAAGAGCACCGAGGTGTGACAGTGATTGGAGCATTAGAAATACCTGAGCCAGTCACATCTCACTGTAATTTGCAGCCTTAAAACCAAACCTAGTTAATTACCAGGCTGCAGACTATTTTTTCCCCTTCCCACCTGCCGTGAGATATTGTGCTGTGGGAAAAAATAGCACAAGTGCAAAGAAAAGCCTTAATAAAAGCTTTGGAGGGATTAAGTGGGTCTCATCTCTGTAGGTATCAAGGTAACTTTTCTCAGTGCTCAGAAGAAGTTTTCCAAGGCTGGCTGTTTGATTTATTGTCCAGATCCTAAACTGGAACATTTCTGCCTTGGTTCTGGCAATAAAGAACAAAAGTGCTAAGTGTGAGGTGTCCACATTGTGTTTCATTTCACTGATGGATGTTTTGACAGCCAAGAGATTTCTCACTCTGCTCTCTTCTTTTTTTTTTTCTTCTTTTTTTCCTGCATCACTTATTTTTATAGGACATTGGGGGGTGGGGAGAGAACTGAACTTCCCATCAGCTGGTGGCATCGTGTCAGTCAGAGAGATGTTTTCTGGTTAAATCCCAAATAATGTCTTCTCAGCTTTCCAAAAGCTGTGATATTTTTGAAGTGTCGCTGACTTAGTCCTGGTGGCATATGTGTATTTTATTTTAATCCCTGAATTAAAACAAAGATTTCTCCTGATGGCCTCGTTTGAGGCTGCTTGGACCCTCCCAGGTCAGCCTTGGCCCTGATTTGTCACATTAGTGAGGCTGAGCAAGCTAAATTTGCCAGTAATGAGCATGAAATGCCAAGGAGATATTTCTTTTGGGTCAGTTGAAGGAAGACTGAGGTTCCCCCAGCCCCTCTGGGGACTTTTCCACGTCCAGCTGAGCATTTGTGCTCTTGTCACACTCAAATTAAAACCACAACACTGCTCTAAATTCACTTTGGCCCAAGGTGTGGAGGGGGGCAGAAGAGTGGAAAACCAAGTGCTGGGCCAAGGGCATCTCCTGACACATCCCCAGGAGACCCAGCTGGGGCAGGATGGACACTGGGATCTCCTGCATTGGCTTCATGACCCTTGGAGAGCTTCCAGCAAACACTGAAATACTCAAAGTTTTCCCCTCAAATTGAAGATCCATATTATCACAGCAGCACAGACTGCTTTGGGTTGGAAGGGACCTTAAATCCCATCTCATTCTGCCCCCCTGCCATGGGCAGGGACACCTTCCACTGTCCCAGGCTGCTCCAAGCCCTGTCCAGCCTGGCCTTGGGCACTTCCTGGGATTCAGGGGCAGCCACAGCTTCTCTGTGCCAGGCTCTTCACCCTCACAGGGAACAATTCCCTCCCAATATCCCATCCATCCCTGCCCTCTGGCAGTGGGAAGCCATTCCCTGTGTCCTGTCCCTCCATCCCTCATCCCTTGTCCCTCTCCAGCTCTCCTGGAGCCCCTTTAGGCCATGGAAGGGGCTCTGAGCTCTCCCTGGAGCCTTCTCTTCCCCAGGCTGAAGTCTCTCAACCTGTCTCCATAACAGAGGGGCTCCAGCCCTCAGAGCCTCCTCCTGATCATTATTTCCCCTTACTTTTCTGTGTCAGGAATTGAAAGGTTTCTAACCCATTTTGGGGTCTGATTTTAATGGTGTCACTCACACAGACCCCAGAAATCCTTATCAGTATGGGAATTCTGGGTCAAAGCCCTTGGCAATCATGCCAAATGTTTGGATTCAACTTTCCAAGCCACACTTGCAGCTCCAGCAGTGGCAGAGTTTTACACAGGAGAGGATTCAGATCAAATTCAGGTGCCTTCAGCACAGCAAAATCACTCAGGGCTCTCTTTATTGTGCTGGAAAAGAAACAGCTTTTTTAGGGTGAAATTAGTCTCATCCCTATCAGACATCTCCATTTGGCCAAGGAAATAATTTCCCAACTTTATTTCTCCCCAGCAACTGCAATGGGAGCGTTGTGCCATTACCCTAAGCATCAACAGAAACCTAAAATTAAACATTTCCACCTGTGGAACATTTAAACATAAAATTAAACATTTCCTGTGGTCCATGGAGAATTGTGAATCCTGATGAAGTGTTTTGGTGACTCTGGAAATGAGATAAGTGAGGGGAGATAAGCTTTGTGTCCAAACACTGCCAGGATTTGGGAACGCATCTCTGGCAGGAGCTGCGAAAGGCAAAAGGAGCTCATTTTTCTACCCAGTCAGGTCCATATCCTTTTGAGGTGTTCCCTGAAAGAAATTCAAGGAAACATCTGGCCTTTTATGTCTAGACACCATCCCTTGCAGAGTTTAGATCCTGAAGCTCTCCCCTGGCAATGGGCTGAGGGAGGACAAGGCTCTTTCGTGCTGTGATGTGACCCAGGAGAGGAAAGGGAGTGTGGCAGCTTCACAGAACATCAGCTCAGGCCTTTCAGCTCCTTTTCACTCCCCAAATCCCTGTTGCTGTGCTGCCAAAGCCCATTGGGATGTTCTGAACCCCATTCCCAAATTCCTCAATCCAGGAACAGAAGAGCTGCGGGTCGAAGGTTGGGCTGATCTCCGTGCGAGTTGTGGCAGGAGAAAAGTTAATTTTCACCAATTAACACCAATTCTTGCATGGGAGACTGCCAGAAGAATATTTCCCCAGGCCTGATATGCCTGAAATATCCCCTGCTTTGGGAATATTTATTCCCAAATATATAAATCTTCCCTGTTCTGGGGGGCAGCCACATCCAGCAGTGGCTGTGCCCAAGACTTGCTCATCTCTAGGTCTGACCTTTTCACTCATTGCAAAATATTACTGGAGTTTCTGCTCCAATTTCAGCTCTTCTTGAGGATTTAGGACACTGGATAATAGAATTTAAACCTAAAAATGGGATGGTGTGGATGTATTGGTTTGCTGATGGTTGAACTGCTTTATTCTTTTCTAGTTTTCAGTGTTACCAGTAGCTTATCTTTGTCGATGTAGTTTCCTTAAAGCTTCTTTTAAAAATATATCAGTGATTTTGATAAGAAGGATCTGTACTAAAAAAGATTTTTACTGTATTAAAAAAAGGAGAAGTGGAAAGGTTTTACATCACTCTGATTTCAAAAATTCACCTGGAATTGCTGGATTTTTCTTCCCCTGATCTTTGGTTCTGGCAGCTTTTTCTCACAGGGATATTTTTGCTTTCTCTGTTACATCCCTATTACTCCTGCCATCATTTTTCTAACCACAGACACAACCCTAGATCCTTTCTCAGAAATGTATTGTGGGGTGTTTGCCTGCTAGAAAACAGCCTTGCATTGTGAACTAGTGAGAAATAACTGTTGAAGGGTTTTGGGTCTAAAATCTGATGGTGCCAGAGACTTTCTGATGAGGAAACAGGAAAGATTAAGAAAAGATTCTGATTAGGACCACTTTTCAGAAAAAGAGACCCAGAGAAAAATGCTTTTTTATTATTAAATTACATACTTTATTTCTATTGCTACCATTCTACAGTCCTGGCTTGGTGTTGACAAGGTCTTGAAGTCTCAAAGGGTCTTTTCACCCTCCTCCCAACACTTTTCCGCCACACCATGAGGATGTTGTGTCCTGAGCTGGCTCTGAGAGCCAAGACAGCTCCAAGTCTTATCCCAAGAGCTGTTTGAGGCGTTTCCCCATGGACTGTTTTCCAGGAAGGCCATGCCCAGGTCAGGAGGCAGGGCTGGGTGAGCCTGGGTTCTCCCCAGGGTGCTGAGCCTTCAATACAAGCCCTCAGAAAGAAGATTTCTGAGAAACATCCCTCTGCTTCCACGCAGGATCTGTTCTTGCTCGGGGCTGATGGCATTTCAATGTCTCTTGAAGATGCAGCAGAGAAGTGGCTCTTGAGGAGTGACAGCACCAAACTCTGATTAATGTCTCCAAGGAGAGTCAACCAGAATGATTTCCTTTGAGCTGCCTCCATTTCCATATGTAGCCCAGACTTTGCTTGACAATGCTGTAGAAATGTGATGCTTGGAAAAAAGCACTGCTTATTATCAGGAATATTTCCCCTTTAGCCTTTAAGGAGAGATGAAAAAAAACCCTCCCAAAGCTCTCTATAAAAGATCCTGGAATGTTAATTCTTAAATTAACAGGTTGAAAACTCTCCCACGCCACCCCTACCTGAGGATTTAAATTCTCATTTAGGAGACCTGCACATGGCCTGGGGATGGGAAGGAGCATGGAAATGTGAAGTTAAAAGACTGGTGGAAACCACAGCTTTCACCTCTTATTGCTTCTAATTTACCACAGAACCACAGAATGTCCTGAGCTGGAAGGAACCACCAGGATCATTGATCCAGCTCCTGGCCCTGCACAGACACCCCAATAATCCCACCCTGGGCATCCCTGGGAGTGCTGTTCAAATTTCTCCTGGAGCTCTGGCAGTTTTGGGGCTGTGCCCATTCCCTGGGGAGCCTGGGCAGTGCCAGCACCCTCTGGGGGAAGAACCTTTCCCTGATCTCCAACCTAAACCTCTCCTGGCACAGCTCCAGGGTTCTGTCACTGTCACAGGGAGCAGAGATCAGAGCTGTCCCTACTCAGGAGGAGCTCCAGATCCCTCAGTCTCCTTTTCTCCAGGCTATACCAACCAAGAGGCCTCAACCAATCGTGGTATGGCTTCCCCTTTAAACCACTCACCATTTTCACCTTTGGACACTCTCTGAGAGTTTCGTATCCTCCTTTTTTGTTGCACTGTCCTGGATTGCCAAGCAAATTGTGTTCTATTTGCCATCTGCATGGCAGCTGTCTTCTGTTCATTGGGCAGTTTTCCTTATCTCTTCCACAATCACTCCTCCCTCCAGGGAGACACCTGCTGATAACAGCTATGGAATGTCACTGCATGGCTGAAAAGAGCTACAGCATCCCATTGGGAGATGTGAGCCCAGGGGGAGGAGCCAAGAATTCCTACCTGGATATAATCTGGAGATTCTGGAACACCAGCACAGCTTCTCCACTGGATTTCCCAGAGGAACAGCAGCTGCCTCTTCCACTGGATCTTCAGAGGAAGAGACTGCACCCTTTTCTACAGGATCCCTGCTCTGACACTGCAGGAGGGCTGCAGCCACAATTCCAATTGGATGCCACCAACACCCTGACCCACAGGGTGTCAGGTTGTGTTCTGATTCTGGCAGTGTTGTTTTAGTTCACTGCATTGTTTATTTTATCCTTTTATTTTCTTCCCTAGTAAAGAACTGTTATTCCTGCTCCCATATTTTTGCCTGAGAGCCCCTTAATTTCAAATTTATAACAATTTGGGGGTTTACATTTTCCATTTCAGGGGAGGCTCCTGCCTTCCTTAGCACACACCTGGCTTTCCAAACCAAGACAGGCACCACTTCCCGAGAGGTGGCTGCAGCTCATCTGGACACGTTCATCCCAGCAAACAGCAGCAGCTGCTGCCCAAAGCTTTGTCCTGGTAGTGGAATGACCGAGGCATTCACAGTCTGGAAGTGCACAGACACATTAAGATTGTCTGCACTGAGCAGAAAAATCCCAGCTCTGAGCAGAGCCCTCCCAAGCCGCGCTCACGATTTACGAGCTCACGGCTGCGTTGTCACACACTGTCACCAAGTGTCTGGCACTTGGCCACTCTCTGCCTCCCTCTTCTCCTAATTGCTGAGTTAACAGACCACTGATCATGCTCAAAGGGTCAGAAATGTGAGGCTGAGAGTGGGAAAGAAGCTGGAGAAGTGGGTCCAAGTAAGGCAGGTTTTCTCATCACACAGAAGGAGTTAATTTTCATTGTCTTGAGCAAGTGCTGGGAGTTTCCAGCCACCCCCAAGCACAGCACACACTGCAGCCTGTAAAGATTTTGCTTTTTTTAATTGCTAGAGCAGCTCTTTGCCAAGTGGTGCAGCAGCAGAGTCCTGTTGCTGCTGTCCAAGGTCCGTGTGCTTGGAGGGAGGAGCAGGAAAACACTCGGTGTGTGTTGGCTGCACGGATCTGAGCCTGGAAATAGTCTGGGATTAGTGGTGAAAAACTGCTGGGAGAAGGGTGGAAAGACCCTTTGAGACTTCAAGACCTTGTCAGTGAAAAGTCAGAATCTGCACAGTGGCAATAGAAATAAAACATGTAATTTGAATTATGAGCAAATAGCATGGAGCTTGTGAAACAATAAAAAAGTATGAAAATAATAAATAAATAAATAGTCTGCCCCCCTTGGAGGGGTGGATTCAGCACTGGGATGCTGGGACACAGCAGAGTTAGCACAGAAATCCTGGGAGCTTCTAGAGAAGCTGTGGTGGTGGCAACAGCTGCCTCTGACAGGGACCATCTCCAGGATGGGTTTTTCGTGCCCACCCCAGTGATGATTTTGTCCAGCATTCACAGGATGTGGAACTCACCTGTATTTGTGTCATCCTCCCTCAGGCTGGCCCTGGTGGGAGTTTAGGCTGCAGAGAGAGCTCCTGTCTCACCCCCTGGGACACCAAGCCGCGATGCAGCTCCACCTTGGAGAATCCCAGAATGGTGTGAGTGGGAAGGGACCTTAAAACTCACCCAGTTCCACACTCGTTTGTGAGGGAGGTCCAGCTCTTCACACATTAAAGCATTTGTATAATATCATCTTTTAACTCCTGCTATCTTCTGAAATTGTGTGTTCTACATGGAGGATTTTGTCATTAAAAAAAATAAATGTGGAATTGCCAGAGCAGAGCTGTCTGCTTTCTTCCCTGCATGCCAGGGCTGAGAAGGGCTGGGAAAATTTCTTGGAAGTGCTCAAGGCCAGGCTGGATGAGGCTTGGAACAACTTGCTCTAATGGAAGCTGTCCCTGCCTGTGGCAGAGGCTGATCTTTAAGGTCTTTCCAACCTTAATCATTCTGTGATTCTATGAAATACCCACTTTTTGCCTTAATATGATGATTTTAAAGCACTGACCTGCCTGTTCATCTGGTGGTGTTGGGGTTTTGCTTAAGCTTCATCTCAGAGTAATGCACAAGATAGAAAAAAGGAATAGTCAGGCTACTAAAGATCTTGTATAGTGAATATGAAAATTTCCAGATTAAAATGGCAATAAAGTAGAGAATAAAGCCCATTTCTTACCTAAGGACACAGGTGGAAAGTGTCTTGTGGCTGCCTTTCAGTTTTATTGACATGAGACTCAAAACAGCAGGAGCTTTTTCTCCTGGCAGGTCAGAGATCTGTAAATCATCGTGCCAAAAAATTCTGGATGATAGATGGAGTGGGAAATGAGACAGATCATCCAAATCCTAAAATACTGAAGTTGGAAGGGCAGCCTGGAGGCTTCTGAATCTGTGCCACGCTCAAAGCAAAGTCAGGTTCAGAGGCAGGTCGGGTTCCTGGAGCTCAGGTTTGAATTTGGCCAAAATGCCCCTCAGTTGCCACCATCAGCCTTCTGCTTGCCAAGCTCAGCAGTGCTCTGATGTGGGGTTATCCAATCCCAGATGAAAGATTGGGCATTCCCTGTGGAAAAACACTGATTTCTTGCACAGAAATCATGGATAAACAGGGAATTTCCTGAACTAAATATGGTTTGATGCCTTGAACATAGCAAAGGGTGGGAAGGCACACCATCCAGGCTGTCCTTGTCCTAATAATTTTCCCAGAGTATCTCCTATTGTTGGAAAAGGAACTGTGGGTTGAACAGATTTTTATTTCAAGAGGAAGAATGTGGCAAAGGGCTGCAAAATCATAACTGGGCTGGAGAGGGTGAACAGGGCTGATCACTCATTCTCCTTCTTGAGATAGGGATCAGCCAGAGCCTAAAGAGCTCAGCAGGTGGTGTAAAAGAGGGAAAGAAGACACTTCTTCACCTAAAAAGCAATTAAATTGTGGAACTCGTTACCTCGGGATAACAGAGTGGGGAAAAATTAAGTAGAGGGGAAGGACAGCAGGTGTTGGAAGTTACTAAAAATTGCAAGAGTCCTCCTGGCTCAGCTGAGCCTTTAATGGGTGGGACAGGGAAGGATTCCACAATGTTTTTGTTGATCTGGCTCTGTAAGAATCCAGGTCTTGCTCCAGGTTGGATCAGCTTCCGGTGTGAGCTGGTTGAGGTTCCTTTGTCCCAGGAGATGGAGAAGGTGGCAGCACTGTGAGGAGATGAGGAACAGGATGGATTTGCTGAGCTGGCCCTGCACATCTCCAGATCTGCCTGTTAATCCATGAAGTGCTGAGCTCAGAGTGGGGAGATTCAGGTTTTTTTGGGGAGAAACACAGAATTTTACTAGTTGGGTTTTACCTCTCTTCCCTGGCTCTGCTCAGTCATTATCAAAACCCTACAAACCCCCACCGAGGGCTTCTCAAAACTGCCTTTTCTCCCCAGATCTCCCTGCCTGCATTCCTGCATTTCCCCTGCACAGGGAGTGGAATAAAAAGCTGACTTGAGACCTCATTTAATGCCTGAATTAGTTCAATTTTCTCTGCCCGAGGCTCCTCATTTTTTTTCCACTGTCTTGCTGTTGGCCTGCTGGGAATCTCTCATTGTCCACAAAAGTTTCTCTCATCCTCCTAAATTGATGATTTTTTTTTCCCTGAGCTCAAATTTTTGCCTAAATATGGACTCTTTCAGGGCTAATTTCTCTTCATAGTTTGCTTAGGCACACGTGTGTGTGTGCTAAAATCAGTTTCAAAATGGCTCAGATTTATTTTTAAGCCAGGGTGGGTTTTTTTGGTTTTTTTTGGTTTTTTTTTTTTGCAGATGCCAAAAGCATTGATTCCTGTCTGATTAAAAAAAAAATAAAACCCACAGAGTATTTTCAGCATGATTTAGTGGCTCATCTACAAGGATCTTGACTGGCTTAACTAAATTGTTGCTGCTCACTCGTGTGTGGAAAAGGCCCTGGTGTCTTTGGATGCACATTATTTTATTTAAGCCAAACACAATTTATTCTTGGGGAGTTAAAAAGCCAGAGTTGAGGCTGATGTCTCAAAGCTTGAGTCAATCACTACTGGGAAAAGCAACCTATCTCATTATTTTTTGGAGCAAAATGTTTTGTTTTAGTCGAGCTATCGTCATTAAATATTTTTGGATGCAAACTTCTGACATTGTTTGTGGGAAGAAAGCTTTCCTTTTAAATTTTTTCCTTCATATTTTTCATTTTAAGCTGTAGAAGCATTTATCAGGTAAGCCTTGAGTGCAACAAAACGTTCAATTCCCAGTCAAAGCAAACACTGATTTTTTTTTTTCAGACACAATTTTGCTCGGTTCTTTGCTTAGAAGTAGTTTGGGGTTTGGATCATCCAGAATCCTATTCTTTCTTTTACTTTTTTAATTCTGGAAGAACCCGCAAACCAGAAAAAAACATCTATTTGCATGATTTCATTTAAAAAGTGAAACACTGTTTCATAGCTCTGTTGCAGAATACTTCCAAGAGTGATAAAAACGCCATCAGAATAAGGATGTTTAGGGGAATTAAACAGCCTTATGATTTTTTAAGGCAGTTAAAAAAACCCCTAAACAGAAAATAAGTGAAACAATGACCTTAGGCACAGCAATAAATACACTGCAGCAGCACAACCAGCTCCTGTTGTGTGCTGGATGTGGAATGAGCTGTCTTGGGGCTCTCCACCCTGCCAAGACAGCCTGAATTAGCAGCTGGTCAGTTTTCATGCAGACAGCTCTGTCAGAAGGGCAGGGAAGGAGCTGAGGGAGGAAAGTGGAGCCTGCAGGAGCTTCATGTTCCCCTGGCAGGGCAGAAGCTGTGACAGCTGCTGCTGAGATGTTGTGGCAGAGGAGATGCTGGCCTGGAGTGTTTTCTGGGAGAAAAAGGGGTTGGTTTTGTGAAGCAGGTCCTGAGATGGGCAGTCAGAGCGTGCCCTACAGACATGGTGTGTGGGACTGCAGTTCAGTCCTTTAGGATCATTCCTGATTAGGCTCTCCTTCAAATCTCTGCTCTGTCTTAAAACATCTCCCTCTGGAGACAGCAGACAGCCTCCCCTGCTCTTCTGTGCAATTCTGAGTCCATCTGTGAGGACAGGAGCTGGGAGAACATCTGGGCACATTGCAGTGTCCAACCTCACCATCCCTCAGGACATTCCCAGTGGGCTCGAGCCACTTCCCCTGCTGTCACCCACCAGTCCAAACTGGAAATCTCACTGGGCATCCCGAGGAAAAGCAGGTCTAAAATGAGACAGGGTAGAAATGGCTGCTGAGAAGTGGCCAAATGAGAACACAAAACACATCACAGGAGAAATACTGATTGCTCAGCCAAGCCCTGCCAGCAGTCAGCCTGGACATCCAACAGCCAGCTCGGGTAGGGATGAAGGCCTCAGAGTTCCTGGTGGTGCCAGAGGTGGGACTGCACCACTCAAGCCAGATAAAGCAAATCTGGAGTAAAAAGAGGACTACAAACAACTTTCCCTGAGCCTCTGAGCAGTCTGGCTTTGACAAAAAACCCAGAGATGTTCAACAAGAACTGGAACAGACATCAATTACCCTGGAATTGTCCCAGGCCTGGTTGGACGGGGCTTGGGGCAACTTGGGATAGGGAAAGGTGTCCCTGCCCATGGTTTTTAAGATGAATTTTTAAGGTTCCTTCCAACCCAAATCATGCTGGGATTTTATGATATTATGATCAAACAGGCAAAAGTTTGTGGGGCTGCAAGTTTGAAACTGCAAGGCTGATCATGAGGAAAGACAACTGCAGGAAAGCAACTCCCATCACCACAAAAAAAAAGTGAAGAGATACTTTAGAGACCAAAGATTCTACGCCAAAATAAGGAAACCAAACCTTATTTTTTTTCTTTTTTCTTTTTTTTTTTAAGAAAAAGATAACATCATTCAGTGTATTTTTTCAAGCTTGCTGGACATCATACCGAAATACCGTAAAGCTGTCAGGGAAATTATATGGTTTTTTTTTCTGTTGTCAACCAAAGCGTGCTTTTATGGAGTCAATTAGCCACAAATGATGAACACACGTCACTTGTCTGGGAATGAATTACAGTACAACCCAATAAACACATCTGGCTTTGCTCTCTGATCATTGCCCTGATGAGCAGGAGGCGTCAAACTTCCCTATCCAACCATGAAGGAAACTCCGTGTTCGTTTGTGTTTCACCCTCCAAATTCATCTCCTCCAAGTGCTGCAGTGCTACAGTGTGGGGGGAACGGGGTCATTGGTATTTCTGCTCTGACGTGCAAACCTGGACGTGAGCTCAGGGTGTGAAATGCAATTACCTCGGGGAAAAGGGCTCGGATAAGCTGGGATGGCACGGGGACTTGGGTGTACAACGGAGCTGCTGTCAGATTCCACAGAGAAGTGCAGCCAATGTTGTCTTTACACAGGATTTTGTGTGCCCTCCACAGACATTAGAGCCCTTTTTGAAGGTGGAGAGCCACAGTCTTATAAAGTTTTTAGAGTTTTTTTTTAGCTTGGTTGGTTGGCTGGGAGGGTTTATTTTCTTTTCCTTTTTTATTTTTTTTTTAACTTTAATAACGGATGGGTAAACTGAGGCACAGAAAGGTGGTGTGACTGGCCCACAGTCGTTGGTAGACCTTGAACCCCCCCAGGTCTTGCTCCCACCTGGGACAGAGTGAGAAGGAAGGGCTGTTCCCAAAGTTCCCTCCACTTGTTCCCCAGGTGAGGGAAAGGACCATCACCCTCAGTGGCAATGTCTGGTGGGGCTGGACGGTTCCTGCCAGCCCCTAGGAGGCCAGAGAAGCGAGGGCATGGAGAGGCAGGAGGTCAGGCACTACAGGATGCACTCGTGCCTCTCCGTGGCTTTCAGGGCCTCGTGCATGCTGGCGGCCGAGAGCCTCCTGTTGATGTTCCTGTACCTGCAGCGCAGCAGGTTCCAGAAAGTAGTCCTCAAATCCCTGTTGAAGAAGGCGTAGATGAGGGGGTTGATGAGGGAGTTGGTGTAACCCAGCCAGAGCAGAGTCCTCTCCAGCCTCAGGGGCATGCAGCTGCAGCGGATGCCGCAGATGAACGGCCGCGCCGTGGACATCAGGAAGAAGGGCAGCCAGCAGAACGTGAAGGCCCCCACGATGATGCCGAGGGTCCTGGCGGCTTTCTGCTCCCTCTTGAAGATGGAAATGTTCTTGCGGTCCTGGCGGAGCAGCTTGGAGAGCGTGGCGCACTCCTCGGCGGCCTTGGTGCGGCGGGAGCTGTGGTGGGCGCGGGCGGAGGCCTCGAGGCAGTAGATGCCCTCGTCCTCGTAGTGCTTGGGGAAGTTCATGAAGCGGTGCTTCTCGGCGCTCACCTTGGCCGCCTGGTAGATGCGGCTGTACATCACCAGCATGACGGCCATGGGGATGTAGAAGGCCACCCCTGTGGAGTAGACGGTGTAGCCAAAGTCCTGGCTGATGAGGCACACCCGCTCCACCGTCACGTTCTGGGCCCAGCCGAAGAGCGGAGGGAGGGTGATGGAGGCCGACAGGAGCCACACGATGAAGACCATCTTGGCCATCAGCTTCCCGTTCTGCCTCACGGGGTAGGTGAGAGGCCGCGTGATGCCCAGGTACCTGCGGGGAGGAGGAGGAGGAATTGTCAGGGGTTAGGGGCGGGTGCTCTGAGGTGGTTTTCACTCCCTCTGAGGTGGTTTTCACTCCCTCTGAGGTGATTTTCACTCCTTATCAGCTGTGAGGGAATTTTGGCCCTCAGAGGGGGCAAGAAATTAATTCAGCAAATGAAAATCTCCACAGGCATGGGATCTCTTGACTAAACACCACAATTTATTCCTCACTTTTTTGCAATCACCCCGTGCGTGGAATCACAGAATGGTTTGGGTTGAAATGACCTTAAAGGCCATCCCATTCCAACCCAACTAAACTCAATTTATTCCTCATTTTCTTGCAATCATCCCATGTGTGGAATCACAGAATGGTTTGGGTTGGAAAGACCTTAAAGGCCATCCCATTCCAATCCAAGTAAATACAATTTATTCCTCATTTTCTTGCAATCATCCCATGTGTGGAATCACAGAATGGTTTGGATTGAAAAGACCTTAAATGCCATCCCATTCCAACTTGACTAAACGCCAAAATTGATTCCTCATTTTCTTGCAATCATCCCATGTGTGGAATCACAGCATGGTTTGGGTTGGAAATACCTTAAAGATCATCCCCTTCCAACCCCATGCCATGAGCAGGGACACCTTCCACTATCCCAGGTTGCTCCAAGCCCTGTCTAACCTGGCCTTGGACACTTGCAGGGATGGGGTGTCCACAACACGAGGTGTCATTGAACTGCTGAACTCTTCATGATCTCCTGGGGAATAAAATTACTTTAAAAAGCTTCATTTTCAGGAATAAAAAAATGCCTTAAGAATTTTATTTTTCCACCAGAGAAATATTTCCCTATTCTGCACAGAGAACATGCAACAGCTTCCAGCCATGGCACATAACTCACTCCAGAGTGTTGCCCTTCCCAAGGAGACACCCAGGAGTGGGGTGGGTGATGCTCAGAGTGATGTGCCACAGGTCTGATTCCAGATGAAGGGAATAACTCCTAGCAGTGTTTAATGGGAAGTGGGAAGCACTGCAGCCTTCTCTTATTTGTTGGTGAAGAAATACAACCTGCAGCTAAAATGGCCCTGGGAGACCAAGAAATAATCTTGCCTTTGGGAAGATTTAAAGATATGTCTGGATAAGCCCTGCAAGCAAAGCTGGAGAGTCGACAATGCTGTTTGGGGACAGTTTTGGGGCCCCTCATGACAAGAAAGCCATTGAGGGGATGAGGAGTGTCCAGGGAAGGGAATGGAGCTGGGGGAGGGTCTGGAGCAGCAGGAGTGGCTGAGGGAGCTGGGAAAGGGGCTCAGCCTGGAGAAAGGGAGGCTCAGGGGGGACCCTGTGGCTCTGCACAACTCCCTGACAGTTGTTGACCTCTGGAAACTCAAACAGGAATGACCCAAGCAGCTGGAGCCATCTGCTTGCTTGCACAGCCAGGAGCTGCGAAAGTGGTGGAGTCCAGCTCTCCCTCAAGAGGAAAATGAGTGGAGTTTGGAGTAGGAGATCCCAAAACCACCTGGTGACCCACAGACTCCCCAGTCCTGACCCGTGGGGTTAGGAGTTACCTTGTTATTTTGCCTGAAAGGAGCTGGAGGCTGCACCCACCCTCAGCTCCTGGTGGTGCCTGGGGTGTAAACGTGAACTATCCTGACTTTTGTTGGAGAGGTTTGTGTGATAAAGAAATTGTGTCAACTGTGGCTCAATTAGAATTGTAAAGCAATAAATCAGGGGGGGAGTTGGCTGCTGTCAGCCAACATTCCCCCTGGAAAACATCTGCCTGCTACTCAGCTCCAATCAATCCTGCAAAAACCTCGAGCCACTCATATGGATTTCTGTTCTGTTACAGCCTTTTTGATTCCAATCTCCTGCTGCCAGGAATTTTTAGGCAGGAACACATCACCTCTTAACTTGTTCTTGGATGAAAGGTGTCCCTCCAGAGGGGCAGTGAGAGCAGCAGCTCTATGAGTACTTTCTGCTAAAAGCCGAACAAAAAAAATGGAAAATATCTGTGGAGAATTTTACCTCTGCTGTATAATTTTTTCTCTGACAGTCAGTCTTAGTGTGTTAGGAGATTTTCTCTTCCCTGATTATTTCGCTTTTCCAGATCATCCCTCAAGATTAGAAGACGGAAATAAAATATAAAAAAAAATCTAATTTCTCCTCCCCTCTTGACTGCTAAATCAATTGAGAGACTAAAGTCTTCTCCCCTGCCTCCCTGATAAAATTATTTTGAATTCATTCACTGAGTTGTTCTTTCCTTTTTTTCCTCATATTCTTTTTTTTGAGCTGGCTTTAGTCACAAGAACCAACCAAAACTCTCTATGTTTGGAGAATTCCAGGATGGTTTGGGTTGGATGGAATCTTCAGGATTATCCATTTCCACCCCCCTGCCACATGCAGGGACACCTTCCACTATCCCAGGTGGCTCCAACCCCATCCCATCTGGCCTTGGACACTTCCAGGGATGGAGCATCCACAGCTTCCCTGGGCAACCCATTCCCTCCTGATGGCCAAGCTGGGAGAATACCCCGCTCTGCTCCTGCAATTCCCAAATTAACACCCCAAAAATCACCCCTCTGGATATCCAAGCCACAAACTTCACCAACAAATCCATGCTGAGTTGTGTGCCACGCTCTCTCATGCTATTACCAGGTTTCTTTGGAAGCTGATCCGCCTGGGATTTGCTGAAACTTCAAGGAATTTACGAGGGAAGCACTCGGTGACGCGGTTTAACGAGCAGGCAAAGCTGACACATTTCATCCACTGCTGCTGGGGGAAACGGGGCCGTTTTCAGGTCTTTGTAATAATTCTGAAATGAGCAAGGAGCCCTCAAAATAGGGCAGTGTTTACAGGAGGCACGGTGGCGCTGGCAGGCAGCAGAATTCGAGTGGAATTATCTCCCTTTGAGATTTTTTTAGTTTTTCTCTGTCTGTGTGTGTGTGTGTGTGTGTGTTGTGCTGCTAATCAAGTTTAGGGTAACCAGGTAGCAAGAGGCAATTCCCAGGATTTGCAGGCACTTGGTGTGGATTTGCAGGGCTGATGGTGCAGCCACTCATGCCAGGTGCAATAAATTCCTGCCACATCCCTGATCCTGCAGGTCCCAGCCTCTTTGGCTGTGGGGTGGGAGATGTGTCCCCATGGATGAGCCAATTCAGAGTGTTTGCTCTACACTCAGTGGGGATAATGGAATGGGTTGGGTTGGGTTGGGTTGGGTTGGGTTGGAAGGGACCTTAAATCCCATCCAGTTCCAACTCTGGGGCAGGGACACCTTCCACTGTCCCAGGTTGCTCCAAGCCCTGTCCAACCTGGCCTTGGACACTTCCAGGGATCCAAGGGCAGCCACAGCTTCTCTGGACACCCTGTGCCAGGACCTCCCTGTTCCTAGGGAACAATTCCTTCCCAATCTCCCATCCATCCCTGCCCTTGTCCTGTCTTTACGTTTCCTGATGTAAAGTTCCTCTGTGGCTTCCCTGTAGGCCCCCTTCAATTTGTGGATCATTATGCCAGGGATTAAACAATAAAAAACAACCCTAACCTCTCTGGGGTGCCCCTTTCTCCATCCTGCAGCTGATGAACTGGGAAAAGATGAATCTGCACTCACACAGGGGGACAAATGAGCCCAGAATTAGGGCTCAGAATTAGGGTTTCCTCGACCCCACTGTTTTACCACAATTCCATGCCTCCTCGGCAGCCAAAATAAGCTCCTTCCCTGATTTCCAAGCTGATGCCATTCCTGCCCCATCCTGCTGAAGGAGAGGAGGAAACAAAAGGCAGCTGGAGGCTGCTGAAGTGCCCTAAGTAAGAGCTGGTGGAGCATCCCAGATACAGAGCAGGATCTACCCAGTCTGGGCAAGGTTTGGATGAAGGACATGGGAGAGGCAATCCAGCAAAATGCTGTGCAATTTTTATCCCACTGACTTTGGGGTAGCATCCTTTTACCGAGGGTGACCCCAATTTGGAGCATAAAATCTGATTTTGGGTGGGAAATACTTCCCAGGGAAAGGGGAGAACCCCAGCAGAGCTGCCTGGGAAATGGATGGAGAGTTTTTTTCTCCACCAGGGATGCCAGAAGTGATGTGTGGGCTTTGGGGAGCTCCTTTTGTCAGCTTCTTGGCATTTTTATGGAGAGTTTTATCAAAGCTGAGCAGCCAAAAGAGGGGATTTTTTTTTTGTTGTTGGTGGTTTGTTTTTGGTTTGTGACATTAAAAAATCTGCAACATTGGCAGGCTTTTACATAAGGAAAATATAAGAGGAAGATGGATGTTTCCAGCATTTTTCTTTTCTGATTTCAAAGGAAATCAATCAAATCTCGCTTCAGACAAGATTAGTTCTACCAGCTTCAATCGAGAGGCTTTTAGGAAGCCCTCAGCATTAATAATCAATAACAGCAGCCTACATTTTAATAGTCCTCATCATCCTGGGCAAACCAAGTAGCTTTTCCATCTAAGCTAAGCAAAATATTGAGGACACTTCAGCCATCAATAAAAGCAGGGTCTCCTCCTTGGCAGGAACAGGCCTGACAGTGCTGACCAAGTTGGATTCAGGACAGAACAGAGGAAATATTTCTATTTCTGAGAAATACCAGGGCTTTTCATCTTCTTCCTCACAGGGCAGGAGGAAGAGCTGGTCCCCATCACTGGGGGAGGTTTGGATTGTGCCTCAGTGAGATAACAATTTAATCTCTTTTGGAGCAGGTTTTTCTGCAAGCTCAGCTCTCCTTGTGCTTTTGGTTTTTGGTTGTATCAGCATAGAATTTGAGAATTGTGCTTTTGGAGGTGTTTCCATCAAGAGTCAAATGAAAAATCCTGCCTGTCCCAGGCTCAGGGGGAAGTGGAGATCCAGGCATGATCCTGGATCCTCAGTCCACCTCTAGGCACTGCCTGGGGATGCTGGGTGGATGTGGAGCGGTGATGCTGCACAGGATGCTTGAGACACCGCCCTGGGATGGTTCACACAATTCCCAGCCCATTCCTGGGGATCTCTGAGTCCCCTCCTCCTCTAATATGCACCAGAGGACGCCCCAGTGATTCCCATTCCCTCCTCAAGCCCCAGCACAGAGTGACCCTACAAGGCCCCTCCACTTGCAGGTTGTCCTTCCTCCCACCCGATCTGGGTGGGCACAGCTGGGGGGATGGCCCAGTCCCTTCCCTCTGCTCAATCCTTGCTGGTTTTCTCCTTTCCCAGCTGGAAATACATTCCAGACAACTGCCCTGCAACCACTCAACTTCCCCATCAGGCCCATGGCGTGGTGAGGACGAAATTCTGGGAGCAAACTGATTGATCACGGTGCAGTTCCTGTGCCAACGCATGAGGGACAAGCCCAGGCCAGAAAATTCAGGCTCTTTGACAACCTCTTGGGACCCAGCTTTCCCCTCCCTCCTTCCCAGGAAAGACAAAGTGACATCAAACTCAGGATGGTGTCCTTGGGTATGGATCTGCTCTCAGGAGATGTGGTGGAGGAGTGGAATCCATGGCAAGGACTTTTGGGATAAGATCTCTCCTATTTGTGTGTGTGTGTTTGGAAAAGTCTTGCTCCAAGGGATGGGGTTGGTTGGTTGGGAAAGGAGGGGAAGGAAATTGGAAGAGAAGGGGAAGAGGAAAAATAGGGAAGGGAAGAAGGAGGAAAGGAAAAAGAAAGGGAAAAGGATTGCATGTGTCGGGGTTTTGGGGACTTGGGATGGGGTGGGAGAGTTGTTGATGTGCTTGGCCAAGGAGAAATGAAAGGGGAAAGGGAAAAAGAGAAAAAAGGAAAAGCGAGGAAAGGGGAAAAGGAAAAGAGAAGGCAAGGCGAGGCAAAAGGAAAAGAAAGGAGAAAAGGAGGAGAAGGAGAAGGAGAAGGAAAAGGAAAAGGAAAAGGAAAAGGAAAAGGAAAAGGAAAAGGAACATTTCAAGCAAAGCCAGTCTGGTTAGTGTGTAGCCACTTCCCTGCTCCTCACCCACTGGGAGGAAGCACTGACACATTTAATTCCTATTTAATTCCTGCATTCCATCCCTTCCCTCTCACAGAGTCAGGCTCCTGCCAGCTCTGAGCACACCTGCTTTTTTTTTTTTCCCCAGCAGGAAAATTATTAAAATAAAGCAAGTTCAGCAGAAGAGCTGAACCCTGCCTGTGGCCTGGCAGGGTTTTTTCTGTCTACCAGCAGCTCTGAGCTGCCCAGAGCTGTGGATCTGCATCTCCCAGGGGAGCAGTGCCTGGTGGGGATGAAGGCTTTGGAGCAGGACTCGCTGCTGGCTTGCCTGGGGTGGGGGGGATGTCAGGCAGCAGCAGGATCCTCTCTGTCCTTTCTGCTTTGTCACCCGCTGTCACACCTGCAGATGTGACCGGGGAGGTGGCACAGCTGAAGGGGCACATCTCAGCTGTGGGATGTGTCCCTTCCTTGAGCTGCAGCTCCCAAAGCAGCCCAGCCCAGCCCAGCAGAGCCAGCTCAGCCCAGAGCGACCCCCAAGAAGGCAGCGCACGTCAGCCCCGGCCCCCGGCTCGGCAGCGCCATGGCCCCGCTGACGCAGCTGCTAAAATTAGAGCCACCAAGGTGCTGACTTGGCCAAGCCTGGCCACTCTGCCAGGCAGGCTTTGCCTTCCCCTCCCAGCTCCAGGTGTGGGAGGTGAAGCTAAAAAATCCTCACAAAATGCTCTCACTGAGCTAAAGCGGGGGGTTTGGGATCTTGGGATGGGGTGTGGGGAGCTGCTGATATCCTTAGGGAAGGCATGAGTCCAGGGAGCAGCACAGAATCCCACAGGATTGGCTGCAGAAGCCCTGGAACCTGGATTTCCAAAGTGCATCTGGGGTTTTTTTGATTTCTTGAATGGTTTCATGGCCCAGACACCTTCCATGGAGGTCAGGTGCTGTTCCTCAGGAACAATGAGAAGCAGCTGCCAAAAGGGGGAAGACTGAGGAAGTAACTTAGGGAAGCAACTTGAGAAAACACCCTGAGCCCAGCTCTTCCACAGGGAACAAGGCACTGAGAAAACCCTCATCACCTGCAAAAAACACCTCCAGGAGCACCGATCCAACCAGGAACACCATCCTAGCAGCTCCCAACACCCCAAATATCAGAGCCCACCTGAGCCCCGGGCACCAACCCACCCCTGCCTCACCTGTCCACGCTGATGATGCACAAGGTCATGATGGAGGCGGTGCAGCACATCACGTCCATGGCGATGAAGACGTTGCAGAACACCTTCCCAAAGAGCCACTCTCCCCCCACCAGGTCCGTGATGGTGACAAAGGGCATGACAGCAAAGGCCACCGACAGGTCGGCGGCGGCCAGGGACACCACCAGGTAGTTGGAGGGCTGCCGGAGCTTCTTGACGATGCACACGGAGATGATGACCAGCCCGTTGCCGGCGATGGTGGTGAGGATGATGATGGAGAGCACGGCCCCGATGACGACCTTCTCGGTGTCCCCATAGAGCAGGATCTCCTCGCCGCAGTCGGTGCCGTTGTTGGTGAGGTTGGAGGGCGGCAGCTCGGGCTCGGCTGGGGCGGGAGGTTCCTCAGTCATGAATGGATTCGGGAGCGCTTCCCGAGCCGGCCGCTGCTGCTCTGCGCTCTCCACCAGCAGAAGGTGCTGCTCCAGAAACCTCCTGGGGCTGGCCCTCAGCAGCATGCTCCGAGCTCGCCCCCAGCGCTCCCCCAGCAGTGACACCTCCAGTGACAAACCAGAACATCTCGTCACAAACAGGGCGAAGAAAATCCAATATCCCCTCATCCTCTCGCCCACCGTCACCACCCCCCTCCACCCCTCTGAGCTCTTGCTGCGGCTGCATCTCACGTGCCCGGCAGGAAGCTGCTTCCCAAGTCTCCTTAAGGACACGCATTTTCCCGGGGGATGCTTGGAGGAAGCCGCTCTCCACCTGGGAAGGAGCACGGGCTCCCTGCAACATCTCCCGGCTCATCCATGTGCTATTCCAGCAGAGAGAACGGCTCGTGGATGGTGTTTCCCTGCCGAGCTGTGCCTGCTGCTGTTGCACTTCTCCCCTGCATCCATACATTTAATCCCTTGCAGAGCCTCCTCTGTGCATGCGACAACACGAGCCACAGCACCAGCGTGGGCACAGCCCCCGCCCGCTGCATCCCCTGCCCGTGGCACACGCAAACTTCAAAGCCGGGACCGCAAATCCGCAAATCCCCGCTCCTGGCAGGCCGTGGCCCCGCTGGGGCTGTCGGTAGCCACGGGAGAGGATCCGTGGCATGCAGCACATCCCGGGTACCACGCACAGCCCAGGCATCCCAGCTCGCTCCCGGAGCCTGAGCATCAGCACCACGCTCGGCTCCGAGAGCCGCGGCCGCGCTCCCACCCCCGGCATCCCACCCCTGCCATCCACAAGGAAACTTCAGGGCAGGGCTCACCCCTGGCTGCTCCGAGCATCGTGCACAAACCTGCATCCTCTCTTTTTTTTTTTTAATTGTTGTTGTTGTTTTGTTTCAAACCCCATTTCCCCCCTTGAAGTTTTGTTTCAATCCCAGCCGGATTGCGGCCCCTTCCTCCCCTTTGCAGCATCCCCCGGCTGCCGCCATGGGGGGGTTCCCGGAGTTACCTGTGCCGAGGGGGTGAGACATCCTCCAGGCGAGCCCCTGCGAGCTCCGGGCGGGCGAGGAAGCAAAGAGCCACCCCCGGAGCATCCTTCTCCCCTCCCCGCCTCGCCGGTCCCTCCTACCGCCCTCCCCTCGCCTCTGCCGGGCAGGGACCCAGATGGTCCCCGGCTCCCTCGGAGCCCCAGGGAGGAGCAAAGAGCGGGGCGGGGGGGTCCGGGCTGGATCCTGCAGCGATGGGAGGGAGCGGGTGAGGATCTGGAGGGAAAGGCTGGAAGTTGAGGAGATGCCTTGGAGCGCTGAGAGGCAGGAGAAGCAGCCTGGAAGCCAGCAAGGAGGGCAGGCACGGGGAAAGGCGCCCTTCCCCGTGATTTTTTTAAAGGATTATTTTACAGGAGAGGGTTTTTTCCCTCATTCCATGCATTTTTCCAGCCCTCCTGGGTTGTAGCGGGTCCCACGTTCCTTCAGCTCCAGGCAGCAAACAGCCAGGGAGAGGCAGATCCCTAAAGATGAGCCTTTCCTAATCCCAGAAAACTGAAACAGAGACTATAAAAAAACCCCAAAAACCAGGAAAAAACATGAGAGACTCACATCCACTTCCCTCCCCACCAAATGTTCCACGGGGACTTTGGAGCTGGGGTCACTCTGATATTTCCACCCAGGGATGTCAGCCCCAGTTTGCTCCTCCTGGGGTGGAAGATGCGGGGCAGAGCCAGCTCCTACACTGGTTGTTCCCAAGGGTGATTCCCTCGGGAATTCAGCCCCTCTGCTGCCTTCCCGGGGGCATGGACAGTGCGGGGCCCACCCTGCATCCCTCGGGATGGGCTGGGAGGGGAGAGGATGTGGCTGTGGAGCTGTTGGCAAATTCGGGAAGCGATTCCCGAGCTCTGCCCCAGCGCTCGGCAGCGAGGTGGGAATCTCATCCCAGGACATCCAGGGCACAGAAAAATACCTTGAAATCTCAGTGATGCCAGGCACTGCAGGGATTTTGGGGGCAGATGTTCCCGGAGGGGGGGGGAAGAAAACAAAAAGAAAAAAAGAAAAAAAAGTGCATTTGCAAGGAAATCGCCGGTGAGCTAAAGCAGGGCTGTTAAAGCTGTGCTTAACGCTGGGGTTCCTCCTTTGCTGCTCGAGCATCGCAGTGTGTGTGGGAGGCTGGTGAAAATAGCTTCCTCACCAGGCCAGGACGTGCTGGAGGAGCTCCGGGATTTATTTTTTTTTTCCTTTTTCTTTTTCCATGCCAGGTGGGTTTTTTTTCCCAGCCCCTCCAGAGCAGGGATGAGCCGGGGTGGGATGGGGCTGATGCACAAACCCTGCAGGGGCTGGGGAGGGGAATTCACTCAGATTTCCCAAATACACCCAGAATTTCTGAGGAGGAAAAGGGGGATCTGCAGAACTCCCTGCTGCAGGAATCCTGCCCGATTCTGCAGTCTCCAAACCCAGGCAAATCCAGCCAAGGAGAAAAACACCCCCTAAGGACCAGCTCAGGCAGTCTGGGGCCAGATGCCTGGAGAATTTCAGGGAAACAATCTGTGCCCGAGGCACAGATCTGCTCCCAGCCCTGGGAGAGGGGTTGGAGGGAGGATACGGGGTGGGGGACACACTGGAGGGGTTTTTCCAGCTTCCCTGGTGGGTTTTTTTTCAGCCTGGAGGGGTTTTTTTCAGCCTGGAGAGATTTTTCCAGCTTCCCTGGAGGGGTTTCTGAGACTGGAGAGGTTTTTCCAGCTTCCCTAGAGGGGTTTTTCAGTCTGGAGAGATTTTTCCAGCTTCCCTGGAGGGTTTTTTCCAGCTCAGAGGGGTTTTTCCACCTTCCCTGGAGGCTGCTTTTGGGAGAACACCACAGCAAGGAGCTCCTGCACACTAAGGAGAGACAGGGAAGGATTTTGTGCTTGAGGCATCCTTTGGAAGTAGCTGGTTCATGCTCAGAGGTCAAGTTCATGTCCTGGCAGAGAGGGAGGAAGGAAGGAGAAAAGGTGATTTTAGACATGAGGAGTTTCCTGGGTTTCCTTTGCTCTGCCCTTCCAGGACTTTTGGCAGAGCCTCAAAATCCTGCAAGAGCTGCAGGGAGCAGAACTGACCCCACTCTGTCTCATCCCAGCCCCATTTCTGTAGGATGCCACCTACAGCTTCTCCCTTTCAGCCCTCCCACAGGTCTGGGAACCCCAAAGAGGAGTTTTCCCCCATTTTTCCAGGGAAATGAGCTGCTCTCATAACTTGAGGAGCAAAATCAGGGACAGAAACTCACTCATGGGACACTCACCAAGCAGCCTGAGGGCACATTCTTTGCTTGGGTTGGTTTTGAGGAGGACAGAAGGGGAAAATGCTAATTCTCATGTGAAGAAATAATTAAAATAATTATTATTCTTCTGGCTGAAACCCTCAGTGCAGCATTTCTCCAGCCCCAGGCCACGGTGACCTTGCTGAGACACTGCCTCTGGGGCGAGCTGGGAAGCACTAATTACATTTAATGGCAATTAAGGGGAGGAAATGGCCAGCGTGCCTCAGCTCAGCACTCACTGGAGCTTTCTGCCTTTGGTTTGGAGGAGCAGGGATGATGCTGGAGCAAGGTGGGATCAACCCCAAAGAAGATTATCCATGCCAAAAAAACCCCAAAAAAACAAACCACAAGAAGCAGAAATCACAAAATAAAAAGTTTCCTGCACCTCCAGCAGGGGAGGGGTGACCAAAATCCTCCCAGCACTTCAGTGCCCAGATCTATTATTCCATTTTCATGTACAAATGGCTGTTTTATTAACAATTAATTGCTAATATTGAGCCCTATTAAGTCTAATGGCGAGGTAATAGGCGCAGGTATTAATATGTAAATTTGGAGAAATCTCATTAATTCCGAGGTGTTTCCAGGTCCAGCATCTTCCCTGCAGCACAAATGTTGACATTTCTCCCTCCCAGCAGGCAGAGCCTGCCCAGATGGATAAAATGAATCCCTTGGCACTCTCAGCTTTTAAGGAGCATCCCTAAGGGTGGATTTGACCTGCAGGGAAATTCGGGATGAGCAGTCCCGGGGTATCCAAAGCTTCTCTGTAGGTGCTGTGATCAGGAATAACAAAATCTGAGGTGTTTTAGTGACCCAAACCCCATCCCCTTCTCTCCATGGGCATCTCCTGCTTTCCCTCTGAGGCTCCCCCAAAACCAGCCCTGATGAGCATCAAGGAACATCTCCCCAGAATCACCCAGAAAACACAAATAAAGTGAATAAAGTGGGTGGTGGGAATGTGGTACCCAAGAGAGGGTTGGATCTCCCAGAAATTAATCCCTTGCCTTGGGGTCCAATCCCATTAGATTTAGCTGTAATTTTAAAATTTACCTAAAATTTTAAAATTTAACCTTTAAATTGACCTGGAACTTAAAAGTCTGAGAGAGGATTTTGGGGTGGTTTCTTTCCTTATTGGTCCTGCCTAAAATAGAAAAAAAAGATTAATAAATGAAACTTTTCAGTTGTTTTTAAAGGCTCCCAATACATTTTGCTGTTTGAGCAGGTGAGGAACAATTGGAAATGTCACAGGAAAACAATCCACAGGATCGTTCATAATTCATTCCCAATAATTCATCTCCAAAAGGTGGATTTGCTGAAGTGTTTTAATCCCGTTCCGTGCAGCCTCACTCCCTCTGCTGGAGCCTGCACAGACAACAGGCAGCTTTTAGTGGAGATTTACAAATTTGGGTTACTTGGGAAGGCTCTCGGGGGTTTCTCCTTTCTCCATCAGGGCAAGATGCGCCCCCAGGCTCCCCCGATGGGAGCTGGGACTGCCCTGGGGACGTGGGGATGAGCTGCAGGGCTCATTTGGGATGAGGAGGTGGGAGAGAAGCCCCTGATAACAAAATTTTGGCTGCAGCCTCTCCTGTCCACCCTGAAGCTGCCCTTGGTGGGTGCCAAAAGGATTTCCAGAGGGGCTGGGGAAGTTGGGGGAAAAAAAAAAACAAAGCCAAAAACCTGAAATAGGAAAGAGTGAAAAAAAGTGATTTAGGTGAAGTCTCCAAGACAAAGCCCTCAGCCCTGGCTTGAGGCTGTACTCACCCATTTGCCAGATTTTGATTGGTGATTTTATATTTTATTTGTTATCCTTAGTGCTGGTGATTTATTCAAAGAGATGGAAGTGCAGCTTGTCCTCCTGCTGCTCTCCCAAGGGTTTGGGAAGAGACTGGCTTTAGGCTGGTGCAGTAAGAGAACAGATTTATTCTGGGGGCTCAGATAGAGAGAGGTCCTCCTTGGTGCCAATTGGTGGTCACCAATTGTTGTGGTGTTGTTGTGGGGGTCCCCAGGACGAGGTGAGAGATGAGAATTGACTCCAAGTTCTCAGAAGGCTGCTATATATAATAATATATATTTAATATATTATAATCATAATATATAATTATAATATATAAAATATATAGAATATTTAATGTTTTATTAATAATAATTATTATATATTATTATATATGAGAATAATTATATAAAAATAATTACATATAATTATAATAATATATATAAATATATATTATATATAATTATAAATTCATAATAGATGAAAATTATAATAGATATAAACATATAAATATAAATATGAATATAATTATATTATATTATATTATATTATATTATATTATATTATATTATATTAATTATATTATATTCAGTATATTATAATATATTACATAATATAATATAGATAATATAGTATATAACATAATTATGCATTATATATAATATTAACAAATTAATAAATTTCAATTACTATTATTAATATAATATAAATTATATATTAATTAATAGAATACATTAATATAATAAATAATATAATATTATATATAATATATTAATATAGTATAATGTTATATTATATTACATTACATTACATCATATTACATTATATTGATATACTAAAACTATACTAAAGAAAGAGAAAGGATACAGTAAAAGGAAAGTAAAAGGAAAAGGAAAGGAATAGTAAAAACCTGTGACTGACCAGATTTCTGACACAGCTGGACTGGGATTGGTCATTAATTAAAAGCAATTCTCATGGAATCAATCCAAGATGCACCTGTTGGTGAACAACCTCCAGAGCACATTCCAAGCAATCAGATAATTATTCTTTACATTTCTTTTCTGAGGCTTCTCAGCTTCTCAGGAGAAAAACCCCGGTGAAAGGATTTTTCAGCAAATATGACAGTGACAGTGCCTGGGGAAAAACCCTGGAGCAAAGGAGGCTCAGGGGGGCCCTTGTGGCTCTGCACAGCTCCTGACAGGAGGGCACAGCCGGGGGGGTCGGGCTCTGCTCCAGGGAACAGGGACAGGAGCAGAGGGAACGGCCTCAGGCTGGGCCAGGGGAGGCTCAGATTGGATATTTGGGGAAATTTCATCATGGAAAGGGTTGTCCAGCCCTGGCACAGCTGCCCAGGGCAGTTTGGAGTCCCCATCCCTGGAGGAATTTAGAAGCCATGTGGATGTGGCACTTGGGGTGGCCTTGGCAGTGCTGGGGGACCTGGGTGATCTCAGAGGGCTTCTCCACCCTGAATAATTCTGTGATCCTGTAACACCTCTGGACCATCCCCATACAGAGCAAACCTTTCCTGGCCAAACCCTTCCTAAAGCACAGCAGGACAGGTCCCTGTGGAGCAGCAGGAGGAGGGGACATTGCTGCAGGACACCAGCCTGGAGCTCTGTCCCCCTGCGAGCAAACCACTCCATGAAAACCTTTTCTGCCAAAATTTTTTGGTGCCGGGCTTTGGGCAGAAGTTTTTTCTTGAAGGCAACACCCTGGAAGTGTCCAAGGCCAGGTTGGACAAAAAGAAATTATAAAATGAAAAAAAAAATCAATGAAATGAAAAGCAAATTAATAAAATGAAAAAGAAATTTTAAAAATGCCTCCAGGTTGGAGAGGGCTTGGAGCAGCGTGGGACAGTGGGAGGTGTCCCTGCCCATGGGATGAGAGGGTCCTTCCAACCAAAACCCTTCCATGATTTCTGTTTTTCACACAGGGTTTGGGGCTGGGTGAGCTCGAGGCAAGCCCTGCACCCACCAGGTTCCCATTCTGGGCCCGGGGTTCTCCAGGCTCGGTGCCCTGGGCATGGAGGGGATTGGGCAGGGGCTCTCCGGAGGCTGGAGCAGATTCTGCAGTTTTGGGAGTGGAACCCACCCCGGTGTTCTCCTCCCCGTCCTTGTTCTCCTCTCTGTCCCCTAGATGGCACCGGTTCTCAGCGCATCAAACTCCCGGTGAAAACCTGCGGGTTTTGGGGCCAGAAACAAACACAAAATTTAAAAGGGGAAAAAAAAAAAAGAAGAAGAAAAAAAAAAAAAAAGAAAAGAAGCTACAATTAATTGGTTTTTTGGCTCACACACTGAAAAATTCAGATTTCTGACCCTTGTCTGGCTGCAGCATTTCTGCTGCTTTCTCTTCTGGTCCATCTCCGGGTTCTGCATCCCCCCAAAATTCAGGGCACAGGGAATAAGTGGTTCCTTCTCCCCAGCTTTGCTGCAGTGGATATCTGGGGGCTGTGACAGACCCTGGCACACCTGGGTCGCTCCAGGAAGATATTTCAGTTCTTGATAGGGCTGGGAAGTGCAGGGAGGAATATTCCAACTCCCTTTGTAGCTTAAACCCAAGCAGGAGATCGAGGAGGGAAAATTACTGACAAAATCATCAGTTTGAAGATGCAGCCACCCTAAATAATCCCTTTTTCCACGCCCTCCATGGCACAGGGCAAACCCACACATCACATCCCTGGGGCCTGGCTCTTCCTTGGATACTTTATCCATGAAATTTTGGGCCATGTCACATTTCAAACCTCCTGCAAAGCTCCTGGCAGAGCACCACGAGTGTCCTGGTGGGGAAGGAAGGACAAAGGACAAAAAAAGAGGGAAACATGTCCCCACCTGACCTTCCCCAGCTCTGCACCAACATTTAAACCCATATCATGGTAAAATCTGCTCTGGACAGGGGCGCTTGGCACCTTGCAGAGGCTCATCCCAAGGAAATCCATGCAGTGACATCCAGAAGGTGCCACACACGTCCCATCCCCAGGTACCTGCAGGGTCCCCACACCCCCAAAGGGCTCTGTTGTGTCAGAGCCCAGGACATTCCTCTGGCTGCCCTGGAGGACTCCAGACCCTGGCAGGGGGCTCAGAGACCTTGGCAAGGAGTCACAACCACCTGTGCCTTTGATCTTAGCCCATGGAAACAATTACAAGCCATAAGGGTTTGAGTAGAATGGTAGTGGGTTTATCACAGGGTGGAAAAGTAGAATTTTGGGGGTTTTAGAATGGGGGTTCAAGAGGCAAGATGGAGGAATCTGGGTGTGTTCTGCCTTTCTCCTTCTTCTTCTTCTTGTCCTCCATCTCCTGCTGCAATGGTGGCACTTCTGGATTGGTTTAGAGTAGAGACAGACTGTCTAACATAGGTGATAG
Organism: Molothrus aeneus; assembly: GCF_037042795.1. Lineage (NCBI taxonomy): Eukaryota > Metazoa > Chordata > Aves > Passeriformes > Icteridae > Molothrus > Molothrus aeneus. The sequence continues at coordinate 71,313,486 of NC_089649.1, forward strand.
GTATTGGAAAATTATTGTAAATAAAGTACAGGTAGTTCTTACTATAAAAATCCAACACCACCCCAAGGGCAGGGACTGAGCCACAACCCAACCTGCTGGACAGACCTCAGCAGGCCAGAGAAAGAATGGAATAGATGAGAGAAAATAAACAACCTTGAAAAGCAGAACTGACGGAAAAGCAGAATCTCCACTTCTTCTTTGGTTGTGGGATTGGGAAAAAAGACTTTTAATACCTTGGGGTCATCTCAGCCACAGAAACCCCAGACTGTTCGAGTACAACCACTTCCCACCCATTTTCCTCTCTCCAGCCTGTGCAGGAGGGAACAGCCCTGGGCTGGGGCAGGTTCAGTGCTCTCTGCTCTTGGCACATCCCAGCAGTCCCCATGGCACAGCAGGGAGCATCTCCCATCCCAAAAATCCAAGGGAATCAAAAATCATCCAAATTAACACCACCCAAACTGCTGCCCCTTTTCCTGGGATCCTGTCCATTTAGGAATTGGGATTTTTAGAAATAAATAGATTTATATGAGGGTCACCAGCATTGCTTTAGGGCAGCTCGTGCTGATGAAGGTCAGAGCTGGAGGAGGAATCCCACAGATCCTGGGGAGATGCAGTGGCTGGAGACCAGGGACAATAAAATTGTTGTAATATTGGCATTAAATATATATATATATATGCATTATTTAGTTATCACCAACAAACAATAATATAATAACACCAATACTGATATAATATTAATAATAAAAATCAATATATATCACTAATAAATATAAATAAATATATAGTATGTAATCAATATATATAAGATATAAACAATAAATATATAAATATTATTATGTACATACATCAATATTGTAATAAATGTATAATAATATAATCATATATAAATATCGATACATCAATATTAAAATATATGTATGATAATATATGAATATATCAATATACAGGTATTGATATATATTATATCAATATATCACTCTTGATATCATAATATAAAAAAATAAATGTTACAATTTATATAGTGGCAGGCTCTGGATTGTCCCATGTCCTGCTCTGAGACCCACTCAGCCATTGCCAGCCTCACCTCGATCTCGTGTCCTTGTGAGCTCCTCTCTGAGTTGCAGGAGGTTGGAGTTGGCAGCTGGACGTTGGATCCTGTGGCAGGTAACAAATCCACTCCTTGGAGAATTCCCAGGCTCCCCAGTGACAACTTTCACCTGGATTTGGGCTCATCTCTGCTTTGGGTGATGCCAAGGAAGTCAGAGCCAGCTCCAGATGCTGCCAGTGCACCAAATCAGGTAAAAGGTGCAGTTATTCTCCATCAAATGATGAAATAATCCAATTTTTGTCTCCCCAGACTCTCCTGTGTCAGACACGTGCTCTTACAGTCACAGCTGAGATGCTCAAGTGCTCCAAGTGCTGGGGATCACCCAAATATCCCCAGTCCCCAGAGAAACACCCTCAGCACTGGGAGAGAAACCCAGATTAAAGAAAACACAGGGATTGGGCAAAAAGTAGAAATATATAAACAGCAGATTTCTTTTTTATTTCCATTTTAAATACAGAGCTTCCTTATACAGCCAAGGAATTCCCTCTCCCTCCCTCCCCTTCCAAGTAACTTTTATCAAAAGAAATCCTTCACTGGAAAATCAACACCAGATCAGGGACGTGCTCTGGGAGAGCCTCTTTAGCAAGTGCAATATCCATGGGCCAGAAATCCCTGAACAGGGACCTCCCTCACTTCAAATCCTTTCTCAGAATCCTGGGAAAAACCTCCTGGGCTCCCAGTGGAGAAGGATTTAACCAGTTACACATCATGGGGGGAAATAAACCCAGCACTGCTGCACATCACTGGAAATCCAGCCTGTGCTGCAGGGAGAGGGGATGCAGGGCTGGGGATGAGCTGGGTCTGCCCCTGGAAGGTTTCTCCTCTTAAGCAGGGCTTATCCTGCATTTACACTCCCTCCAGGGAAAGCAGGAGGGGAAGTGAGGGAGGATTTAAGATATTTATGTATTTAGGATGTGCCTTTCTCAGGTGGGATCATGGGCAAGGGGTTGGTTTGCATTCATTTGAGGGTGTACTTTGTTTGGGTAAAGTTTGGGGCTTTCTAGGAGCTGAACTGTTGCAGTTTTTAGTTTTAGAATTTCTGCTTTCTGGGGTAACATCTCATGGGATTATCTCATAGGATCATGGTCCCTTCCTGACTTGGAAGGGACCCACAAGGATCATTGAGTCCAATCTTTTTGGGGACAAGGTACAAACTCCCACCAACAAAGAGGACAGGGAAAAGAGGGGATAAACACCTCCAAAAATAGCAGAGCCCTCAGTCACTGATTAGAGCAGTGTGACACCACAGGCTGAACCCTCCCAGGGTCAATCAGCAGCTCCTCACTCCCCAGTGCCAGCTGTGCTCTGCAGCTGGATCATTCCTTCTCCCATGGGATCCCCTTGGACCTGCAGGGTTCCTCAGAGCATGGCCCAGCTGCAGAGGGACACATCCAACACCTCCCAGGGCCTGCAGCTTCCAGACTTGGCCGCTTAATCCCAGAATCAGAATTAATTTTTAATTATCAGAAGTGGTGGAGATGGGAGGGAGCTCTGCAGTGAGGGGCCTGGACACAGGGAATGGCTGCCCACTGCCAGAGGGCAGGGATGGATGGGGGATTGAGAAGGAATTGTCCCCTGGGAGGGTGGGCAGGGGCTGGGATGGAATTCCCAGAGCAGTTGTGGCTGCCCCTGGGTCCCTGGAAGTGTCCAGGACCAGGTTGGATGGGGCTTGGAGCAACCTGGGCTAGTGGGAGGCGTCCACTGGAGTGAAACTGGATGAGCTTTAAGGTCCTTTCCAACCCAAACCATTCTGTGATTCCATGAAGATGTGACTCCCATAAAATCCTGCTCCCTGGAGGTACTGTTTGAAATCAGTGGCTCTGGTCCCAGATTTGAGCAATGTGATGCTTTAAACCCCAGGGAAGTGCCAGCACAGCTCCCAGGGGAAGCAGCTCCAGACAGGAGGGGACCCAGCCTGGCCTCTGCCACCCCCATCCAGGAGCTCCCCCCCAGCACTGGGGATGCTCAGGACACCCAGGGCTGCAGAACCACCCAGGCCATCCAGCCATGGGAAACTCACCTCAAACAAGCATTCCAGGACACCAATTGCTGCTGCTGGGCAGATGAGCCAACAGCTTGCACTGAGTTTTGGGGGAACAGACACAGCAGAGGTGCTTGAGCCATCCCTGGATCTGTCTAGGCAGGTGGAAGCTGCTCCCAGCCCTCCCCAAATCAGCACTGAAATCAGTCCCCCACGTGTTGAACTCGATGAGAAGAATTTCCTGCAGGGTCCTGCTCACATCACTGCTGCAGAGCTCCTGCTCCTCTCCACGTGCTAAGAAATCCCAACATCACTCAGAACAGGAGGGAGAGACTTTCTTTTCTTTTTTCTTCTTTTGTTTTTCCCAACTCTTTGCATTTTGCTCCCTTCTGTGGCCGAGTGCCCCTTCTGTGTGCCCCTTCTGGGGCACTGCTCCTGCAGCAGCAGGAATTTGTCTCCTGGATGAGGAGCAGAGTCTCCAAGTGAGCAGCAGCTCCCTGCAGGAGAGGCAGATGGGGAGCAGAAGGCAGCAGCTCCCCCAGGACAGGCTCTTCAATATTTAATGTGACATCAGAGCAGAGCAAAGCGATCCCAGCTCATGCAGCGTTTTGTACAAGGCAGAGAAAGACACAGCCAGGGAAGTGTGAAAGGAAAACACCCAAAAGCCAAAGAGGAAAGTGCTAATTTGTGATTCTAAAGCTTGAACTGCAACAACTCCCTCCCCTCTGCTCTGCCCACGAGGTTGATGGTTTGCTCTTTGCAAGCAGAGCTGCAGCCACGAGTGGGATGGACAGAGATTGGTCCTTCAATGCCTTAATTAGACAGGAAAACCATTAGAGAAGATGATTCTCTTCCAACATTCACAGGCCTCAGCACAGAAAACAACACAGCCCCACCCCAGTATGTCTATTTGGGCTCTTTTGGAAGCTTGGCAGATGAAAGGAGGGCACCCCAGCTGGAACAGGGGCCATAAAGGAGATTTTTGAAGAGATGGGGAGGTGCAGGGGCTGCACTGTTATGAATCCTCATCACTGATCAGACACTGAGCAGCCACTGCCAGACACAGGCTCAGGTTCTCCAGGAAAAATTCCCACTCAGCATTTCCCAAGTGGAAATTCCAGAGGGAGCTTCTAGAATGGGCTGGGGAAGCAGAGAGCTGGCTCAGGAGGTGCCAGCAAACAGCTGAGTTTTGGGGGGACAGACACAACAGAGATGCTTGAGCCACCCCTGGCTCTGCCCATCAATGTTCTAGACAGGTAAAAACCCAGCAAAGGGCAGATTCAGAATGCAACAAACAATAAAAAAGGTTGGGAAGGAGTACCATGAATGTGTGATGATGGTGCCTGGTGGGACACACAGGAGCTGCTTTAGTGATGTGACAGCTCAGGTCCCTTTCTGGTTGCTGAGAACTCCACAAAAACCGCCCAAACCAACCCCTGCCCTCCCACCTCCAAATCCGTCCAACTGGGGGGGAACTTCCAGCTCCTCCCAGGAGTGTCCACAGAGCAGAGTGCAGCAGCAGCTCCTAAAGCAGCCAAAGATCATCAGCAGAGGTTTGTGAAGTCTCTGGGTGCAGCTGGGGATGTGGAATTTTGGGGAAGAACCTACAACTGTACAGAAGTGTGGCCATCCCCCCTGTTTCTTTCCAGAACATCCCAGTTCCCTGGATCATCAGGAAGTTCATGTTGTGTCCCACAGTGCTGGGGCTCATCCTGGACCCCTTCACCATCAGCAGCTCTGAGCCAAAGCAGGTGAATCCCTTTACTCCATCCCCATCCTTCTGCAGCACATCCAAGTGGAGCTTGACATTTATTAAATAACTTCAAATGTTGGTGCCAGGGAGTTTGGGGTTGTTGCAGTGCAGGTGTCAGCTCTGCTTCCCAAGCAATCCCAAAAGGGCTGCACTGCTTGTTCAGCAAGTTCCACCTTTTCACCAACTTCCCTTCATTTACATGGACAAACACATCAAATCCCCCACACAGCATGTCTCCAAAAGCAACAAAATAAAGTCTCAGACCAAGAAAACCAGTCAGGTACAAATCCAATTTTAATTGTCAAGCTCACTTCTAGCTCCTACATTCAACGCGAGGATCAAAAACTACAAGTTTGAGAGTAGAATTTTATTCTATCTCCAGTTTCTGATCGTTTTGGCAGCTGTCAAATGGCAACTTCCAAAATCCACTCGTTTCAGAAGCTTTTCCCTACCTTGCAATGCCAGGTGAAGCCCACAGACTCTCCCAACAGCTCTTGACACCTTTCAGACTCAGTTCTTTGGCAACAGTTACACAGAGCATTGTGCGTATATAAAGAGCTTATAACAAAACTTCTTTTACATTCTAATTGTCTTAAACCTTCACAGAAGTATTAAAGTGCTCAATCAACTCTGAACAAACCCTCCTTCCCTAGTCAGCTACTTCCTGGAAACGCCTGCACTTAAGTCAGCAAAACCAGAAGCAAACAAGAAGAGAAAAGGCATGGAAAAAAATAAAATAAAATCCTCTGCAGGATCATGAAAATCCCTCCTGAGACAAGAGGCCTCGAGTCTCACATCTCCCACCCAAATATTGAGACATAGGTTCAAATGTTCAGTCAGTCCAAGCCAGCACAGCTTTTTTTTCCCCCCCCCTCAAGCTGTGCTGATTTCCCATCAGTTGATTCTTGGGCCCCTGACTTCTGTAAGAACAAAAACCCTGCAGAACAGAATCCTACTGATGCTACAAAGAAAACACAAACACTGAAGTCACACCTCTGAAGGAAAAGAAAAGATACAAACAAGAGTTGTGGTTGATATTTAACCCTCCCTGCTGCCTGGATTTTCAATTCTCTCTGCACCATTTGACACTACCTGAAATGGATCTTTTAAAAAGGCTTTAAACGGGGACATTTTTGGCTCTTCTAAGTGGGGGATGGAGGGTGCATCTCAAAATTATTTCACCTGGTAAAACCTGCAGGCCAGTCCACCCCACTGTGGCAAATCCCACCCAGAGCCTCAAAGAGGACCAAAGCCACATTCCCTTGGGGACATCTTGTCCTTCCTCCAGCCACAGCACCCAAAATATCCCTTAAACCACCCCCCAAGGGGACTTTTTCCTGTGGAGACACCAGGAATTCACCCACAGGTCACGTGTGTGTTCCAGCTTTACTCAGCCAGAGGACGACACCTCTGATTGCAGCTTTGCTTCAATCTTTTGACATCTGTGGGAAAAACATGTTATTTCAGCCTCAGCAGCCCTCTGCACTCCCTGGCTCCCAGCAGGTCCTGAGCTGCTGCCTGTCACCTGCCCTTTTGCTGTTGACTGAAGATCAGACAGAGTTGTGCCACCTCCGAAATCCTGCCCGCCCCTGCTCCTGCACGCAGCCCTTGCCAACAGCTCTGAGTGATCCTGCCTCAGAAATGACTCAAAAGCCAGGGAATCTTGGGGAAAATGGTCAGAAACCACGTTTGGGTTTGTACCTGCTCTTGTCAGACAAGCAGGAGCTGCCCCTGAGGCTGCTGAAAGCCAAATTCCCTGCCTTGATGCACTGGGGTGGTCACCCTGACCCTGAGACTTCTCACATCATCTTGGTGCCACATGGAAGTTGTGTTTTGCTGTCTGTGACATTGTTTTGCTTGCTAAGCTGAGGGGTTTCCTCTTCAATTCCCTCAGGGATATAAAATCATGGATATAGGAACTCTCACTGCTCTCCTTCAGAGTCTCAGTACAAAGGGTTTTGTAAGAAAATGCAAAAATTAGTTCTGCACACGTGTTTGAGAGCTGTGGGCAGCTCCACAAAGATTAAATACCTTCTGATCTTTAGTGCAAATACACCAAATCTGCAGTGGCTTGAGCCTAGCTTAGCATCAGCACAGGAGCTTTGCACCCAAAGCCTTCCTCCCTCATGGCTGGGTTGGTCTCCCTCACCATGCTAGGGTGGGAGGAGAAAACTCTGCATCATTTACTGGGCAAGTAACTGGTAAGAAACATTTCTCTGTGCTGATAAATTCAGATTTTACATTCCTCTTCTTCCCTCATTTCTACTCTTTTGAAAGTTCATCATCGAGGTCCACAATTTTCTGAACATTTTTAGCTGTGACCTGTGATGTGCCAAGCACTGAACTAAAGGGCAGCTTGTTTCACAGTACTCCAAATAAGAAAACTGACCATAGTACAAGCAAAATTAAATAAACTGAAATATAAAAGACAGCAGAAGTTAAGATTCATCCAGAAATATAATATAACATCTGGGAGGGGCGGGGAGGGGGGAACTGGAAATCAGCTACACAACAGAAACAATGAAATGACCAACAAATATTGATTAGGTGAAAAGAGGAAATTTTTCATTGCATTCTGTACATCAAAATTAAATGAAAAATTCACATGGTGGAGCCTCGAGACAGAATGATGAAGGTCTCAAGCCACAGGAAGGAGAAAGCAAAGAAAACACCTTGAAGAAAGCAACACATGAACAGAACCAGTAACTGAGCAGCTTCCAAAGGAATAGAAGTGACCATACCTCAAATGAGAAAAAGCAGCACTGAAGCAGAGAGAACAAGTATATGGTCAGGACATGGTGGGTAACACTGACTGCACAAAACACTTTGTGAATTTGGAAAGAACCAGGCCTATTTGTATATCTATGCAAAATATATACACAACTCCATATGTATATATGTACATATAGGCACTACTGTACATATGTATATGCAACCTCCACACAACTGCCCTCTGGGTGCAAGCAAAAAATGCTGCAGTTGTGCAAAACCCTACAATTCTGTGTTTGATTACCCAGGAGAAACGGGAGAGAGATCCAAACTAATGCCCAAACAGCTCAAACCCAGCAGGGGTTTCATCCACAGGGCCGTGTGAGCCCAGCCTCTGAACGCTCCCAGCTCATCTGCTGGGATTAAACATTCATCCAAAACTGTGGGTTGTAGCAGTACACATTGCAACTGTTTCCAAACCCATGAATGTGAGAAAACAGCCACCATCTCTGCTGCCATCAGTGGTTTAGCACGAGGCCATCCCACCCAGAACACCAATTTGGGAATACTAGGTGCACAGGGAATTGGAATTTCCAAGGCCAGGCCAGGGCTGTCATTCTATAAAACAAGGGTCTGTTCTTAGTGTTGGGGACGAAAAGGATGTGGTGCATTAAAAAATCCCCCCCCACCCTCAAACAAGGGAACACAGGCCAACTCTGGATGCTCCAGCCATGCAGCCAGGCTGATCTTTGGGGTTGGTGTGCTTTGGGGGTGTGGAAAGAAGCATTTTCCATAAAGCTCCTCGGCCTGACAGCCCCAGAGAGCAGCGTCCTCTCAGTCCAAGGCTCCCTTGGTCTGGCACAGGCCCCATGGAGCTGTGACAGGAGTGCATTGCCAACGTCAGAGCACGAAGAAAGTGGTGAAAGGAAGCTGCAGGGATGGTCCCAGGCCTTGGCTGGCCCCCAGGGGCTGTCTCTGCTGCTCTGCAGGCAGGGGACACTCAGTACTCTGCATCCATGGCATCCAGGTACTTGGCCTCGATGATCCTGGGGAGCAGGTTGTACCTAGGGCAGAGCAGAGAGAAGGAGTCAGTCCTTGTTTGTGCAGCATTTTTCTCTTTGTCCTAAAGCCCCTGGGTGAGATTGGCTGTGGGATTCACCCACTGAGGGGGACAGCAAAACCCCACAGAAGTGGGGGACAGCAAAACCCCACAAAAGCAAACACAGCTTTTATTTACAGAGCAGCAGCGCCAGGCTCCCTCTGCAAGAGCCTCCTCCCTCCTTCCAGCTGGAAAGAGAACATCCTCATCCTCATCTTCACTGGAGGAAGTCACTTTCCTAGAGCTCTGTCTCCACCAAGTCCTCAGGGTGACAAAAATACAGAGGTGAAGAGCCATGACTCCAAACAAGACCATCCTGACCTGGGGTCTGGCTTCTCCACGGACAGAGATGGACAAACTCCACATGTCCATGGAGATGCATGGACAAACACATGTAAAACAAATTACTTCAAAAAATTTTTATAAACTTACTTTAAAAAGTAAGTTTACTATAAAAAAATTAATTCAAAAAATTACTATAAATTTTTTTAAAATTTTATTTTTTGCAAGAACATCCTCACAAATTAATATATTTGGATTAGAAAGGCACTGCGAAGTTGTTCTTCTAAATCTTGTAAATAAATAAAAATTATTCACACAAATAAATAAACTTATACACATAAATTTTAAATAAAAAACCAAATAATATATTTACATAAATAAATAATATTATATACATAATTTTAAAATAAGAGTGAATACTACTTTCATACTACCTTCACGCATTAAAATAAAATTTAAATTTATTTTAAGAAGTGTTTTTAAATAATATTTTTAACTAATTAAATATTTTGTAAATAAAATAGTTTGTATTTATTATTATTTTATTATTTTATTATATTATTATTAAAGCATATTATTTTATTTTATTATTATTATAGGGTATTGTTTTATTTTATTATAGGGTATTTTATAAATAAAATACCCTATGTACCCTATTATATTTTATTTTATAAATAAAATACCATATAATAAAATACAAACTACAACTCAACAACAACCACAACAACAAAAAAAGACAAAAAAAATCCAATGCACATTTATATGGCATTTTGCCTTGTTTAACAAGGAGGTGACTCTTCAGCTGTTAAAATAACTCATAAAGCACCAAAAAATCAGTTTCAGATTTCAACAGCTGTGCGAGAGATCCCAAACATGACTTATTAATGAGAAATACCAGGATGTCCTTAAACAGACCCATCATAGAATAAAATGCTTGAGAGCCCAGATAAGAGAACTTGGCGAGAAGATTCTTCTGTGGGCAACCAAAAGCTCATCATCCCAAAGTTCTGAATCTAGGCCAGGAACTGGGAATAGCCAAAGAGATCAAGTTTTCTTCCAACAGGCTCTTTTCCACTAAAGTCATGGATTTCAGTGGCTTCTCAGTATCTGTCTGAGACCACACCAGTGATCCCCCCCTAATGACAACACAAATCATGTTTCTCCAGCTGTTGGATGGATGGAAATGTGGCTTTGGGACATGGCTGAGTTCTGGATAGGACACCAAGCCATGCCTTGTTTGATTCTTGAATTTGCCCCCTGGCTACTGCCCCATCTCCTCTTTCTCCCTTCACTTCTTAAAAAAAAAAAATTGGAGAAAATGTATTAAATTTCTTCAAGTGCTTCATCTATTTAGAGTGCCAAATCTTTGGGAAAAAGTCATTAACTACAGAGCTCATGGATCATGGTGCTGCCTTCTTGGCTGGAGGCCACAGAGACTACATGAAGGCAAAAGAAATCAGAGAAAGCAAAGCCAAGGGCAAATTTCCACGCTGTGCCAGGCAGCAGCATCTCCCCCTTGGCAGCAGGGCTGATTATCCAGCTGCTGGGAAAGAACTGCCCTGGAAAGAGAAATGAGTTAGCAACACAGAGGGTATAAAGTGACAGCATCTGATTTACTGAAAAGAAGATAGATTTGCATATTACTATCTAGCTCTGAGTACAAAATCAGGTTTTCTGACTGCATTCTCTCCACACTAATTGAGCTTTTTATACCATGTCCAATACCTGAATTTGGCTGAGTGTGCCCCACGTTTTCTGTTCTGCACTGAGCTGCAATTCCCACAAGAGCCACTCATCCAGCTCTGCTCACAGTTGGAATATTTACCAGCCACTCATCCAGGCACCCCAAGTGCCACCAGTGTGAAGGGCAGGTGAGGCATTACCACCAGAGGAACAATAATTTCTGTGTTTTCCAAGCCTGTTTATCTTTTAAAATCCAGCCCAAATGGCTCTGACATGATCCTGTTGAAAGCCATGGTGGCTCTAACATTTGCTTTTGTTTCAGAAAGGACTGGACCCATCTTTATCAGCCAAGGAAAACACCACAGCACAGGTGGTGCAGAGCAGCAAATTGGCAGCCCTGAACTTTGGGATCAGAGGCAAAATCTCTGAGACTGCAAGCTCAAAGTCAAGCAGATATCACTGGTACCATGCTGGCCTAAAAATAACCAAGTGGACTGGAAACTTGATCTGTTCCTTCCAAGATCTTTTTATGGCCTCTCATTATATCCACAGGACTGAGAGCATGAATGATTTAACTGGAGAATGATGGGCAGTGGCTGCTAATGAACCCCAAGGAAGAAATTAGTTAAATTTCTTAATGATTCTCTCTCAATTCTCTCTGTAGGATATTGTAGGGACCTCCCAGCTTTAAACATATATTTTAAGTTTAAATGTGGCCAGTTTCACCCAACTGATCATTGTCAGGGGCATCCAGCAGTGCAGGAGGTCTGGGAGGTCACCACAGCACTGGGTAAGAGATGAGGATTCCTCTTAGGAAAAGTTTCCAGCTCTGCTGGAAAATCCAATTGCAAAGTGATAAGGAACATTATCAAATACTACCTAGAGGTTTGGACTATGGCTTCTCAGGAAAATCAGGCATCTCCCAGGCACTAAAAAGGAGAGTTTTTGCCTCCTGGGAAGCTGGAAGAAGAGCACTTGCCAGCCCAGAACTCTCAGCACAACTCCCAGCAACAGTGAAATCCTGATTTCTCCTCAGGCTTGAGCAGTTGGTTAAAAAAAAACAAACCCTTGTTATTACCCACTTCCAGGAGCTGCTTACTCTGGAAAATGGAGAAAACCCTCCTGAAGCACTCACTTCATCCAACAGTTGGGATTGGAAAGGACCTCTGGCATCACCCAGCCCAATACCCCTGGAGCAGGTGACACCAGAATGTGTCCAGGTGGGTTTGGAATGTCTGCAGAGAGGGAGACTCCAGGGCTGCTCCCACCCTCAACAAAAAGAAATTCTTCCTCATTGTGGTGGAAATTCTTGTGTTTTTGTTTGTGGCCATTAGTCCTTGTCTTGTCATTGGGCACCCTGGAAAGAGTCTGGCACCATCCTGGAGATATTTCTATGGATTGGTGAGGTCCCCTCTCACTCCTCTCCAGACTAAACAAGTCCAGCTCCAGTTTCTCCTCTCCTCAGACTTCCAGCAACCCAAGCCTGAAGACACAAGGCATGGGAGGGAGGGAAAAAAATACAACCAAGCTTCCTACCTGATGGGGATCATCCCTATCATGATGAGGGGGAAGATCATCTTCATGTAAGGCAGGGGTGACATTCCAAAGCCACAGAGGATGAGGAGCTGCAGGACCTGCAGGCCTGTGAAGTAGTGGATCTTCCTCTGGGGAACTCTGCGGATGTAATGGGTCGGAGGATAAGCGGTCTGGGAAGAGAAGAACCACGTGTTAGACATGCAGGGACCTGGACTTGTGACCCCAAAATGGAGCTTTGGGACACCAGGGACTGAGGGAAGTCATCGATTTGTACAATGCATGAATCACCATCAGGGTCCTGGAAAGGTTCAGCAGCTGAACACGGGATTTGTAGGGTTAATTCCAGAAACCACAGCATTGGCAGCAAGACCCAGAGGATGAGTGGGCATTGAGAGCCTGGAGAGAACACAGGACAGCCCTCAGGGCCAGGATTGCCTCTGGGAACATCTGGAGTGCCATGAAATACCTTGGGAAGTGCAGTAATGAGATTCCCTGAGGAGGATTGGGATTGTCAGCGCTCCACAGCCAGAGGTGGGAAGGAGAGCAGATGCATCCAGGTGCTGTTCCTGTCCATGGCTCCTCCCCCTGACACCCAGCTCCTCATTATTTTAAAGCCTTGCAAGGCTCCAGGCTTGCCTCTGGTGCTCCCATCTCTTGGCTGAATCCCTTTAGGGGTTCAGGAGATGAGGGAAATGTGGGAAGAGGCTGTGCTCACACTGTAGGGATTTTCTCAGCTCCCATAAGCCACCCATTTTTGAGAAATAAGGGGGGAAAAATGACATTAATAGGCTAAATATGGTGGTTTCTTTTGACAGCTCCTTGCTCATGTCTGAGCACAGGCTTTGACTCACTGTCTATACATCAATGAAGAGGATGAGCGACTGTCTGCTGGCACCAGCACAGCCTCAGTGGCTTTCAGATTGTGCCATGACTCATTAAAAGGTTTCCACAAAAGGGAGTTTTCCATATTTGATAATACTTTTTAATTTTGCATGCCAAAACCTGGAAAATTCCACACATAATTCCTACTGAAACCAGAAGTAATAAGTCACATACATCAGTAGCTGTTCAAAAATTGACATGACATGACAAATGTAATCTTTACCCAAATTTCACAGTTTTGACCTCTGGGATGTAATATTAGAGATCAAGACAGATTAGCAGAGATGTAGAGCCAAATATTGGGCTTATTAAGCCCTTGACCCTTGTTATATAAGAGAAGGTGAGCTGGAGATTGCTCCAGGTACCACCTACACTCCCAAACAACACATTTTTAGCACCTGTAACAGAGACAGGTTTAAAAAAACATCTTCCAGGTTTGTTTTCAGCCCACATCACAGAGGTTTCAATAACACAAGTAATTTCATTTTGAGTTTAAAATCCTATCTTGCTGTATTTTATACAAAATGAAAGTATAAAACAGCACCAAGAAAATACCTGCCTGAAGCTTTGCTGGGGAAATCAAAGATCATAATTTCTTGATGTTGTGCTTATTATATTTTATATTATTATTTTTTTAAATGCATGTACTCTGCAGATGACAACTGTGGTATTCACATTTTCTGGAAAAATCCCTTTGCCCAGGATTTTTCTCCTGGGAAGCTGAGAAGCCTCAGAGAAAAAGAAAAACAACAATTCTCTGATTTGCTTCTCCTGTGTTTTGTTCTTTTGAAATGTGTTTGGAGATTCTTTACCCACAGGTGATTGTTTCATTGGATTCTGCTGGGAGTTGTTTTCACTCTTTGGCCAGTCAGGGCCAAGCTGTGTCAGGACTCTAGAGAGAGTCAGGAGTTTTCATTATTATCTTTTTAGCCTTCTGTAAGTATCCTTTCTGTATTCTTTAGTATAGCATAGTTTAGTATTTTTTAATATAATATAGTATCATAAAATAATAAATTGTTATCTTTTTAGCCTTTTGTAAGTATCCTTTCTGTATTTTTAAGAATAGTATAGTTTAGTATTTTTTAATATAATATAGTATCATAAAATAATCCATTATTATATTTTTGGCCTTTTGTAAGTATACTTTCTGTATTCTTTAGTATAGTATAGTTTAGTATTTTTTAATATAATATAGTATCATAAAATAATCCATTATTATCTTTTTAGCCTTTTGTAAGTATCCTTTCTGTATTCTTTAGTATAGTATAGTTTAGTATTTTTTAATATAATATAGTATCATAAAATAATAAATTGTTATCTTTTTAGCCTTTTGTAAGTATCCGTTCTGTATTCTTTAGTATAGTATAGTTTAGTATTTTTTAATATAATATAGTATCATAAAATAATCCATTATTATATTTTTGGCCTTTTGTAAGTATCCTTTCTGTAATCTTTAGTATAGTAGTGTTTAGTATTTTTAATATAATATAGTTAAATTAACCTTCTAAGAACACGGGAGTCAGATACATCATTGCTTCCTTTGTCTGGGGAAAACCCAAATAGAATACACGACAGCACAGGGGGGGTTAAAAACTCCCCCAAAAAAACCCTCATTAAAAAAATAAACACCTCACAAAAAACTCCCACACTGAGAGTTCCAACAGCTGGGTGGCCAACACAACTCCAGGTACCTGTTCCTTGAGCAGCAGAGCCACCCTCTCAAAGAGCTGGTTGCCATCGATGGAGGTGAGGGCGATGTAGAGGAAGAGGCCGAAGAGCACCGGCTTTGGGATCCACTGCAGGGGGAACGGGAGCAGCAGCAGCGACAGCCCCACCAGGAAATTGGCCATCAGACTTGTCAGCCGGGTCTCCTTCACACTCACAATCCTGGCAGCAGGAAAAGAGGGCTTAGGAGATGGGAGAGCACCCCGAGATTCCTGTTTATCCCAGCGGTTGCTCCATGGAGCACATGTGCCACCGGGGAAAGGGAAACTCATCCCCACCACTGAAATCAGCACTTCTGGCCCCGTGCTGACATTGAGGAGGCAGAGCCTGGCTGGAGCCAGGCCAGGCACTTAATCCACAGCTCAAACAGAGCAGCTGGAAAAGTGCCAAATTCCCCTTCTGTAAAGCTCTACAGATCCTATCCTGAACTAAATTGCCCTCGAAACTGATTCTGTTTAGCACAATGCAGAAAAGAAAAAAAAACAAACCAGCCAAGAATCCTCTTTCTGGTCTTTCCTTCCCTTGCTTTACCCTGGGCACATGCAACTGGCTTCTTTCCCAAAGAAAACTCATTGACTTCTCCAGGATATAAGGAACGTCTTGGAGGGAAAAAAAAAACAACAAACAAAAAAAACAAACAGAAAGTCAGCAGTCTCCTCCTGAGAGCGAGTCAGCATTTCTGATGGATTTGAGGATCTCCCTGTTTACATGGAAGGGAGTGCTGAGAGCACCACACAGGGATTCTATCCTGCTGTGGGCAACTGCCTATTACCATGCTGAACATGTCATTAATTAATGCAAATTTTCCAGAGCTGACAGGCCACAAATTGAGCTTTTTTTGAGGAGAAGACTGACAGGAAAGCAGGCAGCAGCTTTAACAACCTGCTCGAGGGGAGGCTGCTGTGTTTTCTGTGCACTTCAGCTAAACCTGTGAGCATCTCCTCCCAGTCTGAAAAAAATCACCAGAAACAATAGGAGGAAAGGAAACCCACATCTGTCAAGACTACTTACAAGGCAAGAAAAAGAGGATTCCTTTTTTTTTTTTCTTTTTAGAAGATAAATCCAACAACACAGTGGATCAGCCAGTGAATAAATCCCCCAATTAAGAGGGAAAATTTTTGTCCATAGGTTGTTTTGGTGTCATTTAGTGACCTCATTCCCTGGATGAGACCCCTCAAATTCTGAATTAACCCTATACACAAATTTCTCTGAGGATTAACACCAAAGATCTATCAGAACACACTTCCCTCCTTTGCACATGCACTGCTGAGACTTCATAATCGCTTCTGTTCTGAAGAAGATTGAATTATTGCAATATTAAGTTGGAGAGTTTTGCTCAGAAGTAAGATCAAGTTGAACTTCAAATCTGTTTATACCTTCAAGGAGCAAACAGGGATGAAGGAGCCTTCCACACCTGTATTTGGGCAGGGAGGGAAAGGGTGACAGCCCAAAGCTTGCTCTGAGGATTTGGCCAACAAGGCAGAATTAACACCATCAGTCATGAGACCTGAGCAACAACAGGTACCACAAACAGCACACAAAATCCTGAGGACAACACTGGAATTCTTCTGTGAGTAGTGGGGCAGGTCCTACAAACAGGATGCACAGAGGTGTTAACCTTTAAGTAACCTTCCAACAGGTTTAAACCACAGCTTTTCTCCTTCCAAACAGATTTTTTTGGATCCTCTTGCAAGTCTCCTACATCCAAGGGGTCCCTGCCAGTGCCTAGAGAGGCTGAGGGAGAGCAGAGTGCTCCATTCTTGCCAGCTCTGGTGGAACTGGGACATCACCTAAATGGACAGAGTTTGGCATCTTTCCCACTGCCTCCAGGTCTGGATCACCACAGAATTGCTGGAGATGAACAAAGCCTAAAGTGCAACTGAAGTGCTGTGCCAGAGTAATTCCAGTCTGGCCACTCCAGAGCTGCCAGAACCACCACGAGCCTGCACGGTGGCTCAGAGAAGCAGGAGTTTAAGGAAGCACTGATTTAACCTCATCCTGGTACAGCAAGAGTTCCTCCAGCACCAGGTCAGCCTCAGAGGAAGAATTTCTGCTGTTTCACACAGAGATCTCTCCTCCTGCTGGGGAGGCTCCTGCCCTGCAAGCACACACAAGTCTGCAAGGGAAGTCATGCAAGTGGAAGAGCTCAGGAACAAAAGGAGCTGCAAAATCACATTTCCATCAGATGCAAGGCTGCAAGAACAAGCTCTGAGTGGCAGCCCTTAGGTAAGAGATTTCTGAAGTTCATGGAATTTTCTGCAGCCATCTCTTAGGGATGCAGCAATCACAGCACTGTGTTTGATCACAGGCAAGATGTACTGCAATTGCTGCCAGCTCCTGCTAATGCCACTTATTAGTTTGGAATATTTTATCAGAACATAGCTGAAATTGCTCATAATTGGCCAAACATGGTATTTTTAAAACTGATGTTCCCAGCCTTAGATTGGTCTTCTGCTAATTCCAGCACCTCATTTCCAGAATAAGAACATCATAGTCACATTAAGTCAACAGAGGAATCCTTGATTTCCATGTGTTCAGAATCTGGTTTGGCCCGTGAGGAAACAGCTCCAGAAAGTCTGTGCTGTGATAGAAATAAAGTAATTAATGGAGATTAAAGAGCATAATCCAGGCTCATTTCCCCAAAATCCTCTAAATATGGCTAGCATGGGATTAGCCATTCCTGAACTTCTCCAAGTAAGCAACAAGAGCCTGTTTGCAGATTGCCACAGGAAACTGAAATCGTTTCTCTACAGGGGAGAAGAAAATTTTGCTTTCAGTGTGACAGATCTTTATCCTTGTTTATATCATCATCCTGTGGGAGCTTTGATTTGAGTGCAGGGAAGGAGCCTGCCAAGGGAGACAGAGTTGATTTTCTAATTGAGCTTCATTTCTTTTTCAGCAGAGCTGGCTAAGAGGGAAAAAAAAAAGAAAAGAAAGGAAAATAAAAAGATGACTACATTGCTTGGAGCCTCCTGTTCTAGCCCCAGTGCTTTGCAGAGAACAAAAAGCTTAGGTCTCAAAGGGAGTTCAAAGCACTAGGAAACCCTCATTCCCTTTTTCACTCCCAATATCCAGCTCCCAGCACCAATTTGCCTCCAGCAGAGCAGAGCTGTGCCATGAGGAAACACCCTCAGGGAGATCAGAGCAGCCCTCAGCCCTTCCAGGATAATCCCTGGAGCTGTATCTTGGACAGAGTGGCCAAAAAGGCCTCTCTGGTGCTTTTTTTTTGGGCCAGCTGGGTGAAGGAGGAGAGGAGAAGTGCAGGAATTAGTCCTTAGTTCAGGCAGGGGACTTGACTTGGTCAAAGCAAAGCCAGAATACAGAATCATGACAGTGGAAAAACAGAAAAAGAGGCACTTGGATATTAAAAGTGACAACAGGAGACACAGGAGGGAGGTTTGGCACATGGGTTTCAAAGTGTGAGTTCTGCATTTCTCAAAGAAACAGAGTGGAGTTATCCCAGAGCAGATCATGGACATGAGGAGCAAGGGCATGGATAAAAACTCTACAGAACTCAAATTTCAAAGGTGATTTTTTTCTTTAAATAGGGTTTAGCATTTATTCAAGAGAGACACAACTGTGGAAACAACCAATAGTAACATATCCTAATGGGAATACAAACCCAAGGGACTGATCTCCCAGGAAAAGATCTGCAAAGAGTTACAGGGAGCAGCAGAACTCAGCAATTTCCAGATGTGGAAGGTGAAATTTGTCCATCCCTGACCCAAAAATCAGCTGTGCCTGGCTGGGCTGGGCCATTTGGCACCAAAACAAGCATGAAGGCAAGACTGAGATTAAGACAGACCTACTCCATCCCCCAAAGTCAATGATCACTTAGCCTCACTTTAGGCAAGTGGCAAAGCAGAAAATGGAAACCAAGGCAGGGTAATTAAAACTAATGGTATGTGAGTGGAAATTACCACTCTTGTGGTAAAAGCACTCAACTGCAACAGACTGAGATCAAACAAGCCAGATCTGCTCCAGAGCAGAGATTGTTTCATGAGAAAAATGTTTTTAATTTTTTTTTTAATGCGTCTGTGATAAGAATGTGTTGCTCAGCTCAGAGCAGCAGAAGAGTTGGTCTTAAATAGAAACCCATGACCCAGCCATGGCTTCACACTTGTTTTTGTTTAAAACCCAGAGAATTTAAGCATCTCCTTCCCAAAATGTGGTGGGAGATGTTATGGGAGCTCTGAAATAATGGTGCATTTTTCCTCCCCTTCGTAATAACCACCAGACAGGTTTCAGGCAGTGATTCAGCTTTGGATTCTTTCTGGGGAAAGCATCTGGAGAGATCCGGCCAAAGCATCTCCTCAGCTTTCCACAAGGCTGAAACTGAAAATGGCCTTGGCTGACTTTTCCAGAGGAGAATTTGCAATGGAGTGGGTGGGATCCCTGTAGGATGTTGCCACTGGCCAGAGCATGAATTTGAGTGCTTGAATGAAGGGGATGAAGCCAAATCAAGGCTCATTGGGTGCATCTTTCCATCACTTTCCTATCTGGAATACAACACCCAACACACCAACCACACCAAACCCACCGTTCCCAAAGGACTGGGAAGGCACAAAAACGAATCCAAAGAGCTCTACTTACGTCTCATAGATGTGTCCACTCTCCACCCTCTCCTCCACGTAGGCCAGGGCCCGGACGTGCATGGGGGAATGAGGGAAGGCCGCGTGGATCCAGGGCAGGCCGAAAACCGAGAGCCCCGTGTTGATCAGTGCCACCAGCAGCAGGTCCCAGTGATAGGCTGTGCCCTTCACCAACCTGCAATGAGCAGTTGGGGACAGCAGTTACACCCTACAGGCTGCCTGTGGTGGACACTCAAGTTCTCACACACACACACACACACACACACACACCGAGATTTCACACCTCTGGATTTACCGTGTGAACACTAAAGGAGTGAAATGTGATGGTTTGCTCCCCAAAGTTGTTGTCATCTGGACAGAACAAGGCTGAGCAGAAAGGCAGCCCACTGAAGTAATAGCCCGTGAAAATTTCATCAGTGTTTTTCTCCTATATTTATTGCAAAGTCTACCCAAAATCCATGCGTGTGTTTGCTCACAGAGCCCACGTAGGGAGTGGATAAAATCCTGAGCATTTGTTGTCAAAGTACTGACACTGAAGTTTCTTGTTTGTTAGAACAAGAAACTGATCTGTCTCCTTCCCCACGAGCAGAACACGTGCTTGGTATGCTGCAGTAATCCCCTAATTATGTAATTGCTACTGCATGATAAGAAAATGGGACAGGAATTCATTAAACTTCAGCTCCTCCTTGGTAGTCACAGAATCGTGGAATGGATCACAGAATGGTTTGGGTTGGAAGGAGCCTTAAAGATCATCCAGTTCCAACCTCCTGCCATGGGCAAAGACACCTTCCACTATCCCAGGTTACTCCAAACCCCATCCTACCTCTCCCTGGACACTTCCAGTGATGGGACAGCCACAGCTTGTCTGGGCAACACATTCCAAAAGGCTGGTAGCCAGCTAAGGAAATGTGCTCCTAAGTTCATCAAATGCTGCAGAGCCCCCCTGTTTTATTTTTTAAGTGATGGGGAATCTGACAGCCTTCACTGAGGAGTATGAGCACACCCACTTTGCCAGGACTGTGCAGAAAAGCAGCACCAAGACTGAACTCACATCAACTTTAATAATTTTTTCCAAGGTCTGTCCTTTTCCTGAATACTCCTATCTTGTAGGAGATATTATGAGTAAAGAGAGATATTATACTGAGATATTATGAGTAAAGTTTAGAAAAAAAGCTGGGGAAGGATTCAGCTCTCACACTTTGAACCCTCACTGGAAGGTCTAAGGCTTTATCTTCTGCCACTGGAGCACTTGACATCCTCACACAATGTGAGGGATCAGGTAAATTCTCTGTGGGCACCACCAGCTGGAAAGGGAGCATCCTTTAGATGTCAATGCCACTCAAACAAGCTCCACTGAACACCTCAGCACAGACCTGGAGCCACCCATGATACTGCTGGACATGAGGCACATGGAGCTGGTAGAGCTGACCCAGCACATGAAGATCAAAGCCATTGTTCGGGCAGCAGAAATCTGGGGTGGGGCTTGTTTTGGGACAAAAGCCTGGTCCCACTGGGAGTGTGCCCCTCCACTGACTGAGGAGGCTATGGGGTGAGTGGGTCAGGTAGGTGTGTACCCTACAATGCCTCTGGAAGGTGCTGGCAGGAAGGGTGGGATTGCAAACGCGTTTCCTGCGTTGGCTCACGCCTTGGAAACGCAGCCCCTGCTCACGTGCTGCTTTCTCTGAGCAAAGGCACCTTCAGCACCCTCAGGGTCATTGTTTGTTGTCCTCCCCATTCTTTTCAGAAGGCTTTAAGGACATCAACCTGTTGGAATGAATCCAGAGGAGGCCACCAAGATTATCAGAGGGATGGAGCACCTCTGCTCTGTGAGGAAAGGCTGAGAGAATTGGGATTGTTCAGCCTGGAGGTGACCTAATTGCAGCCTTCCAGGACAAGGGGGAACGGACTCAAATAGACAAAGAGTAGATTTAGATGAGATATTAGGAAATAATCCTTCCCTGTATGGGTGGCATAGGGTGCCCAGAGAAGCTGTGGCTGCTCCAGCATCCCTGGAAGTGTCCAAGGCCAGGTTGGATGGGGGTTGGAGCAACCTGGGATAGGGCAAAATGTCTGTGATGGCACCACAAACAGATGGTGTCAAGTTGTAGTTTTCTAAAAACATCTCTAAAAACCCCTGCCCCAACACCTGATCAGCTCAGCTCTGTACCCAGATGCTCTGAAAAACACTCTAAAAAACTCCAAAGAGTATTTTACATTCCTTAAAGACACTCTAGTGGAAAATACCAAAAGTGTAGAAGAAATTCATCTTAGCCAAGAGATGACCCACTTACATACAGATTTATGCAACACTTAAAGGGATATAATAGAGATAAGAGGTGGTCAAAGGAAACGAAATTAGTGTAGCTGAATTTGAGCTTGTCTCCTCTCTCCTAATACTGTGTCACTCCAGCTACAACATGGAGAATGCTAATGGATATTATGCAAGGAGAGAACCCTCCCACGCATCACATTAGCAAAAAATCCTCAGAGACGTGGTAGTTTCCCTGGGAAAAAAGTCATCCCCGTTCATTCTTGACATCACATCTGATTGCAGTTGGCACAAAAACATCAGAGGGAATATTTTAATAGTGCAACATCTCAAGTTTGCATATAAGTGAGACTTATCAGACATTGGACATATTGTTTTATTGCACTTCCACCTTTTTTGCAGTTGGAATTTACCAACTCGAAACACTCCTGATGCTCAGCTGCAGCACGTTGTGCTACAGCATTTTTGTAGGTCATTGACTTCTCATTTTCAAAAATTCTCCGTACTGCAAGAGCAGTGCAAGTGTCCACATGTGTCAGACACTCCCTAAAATATCTTGAGGTGCATCCAAAGACCTTGGACTGTACAGAATATCCACTTCACATTCACTATGCCACCTCTTGTCTCCCAAACTCTTTCTGAAAAATGTCTTGAGAGTTTTAGGGGACAAATGATGGTGTTAGGCACAGAGTAAAGAAGAAACAGGTTGAGGTGGTGAGCTCATGGAGGATTTGTGGTTTTGGCTCACTGCCACAAGACCAGGCTTTGGGGATGGTGAGGAGTTAAGCAGCAGAGTTACCTCCACCTGTGACAACAGGAATTCTTAAAAACACACCCTGAATACGTTTCTGATGTTCAGACAAGCTTTGGGCTAGCAGTGGTGGTGGCAGACCCAGGGACATCCCTCCACAGAGGGCAAAGCAGCACCAGAGGTGTTACCTGTTCTCTGGGGCGTTGGTGAGGGACGCGACGATGTTCTGCTCGATGAAGAAGAGCATGGAGAGGAGAAATCCCAGCCCCATGGCACTCATCACGGACCCAATGGACAGGGACTGCACAGGGGCCAGCACAAACAAGCTGTCAGAGGCGTTGTAGTTAAATTTGGACACTGAAAAGAGGAGGAGAAGGATGTTAGGAGGCACCTTCTTACAAAACCATCAATGTTTTACCCACACCACGAAGTACTGGGAAGCAAGCAGGAAAGGAGGTGTGATGCTCTGGCATGTGGGAGCCTGGAGGCCATGGAAGATGGGTCCATCTGGCTGGTTTGGTTTATTTTTTTCCTCCATCCATTTATGACTTGGCTGCCATCCTGATAGGACAGACCACTGCTAGTCCTAGCAAGGCATTACAGATATTGGAGCAAAACAAAAGAGGGAATCTTGTTTTCCACAGATGCAACATGTTTTTAGATGAGGAAGCCTTATTTCTAACCAGCACCATAATGCTCAGCTCATCAACCCACAGAGGCATTTGAGAACTTCCTCATCTCCAACAGGCTGTGCAAGGCATTTTAGTACAAAATCTAAATCAAAACTGCTGCTATTGGAAGCAATCCATGGCTAGGGATAAATCACACATGGCCACACATCATTTTGCAATCCAACTGGATGGAATGGCCATCACAATAAAAAAAAGCCATTTCTTATTTGTTTCCATACATTTCCTCACATCACCCGCTCACGTCACTGCAGGACAATGCAATTCCTGTCCCCATTATCACTTCCTGATATGGAAAAGTTGATCTATCTGGCCAATGAATGGTGTCTCATTTTTAGATTTCCTTGTGTAACTTAGAGCTGCCCAGATGCTCTGCACCATTTCACCTAAATTAGGAAAACAAACTGGAGACAAAGAGGACGAACTGGGATGACCAACTCCATGTTGATATGACTGGCAACAACCCTTCCTGCCTGCTGATTACTCTGCCCTTTGTTCTTTGCCAGAAATTGTTCATCTCCCTTATTATGACACATGCCTCAAACTCATTGAAAAGACACATCTGGATAATTTTTCTTGCCCCAGACTCAATCAGGGTTTTGAATGACATAAATCTAATAGTGAGGAAATCTGAGCTCTTGGTGGGAGGTACACACAGTATTTGTGAAATTATATGGAAGAACTTCATTAGCAAAACCCTTCTAGGCTTTCACTTCTCTCTTTCATAAACCCCAGTATTCCAGAGAACAAAAACAGAACTTACTTTCAATTTCATTGAAGATAAAGGAACCCACAACAGAGAAGGTCAGGACTGAAATGGGTAAGGCACAGTCGGACAGAATTTCACGTACCCTCGCGTGCAAATATGGGCTGAAAAAGAGAAAAAAGTTCCCATCAGCACCCCACTGTCAGGATAATCACTCAATCCAGACAACATTTAATGCTTTAGAAGTGAAAATTCAGTCCCATCTTGCAATGCTGAAGTGAAAATTCAGTCCCATCTTGCAATGCTGAAGAGATACTTGGAGTGACGATTAGTCTTTCACTCAGCCCTCAATCTTCTGGAACCTAAAACCTTTGAAGGTTGATGAGTGCAGAAGCAAAAAACAAAGAAACAAGAACATAAGATGCAAGCTAGAAAAAAAAAGGCCTTCAAGCACCAATTTGTGTCTCATTTGCACTTTACTTTAATTGATTCCTGCATCTCAAATGAAGAGTTTTAAGAGGAATAGGAGCAAACCCCAAATCAGAGCTGATGTTTGACTCTCAGAAGCACACTGAAGGTACATTCCCAGTAGACCTTCCTGCACCATCAGGAATTTTTGCTGAGCAAAATGGTTCAATGCCTGTTTGGAGAGAGATATAGGGATCCCAACTGGGAACACAAAGCTTTTTAGAAAGTCACTTGTGAGGCCAAACCAAAGACAGAAGGACATTGTCCGCTGAACAAACATTTTGTTCTGCTGGGAATATTTTCCTGGTGGCCCAGGCAGGTTCATCTCTGCCTCTGGCTTCCACCTGATTTTCCTGGGTTGCAGAATTGGTGAGGTCACACCTTGAGTGCTGTGTCCAGTTCTGGCCCCTCAGTTTGGGAAGGACATTGAGATACTTGAGTGCGTTAGAGGGGGCAACAAGGCTGGAGAGGGGCTGGGAACACAAACCCTGTGAGGAACAACTGAGGGAGCTGGGGTTGTTTAGCCTGGAGAAAAGGAGACTCAGAAGTGATCTTATCACTCTTTACAACTTCCTAAAAGGTGGTTGTAGTCAGGTGGGGTTGGTCTCTTTCTCCAGGCAGCACTGACAGAACCAGAGGACACAGTCTCAAGTTGCACCAAGGGAAATACAGGTTGGGTATCAGGAAAAAGTTTTTTACAGAAAGGGTAATAAAGTTCTGGAATGGCTGCCCAGGAAGGTGGTGGAGTAACCTTCCCTGGATGTGTTTAAAAAAAGACTGAATTTGGCACTCAGTGCCAGGGTTTGGTTGAGGTGTTGGGGCTGGGTTGGACTGGATCATCTTGAAGGTCTCTTCCAACCTGGTCATTCTGTGAATTAAGTTCTAAGCTGTTAATGACTCCCTCAGAGAGAACATGAAACAATCAGCAGTCTGAGCTCTAAACAACTCACCTTTTCTTGAACTGATAGAGGGTGTGGCCGAGCCAGAGGGTTCCCAACATCAACATGAGGCTGAGGACGGCGGTCTCGCGCCCGTAGTGCCCATCGTGAGTGCAAGTCTGGTTCTCGCTCACTGAGGAGTTCATCAAGAAGCTGGTGTTGATGCCAAGGCCTGGGATAGCATCAGCCCCTGATTTCCCATCTCCTTTGTGGTCATTGTGGTAATATTTCTTAAAAACTGCACAAACAACCAACAGGCAAGCGTTAGGAGAGGACAATCAAAGCAAGTAAAATAAAGTGGGTTTCTTGCTTGATCACGAAGTATTAACGTTATGCTTCGCCAGCTCTGCCTCTCAAGCCTGCAGAAAGTAATCAGAGCTGTTGCTCTTAGCTTCACAAATTGATTTTTTCACTTTTTTTAACAGTTAAGTTAGATTAATCTATAAAGCAACACTGTAAGGACTTCCAGTGCTAATTATGTGGTTTTTTTCCCAACACTGGAAGCACTGCTGTTACATACACATATAAATATTTCTATCTAGACACCTGCTTTCAGCAGCCTGGCAAACAAATTCCATCAGGATTCTCTGGAAACACTAAGAGCAGCCAGGCTGCACAGATCCTTAAGTGGATTACACAGTGTACACTAATTACTTTTCTTCCAAGGCTAGTCCAGATTTTAGAGGTAAGTGTTGATACGCAAAACCTGGCAGAACATTTAAATTTACAATGCAAATTAAAGTTACAGGCCTGAAGTAAACCTGCACAAGCAAAATACCTAGTAAAGCCTCTGGAACTGTCCATAAATGTTTTAGATCAGCTCAAAGGCATTTATATAAGGAATGGACAGCTGTAAAGACCCTCTTGCTCTTGAGCATTTACTGTGTTCCCATTTCTATGTCACTGGCTGGCTCCAAGTGTATAAATATGGTTTTGGGATCATTTGATCTCTTTGGGGAAGAATAGCCTGAAGGAGCAAGTAAAACCAGAAGATGGGATTTGGGCTTTGCAGCCTCAGTGTTCCCTCAATATCTGCTCAAATGGCAACATGCAGCATCCACACTTCCCTGTACCCATGGGAAATACAAAAGCATGGAAACCACCATGCAAGAGCTTTTCAGTCCCAT
Source organism: Molothrus aeneus (assembly GCF_037042795.1). Classification (NCBI taxonomy): domain Eukaryota; kingdom Metazoa; phylum Chordata; class Aves; order Passeriformes; family Icteridae; genus Molothrus; species Molothrus aeneus. Next base: position 71,339,784 of record NC_089649.1, read on the forward strand.
TACCTTTCTTCATTTTGGTCAAAATACCCCTTCAAACTTTGCATAGAGAACTTCAGGGCAAGACCATCCTCTCTAGGCAAAACCACAACCACCTGAAGCTTAGGCTAAAATGCACTTCCTAACATTTCCCTCACCCTCAAATAATAATCCAGGTTCTGAAAGCCCCAAACACTCCAGCTTTTCCATCTGCAGTGGCCACAGGGAAAGCAGTGAAGACAAACTAATTCTGAATATTTGAAAAGAAACTTTGAATGTTCTTGTGCAGCACAACCAATATTTGCAACCATCTTGAGTCTGGCTGAAGCCCAGGTTGTGTTACTGCTGCTTTGGAGCTCACCTCAATGTAAAATGCCCCAAGTTCAACCAAGAAGCCATTTGAAATGCAGTAATGAACTTTCTTGCACCATCTTTGGAAGGATTTAAAGGTGCTTTAAGAGGAGTCTGGGCATTCCACAAGTGGATGAGGCCAGCGTGGCATGTAGGCCATGAAAGACAAGACTGCCTCTCATTCAATACATCTGTACATAAATTTAAACATCACAGAAGGTTTACAGATCAAAATGTAACCTCTCAAACTGCACCAAGAGCAGCCAGGAGTGAGGAGATCACCTTAAAGCTCCAGAAAGGTTGCCCCAGTGAGGAGCAATTCCATCCTGACCCCGGTCCAGAAAGGTTCCCCATCGTGTGCTATGGAAGAGGCTCTGCTCTCCTTTATTTCCTCCCTCTGTGCTCCAGCTGCCTCAGCCCTGGCAGGACACACACACACACACCTGCTCTGAAAATAGGTAAAAAAACCCAAAACCTGGGCCCCAGGGCACTGCCATAACCCACAGCCTGGCACAGAATGGGTGGTTAGAAGATTTGCACTTTCCGGCTCTGAACGCCAAAGGACGCTTTTGTCCTGACAAAAATGATTCTGGCAGCATTTCCTGGGAATTCACAGCTGGCCAGGGAGAAAAGCCTGCTCACCCTGAGTGCTACTGAGTCCTAGGGACACATCTGAGCATCAGAGAAACCAGCAGCACAAACAAGCCAGGAACTACAGAGAATATATTTGCATTCCTCTGGATTAAGATTTGGACTGGAATGAGTAACAAACAAGTGACTTTGTTTTGGATTTTGTAGATTTTCTCAAGCTCCCACAGATGGCTATATGGTAATAACATATTTATGGCTGGGATATATTGCAGTAATATATTTGGGGCTGATCTTTGGTGCTCAGCTTGACTACATCACTCCATGTTCCATCTCTGAGGCTGCAATTCCATTTTTATGCACCAACCCAGGCAGGATTGCTCCAGTCCCCCCTGGATAGAGGAAAAAACCTTGCTTTACTCTTGTATTTTAATTCAAGCAACAAGAACACGCCAAGACAGAGAGTGGAGGCCTTCATCTCATACCACCTTGCTAGGAAGGATTTGATTCCTGAACATTTCTGGTTTGTTTTCACACCAGAGCTCAGTGAACCTCGCTGCCATCATCCAGAGAGAGCAGCAGAGCCAGGGGTGCCCTGGCTGAAGCCAAGCCCTTCTCCAGCCTCCAACAACATGAGCTGGCTTTGTTTTCCTCTGCCTGCTCACCACCATTTCCTGCTCAGTGCAGATGTCAAGATCAAACAAACACGGCCTCGGTGGCCGGGCCAGGCAGTGAAAACAAAGTGTCACCGGGACTGCGTGAACCCTCACGGCTTTGGTTCCCCTCCCCTCCTTTCCTATGCTCTGAACAGGCTGGGAAAACATCTGGGAAGAGGTGGCATTGTCCCCTGGCACTCAGGAAGCCAAGGCACGAACAGGACACATTTAAACAGCACCGAGAAAATATCAGCTTTCACTTCCTACTGAACTGCTCAACCAAAATTTTGAGTGGGAGGAGGAGGTGGCAGCAGTGAACCATCACCTCCTCAAAAACAGGCAGGGAAGAACAAAGATGAGCCTGTGGCCATGAGTTGACTGGTGACATGTTTATAAATATGGGCTCTAAGAGGGTTAAGGATAAAAAGTCTGTGCCTGCCAGCACTGGTGCCCTCCTGTGTCAGGGAACAGCTTTGGTCCCACCTGCGGAGCCCTAAACACTCCCAGGTGCAGCTGAAGCCAACATGAGCTGGCAAAGGAGTGTTGGTGTGACTTTATTACCATCATTCCTACAAATTCATCCCTTCACAAGTACAAAGAACATTCAACTGGTTCACTAATCACACATAAAATCCCAGAATGCGTTGGGTTGGAAGGGATCTTTAAGATCATCTTGTTCCACCCCATCCCATGGGCAGGGACAGCTTCCACTATCCCAGCGGGCTCCAAGTCCCATCCAACCTGGCCTTGGACACTTCCAGGGATCCAGGGGCAGCCCCAGCTTCTCTGGGCACTCTGCCAGGGCCTCACCACCCTCACAGGGAAGATTTTCTCTCTAATATCCAATCTAAACCTGGTTTCTGTCAGTAAGGCCACTGCCCCTTGTCTTACAGCATCTTCTCCTGTTCCCACTGCAATACTCCAAGGATTTACTTCCATATTCCTGAAAGTCTGGCAGACAAGAGCAATGGATGCCTCCTGCATTTTTAACCTCTGCTATGGGAGACCAGCTCTGGGCTACAGAAACTTTGTGAATATTTGCTCATTTTTACAGAGCAGCTGAATGCTCTGTTGAGGACCACCTGGAGACTGTCCCATGCCTCTAGGACAGGGCACTGAGAGCCCACACTCAGCAAAGCTCACAGAGTCAACAACTAACCCATAAAACCTCTGCCTCACCAAGCTCCAAGCAGGATATTTAAAAGATGCAGGTGTTCTACAGAGAAAAAAACCACTCTCTGATTGCACAATCAAAGCACACAAGGCAATTAAGGATTCCCAGTCAAGCGAGAAAGTTTCTCACTTCAAATTGCTCTGCAGTGTCAAATCTCTTGGAAAGCATTCCCTTGCAAGCCTGAGTGTCTTAAAAACAAGGAGTGTGCTTGGGTGTATCCTGAAGGATTTCAAAGGATAGCCCAAACTTTGGGATGTTGGACAACAAATCATAAAAATCAAGGAATTGTCCAGCTCCTCACTGGGATGAACAGAAATGCTGCCACTCACAAGGTATTTCTGCTACCATGATTCACCTCCTGAAACACCTCCTGCCAATCCCCATGGGGAGGGAGAGAAGTGACAGAGGAATCTGTTAAACCCCAAGGCTCTCCAAGGAGATTTAGAATTTAACCCAGAAATGGGAAAACCAAATGGCTGGAAAGGGCAGAGGAGATTTAGGAAGGTGCTGGAGGCACTGCAATCCTTGTACTGCCATTAGAGATGGGTTTCAGATCCCAGGGAAAACCAGGAAATCTCAACCCATCTTTCAACTCCCTCCACAGAGTCTGAATAATGAGTGAAGGAATAAGGACTCCAAACACTGCATTCAAATTGGATTTTTTTTTTTTGCCAGCACTCACATCAATAACATAATGGTTTCTCCATTTGGTGAAAATTTAGAAACCAATTCTGTCTCAACCAACAGAAATTAGAGCTGCTAAAAATTCTGCACACCCAGGTAAACTGCTGACAAAGGGTGGCTTCCATCTCACACACACTGATTTTCTTTTTTTCCCTGAAGACTTTGAACACAGAACAAGCAAACATCACACATTTTTGCAGCCTTGTGCTTGCCTTTGACAAGGCAGCAAAGCAGAGATCTGCTCTGAAAAACACTGTTGCAAGACTTACCTTTAACAATGCCTTTGATGGCATCAAGCACAAATGTGATGGATATAAAAAGTGCAATTATTTCTTCTGTTGACCTGTGGAAAAAGCCCAGGAATTAATAGAGCTGCATTCAACTCTGCTCAAAGAAAAATTAGCATATTCATCAATTTACATGAAAATATACCAATTTGAGTTAGGCTCCAAGTTAGCAACAAAACCCAGTAAATCAGAGAACTTCTTTCAAGCTGGAACAATAAGCCAAAATGATACTTTCCTCATCTCACAAAATACATTTTGCAGCAAGTTCATAATTAAGGAGCTTGTGGAATGTGTAATTTTTCCATTTGAAGAATAATCTGATCAAAATATGACTTCTTGAAAATAGCTACCTTTTAAAGAGCTTCATCAGGAGGCTGACATTAAAGAGGGAGTATATCACAAGGAAAAAGCTGTTCCAGAGTCCAATCCAGGCATAGAATGCACTGAAATCCAAGTTGTAGTCATCACAGATTCCTTGGATGACTGCAAAAGTGAAGCATTCATGTGTCACAATCAACTCCTGTCACTGCCACCCAGTGATCCCCATCTGCTCCAGGCCACAAAGAACCAATTTCAAGACTTTACCCCAGTGCATTTATTACAGATACCATTAAATCCATATTCCTGCACTTCCACTGGATCAACACAAACTGTTCTCCCCTTCCACCACAAGAAATGGGGAGAGACACTTGGAAAAATGTTCTCCCCCATACTGCTCAAAGCAATTTTCCTTGGGATTGAGGCTACCAAAGCAGTTGGAATTTGCTCTCACTGACATTTTGGGATGCTGTTGAGCAAGGGGTGTCACAGCTGCTCTTTCCAGCCCCATCCTCTGATTATCCCCACAGATACTGAGCTTGTTCCTTTGGCTGATCTCTGGTTCATTGAGATCAGCTTGCAATACCTGGAAAGCTGCTGCTGATACTTTAAAACATTGATTAGAAAAATTCAAAACTTAACAAACCCAAAAAACTTTGTCTCAAGGTGGTTAAACACAGCCACATGAGAAAACCATTACTTAAACAGATTTCCTCAGTGAAGCTGAAGAAATGCTTATTTTCTTTAAGCTTTTTCTCTGCAAAATGATTTCTTCAGAAAAACAATTTGAACTAAACCAGGAGCTGGTCTTGATGATCCCTGTGGGTCCCTTCCAACTTAGGATATTCTGATTCTGATGGTGATGGAAAGGGGAGGAATTGATTCAGGTTTTGAATCCCAGAACATCCTGAGCTGGAAGAGACCCCCCAGGATTATCCACCCAACTCTTGGCCCCACACAGGACACCCCAACAACCCCATGATGTACCTTAGAGCCCCGTCCAAGCATTTCTTGACTTTGTGCCTTGTAACTTCCCAGAGGAGCTTGTTCCCATGCCCCACCACCCCCTGGGGGGGAACCTTTCCCTGACAGCGGCCATTAAACATCAATTTATCAAACAAACCCAACTCAAGCTCTACAAAGCTCTCACCCGAAGTCCCAATCCCTCAAATCCCCTGCTGCAGACTCACCATTGATGTAGAGGGCCAAGGGAGCTGTGGTCAGCAGCACCACCAGGGGCTGCCCTGAGAAGAGGGCGTAGAGCAGCCCTCCAATGCACTGCCCGAAAATCGTCTTCCGCACATCTGGAATTGGGGAGGGTGGAAACAAAAACAGGGAGGGAGTTGGGTCAATCCCTGCCTCATCCAGGAGCATTCACAGGGCAGAAAAACCAACCACTAATGAGGAGAAGAAATGTTTAAAGAGTGCAGAGGTAACACACTCATAAATCAAAAACTGACCCTTTATTCGTATCTGTAATTTAGGTTTCCAGCTGTTCAGCTAACTGGTGGATTCTGGGATTTTTTGTGTGCATTGTTATATTTTATATATATATTTTAAATGTATTTATTTTATTTTGTATACATTTTAAATGTATTTCTTTTATTTTAACACCTATAAGACATAACAAGTGCTTGTTTAAACTGTGACTGCAGCGCCAACTGCTTCTACAACTGGGATAAAGGATGATGTTTAGCTCTGTCCCAGGGATTTCAATGCTGATAATCAAATCCAGGTCAAAAGCACAGGAGCTTGTACCAAGAAAAATGTGCAAATAATTACATTAAGTCAGCATAATTCAAAGATACAGTAGCATACATCTGTATCAGTCCAAGTCAGATGATAACACCAAAAGCAGTGTTCAATTTTTCTGGTTTTTAACAAAAGTAATAAACTTAATTAGAAAAAATTCCTTCAGTCATGATTTTGGGTTTGTTTTCCCCCTGTAAATAAAAACTTTCTGTGACCATAATGAAATTTTGAATACATGGAATCAAATGCACAAAACTGGTAAGTTTAAGAAGCACAAAACTGATGAACTCACCAATAGCTCCTCGGGTATTTTCATCATTGAGGGACCCAAAAGCAATGGCTGGAAGGAGGCAGGCAAAGTACAGAAAGATCATGGTTGTGATGTATTTCCCTATAGCTTTGTTGTTCCCAATAATACCTGGGGCAAACAAAAATCATGTTGGTAAAGCACTGAAAACCTCACATCAGCCACAGCTACTGTTAGTTCATCTTGAGAAGCAGAAGTTCAGTCCAAACTTTAAATATGTAACCAAACTGTTAATATTTGATTCTGGACAACCTACACTCTTCTGTTCATCTGGGACCAGAAGTAGCACCAAAATTGCCACCAGACATTTCTGACATCATCAAAACAGGAAATACAAGAAGCCTTGTGCTCAGTTTTGTGACTCTGCAGAGCTTGGAAGATGATCAAGGCAGAAACTGTAAGTTTAGGGTTCATAAACCCCCACCCCTGCCTTTTTAACACCAACTTTTCAGGCATTCTGGACTGTGTCCCTAACGAGCTTCATGACAATCTCTTGCCTTCCCTACTTTTGTCTCGGGCAGGAAAACATGAAGCATTTCATTTTTCCCTAGACAGATGTCCAAGGCTGTAGGTTTGATCAATAATATGCTACTCTGAGCCAAAAAAATGGCAGAAGACAAAAAACAAACAGCCCCAGGAATGGCTACACTGAAGTTTGATTTACCAAGTCCTGCCGAAAGAACAGCCTCTCTCTTTTCCATCCACTCACCCCTCTCTCATCTCCATCGGAAAAAAACACGCCAGGCCAAAACACAAAGCAGCCAGAAAGAGAATTAAAGTGTCAGAATATGGATTTAAGAGCCTCTGAAGTAGCTTCCCTTCCCCTTCCTGTTTTCAGGCTGATGTTGCTATGAGCTCACTGGGGATGCACAGGAGAAAGGATGAGATGACAGCAGCTGATGTTGCTCCAGGAGAACACAAGTTTTTCCACAGAACAGAGAGGATGCACTGGAAAAAGTCTCCTCAGCCTCCAGGCTGCCTTTTCCACCATCCTTGATGGTGCTGTTCCTCTAAAACAGCTGGAGGTGCTTGGAGCTGCCCAATTCCCCTTTCTGGAAGGCTCCAGAGCCAAGAATTCCCACACAGGAATCTGCCCTGAGCTCCCAAATGTCCATCTAAGCTTTTGCAGCATCAGTGCCTTGCTGAGAGAGGTAAAACAAAAAAAAATGAGTTGGATCAGATAAAGGAGGGCTTGGCTTTTGAGGTTATAGGTGCCACACTGAAAATCTTTATCACCAGAATGAAAAGAACAAAAATCTCTCAGTGACTTTGGGATCTTATCTAACATCTGCTTTCTGCACCATTTGCAGGGCAGAGATAAGGATGGAAGGAGGATGTAAAAACCCAAAAATCAAAGGTGATGTGTCACGAACAGGCAGCCACATGAATAAAGGACACCTTGTGAGGTGCCTGCTTGCAGGCAGGAGAGGAACAGACACAAAGAGCACTTCTGATGCTCAGCATCCTCAAACTCCAGGCTAAAACCTGACAAGAGACACCTCAAGCATGCAAATATGAGTTTGACCTTTTGGGAGTCATCAGACCAGCTGTTCCCAGGCAAATTCCTTTCCATTTATTGGGAAGATCCAGAAACCACAGGTCACATTAATAAACCACTCCTGGCAACCCAAAGGAATTTAATTCTCACAGATGAAGACATCCTGTGATCCTGACTCCAGCAGCTGCAGGCTGCTACCTCACACCCCAAACTGCTCAAAACCTTTAGAGAAAAGGAAGGATTTGGCAAGACAAACAGGGCTGAGGGGAGGTTCCATGAATAGACACGGTCACACCCTCGTTCAAAGGATTCTGTCACTCCAAAATATTGCTGTTTGGACAAGGGAGTCTTTCCAATATGAAAGGTCAGGGGCAACAATGCCTGGAAGGTTTGAAATAATTTCTGAAAGGACAACCAGGTCCAGAGAAGCAAATAATATCTTTTTTAAAAAGGTTCAGGTGGTTAAACCATAGCATGAGAGGGCAGAAGGAAGAAACCTTGAAGAGCATCACAAAATTTCATTTTCAGTTTCTATCCTGGCAAAGGAGCCCTTGCTGGTCATGGAGGTCCTTGTGCATAAGGACATGGCCTCAAGCTCCACCAGGAGAGCTTCAGCTGAACATCAGGAGGAATTGCCTCATGGAAAAGGTTGTTAAACACTGGAATGGGCTGTCCAGGGAGGCAGTGAGTGCCCCTCCCTGGAGCTGTCCAAGGAAGGCCTGGAGGTGGCACTCAGTGCTCTGGGCTGGGGACAAGGTGGGGATTGGGCACAGTTTGGACTCAATCTTGGAGGTTTTTTCCAACTTCAGTGATTCTGTGATTCACCCTGGCTGGGTCCAAGACTTCCAGCACTTTCTTTAATCCATAATCAGCTAGATAAGATTCTAGGATCAAGAATCTTTCTGGTGGGCAGTGAAATTCCCTTTGTAATGGAGACAATAATTACACCAGATTAAACACACTCCTTCCCAAAGCTGACTGCTCACTCTTTAATTGCAGTCACGACCAAACATTGCCTCTCCTTCTACAAATCCACCTGTATAGCAACAGGCACTGAAATCCAGCATTAACCACAATTCTTCTGCCTTTTTAAAGCCAACATCTGGTGAAACCTTTTCAGGATGTTCTGCAGCCCATGGACTGCTGTGGCTTCATTCAGAAGAAGATGAGGTGCATTATGATGGCATTTCATCTGTGACAAGGCTCATAAAGCCACTGAAAAATGTGTCACTCCACCTGCACCATGGAAATTTATAGCATAAAAATCAACTCTTGGTCCAGCTGTGGAATCTGAGTAGCTGATTATTACAGGAGCATTCCCCTGAAATTAAGGTATAGCTACACACTGGAATGGGGAGCAATTATGTTCATCAACGTGACAGTTCCATTTTACCTGCCTTGATTTCTGAAATGTCACAGTTTGTAGAGACAAGGTTACAATTTCAGGGGAAACTGCAGCAATCCTGGCCTCACTTTGCTTGGGATTCCACAGCAGTAAGTTAATGACCAGCAGCTCTGAAAACTGGGTTTACAGTTCCTGAAGTCTATTAATTGTGTATTTACCAAATCAAAATCACAACTGATGGACATTCTCTGAAATATCCTGTGCAAAGAAAGTTTAATTACAATGACCTGCAGCCCTAATTTAAAAAAAAATCATATTAAAAACACTGTAAAACTCAGAATTACAAACTTCTCCTAAAGCCCTCAAAAGCTGGGCTTTCATTTATGTGGTAGCTGCTGTACTCTGCCCAGTGTTGTGAAGATGAATCTTCCCTGAAGTCCTGTGAAGAGTAAATCACAGAACAAGTGGGACTAAGAACTCAACTGGAACAGGAAATGCACTCAGGGAGTTTGGAGCAGAAGCCAAGCATATGCTGAGAGCAGAGAGGCATGAAAAATCAGATCAAGGTTCAGTCTTTTCCCTTTCCATCTCACTCCCTTCAGCCCATTTCCCAAGAAATCCTGGGTCTCTTGGAAGGCAACATCCATCCACAAAATATGATGCTTTTATTCATCTTTAGAACATTCCCATCCACCACTGACACAAAGAGACCCCAAAGCAACCCAAGTTGGATGTTTTGGGCAATCATGACAAGTTTGGGATGTTAAACTTTGGTACCCAGGTGGTATTAAGGGATGAAGGGCTGCAGGGTGATGCAGGAGCTCCCTCATATCTGAGCTAGGGCAGGAGAGACAGGGAGAAAGGGAAAAGCCTCTCTGCAATCCCTTTATTTCACCTCCTTCCCCAGGAATGGAATCCTGACTCACACGGTGGCCAAGGCAACCAGGCAGGAAAGCTGATGAGGATTTGGCACACACCAAAACCAGTCCAGGGTCAACATTTCTCTGGGTTCGGATCAAGGTTTAAGCTCTGAGCTACCTTAGACAGCCAGCAAAACAAAAGTTCTCTTTCAAATCCAATTTCTCCAGCACTTTCAAGCCTTCCTTCTTAGCATGCCCACATTGCAGGGAGCTTTGGAGATCTCCCTCCTGCAAAACACCACAGCAAATCCCAAGGATCTGCCAGCAGACCTCAGGAGCTGGTTAGGGACCCTCTGCAGGACCAAGGACAGGGAGAAATCCACACTTCCAGCAGAGCTATCCACCCACCACAGCCAGGTATCAAAGACACAAGCTCAGAAAAAACAGGGAGAAAGAGAATAAACCTCAGTTCTCCTCTTTTTCCTTCATTTTCCCTCCCCAAGAGGTGAAGGAATATGGATGTTTAAGAACACAGCATCAAAGCCTCACCATAAAAATCTCAGGCACCTCACATTTCCCACTGGGCACTTCAGGCACTGCAGTTGTGTTTGCTCCTCTGTGTTGTCCCAGAAAATAACACTGAAGAATGAGGACAGCAGCTTTCAGGAGTTTCAGAAATCTTGCATCTGAGTCCAGGCAGAATCCCCTTTCACTCACATCAGCCTCAATATAAAGAAATTTCTGGAAGCTCCAGTTTGAGGCTTAAAGAGTAATAAAATCGACACACAAGTGCTCTGAGCCAATTTGACAGGATCAGGATGAAGTTCAGTCACACTGTTTTTTTAAGATAGAATCCTACACACAAAGGTCACAGCCAAATGGAGTAAATTCCAGTTTAAAGGAAAACTACAGGATTCTCAGACTCAGCATAACCCAGTTGTTCATCTTCAGATGCTCCTGCTGGAAGACATCTATTAAAAGCCATCTTTATCACCAAAATCCTGGAAAAAAAGTTTAGAAAACTCTTCCTTGATCCTTTGACCCATTCAGTAAAATGCACAAGACTTTGCCACAAAATGAAGTTGATGAGTTCCTAATCTGGAGTAAAAAGGGGAAAAAAAAAAAAAAGAGAGAAAGACTTTTTCCTTTAAGGGAAATTTGTGCAGTGTATGAAGAGGACCAATCCCACAAAACTCCAACTGGCCAAAGATTTCCTGGTCCTACAAAAAACCTCATGATTTATCACCCTGCCCCTGATGGGTTTATCTGTCTAACCCCAAACCCCAGGATGCTTCTGAGATTGAGGATTTAGAGACTCCAACCATCCAAAACCGAGCATCTTTGTAATACAGAGCTCTTTGATGGTGCACATGTGGCTGTCTGGAGTGCAGATACTGGGATAGTTCAAATCCCTCATGTTCTGATGCACCACTGCTTTAAAATGCTCCAGGAATTCCACATTCCTGATCACCTTCAATCTCAGTGGTTTATGGCAGATGCTTCATGCTCCATCTGCTTTTCATTTCAAGCAGTTCCTTAAAGAATTCATCCTAATTTCTGGGAAGAAATGGCCATACTAACATGCAGTGCTTTTTAGAAAATCCCTTTTTCCCCATTTCCTATTGAAAGGGCACAACTGCTCCCAAAATGAGAACCTCCCATTTGAGCTGAAGTAGTTCTGGAGTTTCATTGGGCTCTTTTCCACTCTCCAGAAGCTGTATAACAAAACACTGACACTTTTTAACCCGTGGTTCCATTTTATTCCAATTTTATACCCATTCTGTACATCAATGTGTGCAAAGCCTGCAGAGCTCACAGCCAAGAGCCCAGGGCTGAGGCAGCACCCACAGGGTCCAATATGGATGCAGTCAGAGCCAAAATATGGACCCTGAAGGGGGCTTCCAAGTCTGCTGACAGCCAGAATTGGCTGCAGGACCAAAATTTGATGGTTTTGTGCCCGCTGAGCTCAGACAGGCACAGCAGACACTGCTCTGTCTTGAGGCAAACACGGGTCTCCACAAGGCACTTCTGCAGCAGTTCCCTTCTCAAGTGCTTCAATATCCCTTTATAATGAAAAATGAGCCTTTGACAGCTCTAGAAAGCCAAAGGGATGAAGTGTCCAGATTAGGAGCTGAAGTCCCCTGCCAGACCTGATGCCAGCGATGCACATACCAAAAATCGTTTCTGTTTTATCCAAATCCTTGCTGCTCCCCTGAAAATCATTTCACATCCCCCATCCTCCCCAAAACACCCTCACATCCCCAGAGAAATCAGCATTAGCCCTCCCATCACACCAAGTCTCCTGAAAATAAGTTTCATCCCAGCAGTGCCAAAGCACCAGGAGAAAGCACCCAGCACTCAACCCCTGTGCTAAGCCAACATCTCATTCACGTTCCTCTGCTGGGTGGAAGGGGGTGAGGACACACATCCACAGCCTTGGCCAGGCTGCTCTGAAGCTTAAACTGCCTGTGCAAGGTGGCTTTGCAAGAGAAGACTCTGAAAATTGGGGTCTGGGTGTGCATCTTGTTTTTTTTTTGCCTAATCCAAAGAAGATCACCTTCATCTCATGAGCCTTCACAGCACTGGTGCACTGAGGGAGGCAGGGACACACATTTGAGCTAAGGTGGATTTAACAGCAGGAAGAGATAAATTCCTGATGTATCTGATAAATCTCCAAGGTTCTCCCTGCCTACACTTTAATTCTCTGTTTTATTTGAACTTTCTGGGTATGAGATTGAATATATTAACCAGCTCCCCAACAAGCTGCAAGAAACACATTTTGATGTCAGGCTGGGGCTCTGTAATCTCACTTTGCCCTGAAGATTCTGCCCAGCCTTCAAGAAAGTGAAAGTCTGTGAGTGAAAAGGGAGAAAACAACTCTTGAAAACACCAAGGCCACTGTGGGAGCTGCATCAAGCTGAGGCTCACTTTAAACACTGTGTGCTGCTCCTGTGATGTGGTGGCAGCGGACGAGCCGCATCCTGTTTTTCACAACACTGGGCTGAAGTTACCGCAGCTCACATTTTGTTTAAGCATTCTCAACTCCCACAGCATCACTATAATTAGTGTGGAGCCAGCTTGCAGAGGCAGCAGAAAGGGCCTATCAGGCCAGTGCTGAGTAATTAGGTTGCAAGGAGTTGATGTGAGTCTACACACGGTAATAATCGATCCATTTAATCACCGCTTAATAAAAATTAAAATCCTCATCCGCGCACAGCCAGAACATTCATTAAGGAAACGCTGCAGGAGCCTCATCTCCAGTGCTCCACGCTGCCCATTCACAGGCTTTTGCCAAAACACCCTTTTAAACAAGGGCCAGGAGAGCTGTTACACATATCAAAGCACACATTGAATGCACACTGTAAACAGGACATCACATCACAAAAAAAAAATCCCCACTCGCGGCAGCGCTTCCATAAACATTGGCCAACGTACCATCGGTGAAGTCCAGCGCGTACACTGGGAATCTTCGTGCAATGTCATCAGAAATCCCCTTGCCAATACTGAGAAAGTCGTGCAGCTGAAGAAAGGAAGGAAGTGCTGTGTCAGTGTAAAGGCTCATGCATTGTTAAAGAGATTAAGCTCCTTATTCAAGCCTGATAGGAGCGAGAGGGCTCGTTTTCAATAGGGCATTCAAATCCCATCTTGTCGTGATAATAAAAATAAACTCACCGGGATTCAATTTATATCCTCGTAGCATTGTAAAGGAGAAAATCCCCCAGACCACCCTGTTTTCCTCCCTTCCTTCCCTTTTCCCCCTCCCATTCCTATCTGCATCCCTGCTTTGCAGGTGAGGGAGCTGAGGATCCACGGGATGGATCAGACATTGGGTGCTCTGGGGTTAAACAGGTCCGAGGCGCCTTCCCCATCCCTCCACACAACTTTTCCTTTAGATGCCAGCACAAAAATTCCCCTAAATCCACCTGAAACCTCTGAAAGAGGACCCCCAGCAAGTGCTTCTTCCTTGCCATTGCCATGGCAAAGGGAGACCTCAAAGAGATGTGAGGGAATTCAGGTTGTCTGCACCTCAAACTCCATCAACAGGGAAAAGCTTGAATAAATCCACACAACCATCATTTCTGCCCTTAAAACACAATAAAAACACTGGGGAAGGGTTCCAAAAATCCAACATGTTCCCTTTTATTCCTGGTTTGGGGGCCTGCAAGGTGCAGTGGGATTGCTGATAGGATCTGCTGCTCAGCACAGGCAATGAGGAGCTTGTCAGGAATATGTGACAGCTGCTATTGACTCAGCCTCCCAATCCTCACAACTCCTTCCTTATGGAAAGCACATGGAAAGCATCAGGGTAGGCAACACTTACAAATGAGGCACCTGTCAGATTTTTTCCTGTTACTCTCAGAGCACACAAACCACTCTGAAAATCAAATGCACCTTTATGCAGTGATAACAACCCCAGCTGCCTCAGCTAAAACATTTCATGTATTTATTGCAGAAACAGGCACAGAAGACTTATAAGCTCTGTTAGGGAGTGTAAGGAGGGAAATAAAAATTACAGACACAAAATTTACACTGACAGATCATCTCAAAGCAGCAGGGAGCTCTTCCTTTGGCTGCTTCATGTGGAAAGTGATAAAAATGAGTGCTTTAGAAAGGTACAGTGCTCATTTAATGGACTACACACAGCTTTGCCTTCTCTCCTGGGACTCACCTGTTTGCAGCACCTGGAAAATCAGAAATACAAACAAAATAAAGAAGGGGATATTCCTTTAGGAGGAATACACCAGGCACAACAATCACTGGGTTTGGGGTGCAAAAGAGGAGCAGCTCCTTTATCAGTGACTGTATCATCTCAGATTTCAGCTATTTAAGTCAATTCTGTTGCAATGTGCCAATGCACCTGTAGGACTTTTTGAACTTTAGGACAGTTCCAACTGTAACCTGAACAACCAGGATGAGGAGACAGATGTGTTACCAGCAAAACATCTGCATTTGAAGCATTTCTGAACAATCTCTGCATTTCAACCATATTTGGTGGTAGAGTTGGACATCAAAGCCAGATGCACTCGAAAAGCAATTTAATTTTTCCCCCCAGAAAGAGATTCCTGAAGGCATGAGTCAGCCAGAGAATCACAATGGCCTCAGACTGGGATGTTTACTTATCATGCTGCAGTGAGCACAGGGAAAAGGATGGGGGAAAAGGATGCTCAGGGTGTCTCATCTTCCAGGGGAGGAGGAGCAGTGGCTGCTGCTGGCCTGGGGCAACAGGGAGGGGGCTCTGGGGAACAAAACCTATTCCAGGCAGCTGGGAGTGCGCAGAGGAGGAAAGCACTGCCTAACTCATCCCACAAGGCACCAGGGTTATGTTTAAGACCCACCCTGATTTCTTCCATGCACTTATTTCTTGTGTGTGTGAGTGTGAAATGAGGGTAGGGAGTGTCAGTGGAAGCTCACCAGCAGGAAAAGCTGTTCCTGCTGTTGGGCTGATCCTCCTGTGAGCTTTCCTCTCTGCTCTCTACCCTCAGACTCAACCTGGGCTGCACCACAGATATCACAGAATCACAGAATGGTTTGGGCTGGAAGGGACTCAAAGCCCACCCAGGCCCACAGGCAGGGACACCTTCCTCTAGCCCAAGGTGCTCCAAGCCCCAGTGTCCAACCTGGCCTTGGACACTTCCAGGGATCCTGGGGCAGCCACAGCTTCTCTGGGCACCCTGTGACAGAAGGATTTCTTCCTAATATCCCATCTGAATCTACCTCTTTCAGCTTAATGCCATTCCCCCCTCTCCTGTCACTCCATGCCCTCTCCAGCCTTCCTTACAGTAGGAGGCTGCTAAAAGACTGAGTTACAAAAGATGAAAAAAATAGAAAATATAAAAGACTGGCCTCCAAAGTTACAGCCCTTTTTTGGTTTCACTTTTATTCCCCCAACCTAGCCAAATAGATGAAGTTCATGAATTTTTCTGCTTTGCATTCCACAAATCTCTCCCAGCTTCTTGCCATTATTTGGGTTAGAGGAAGAGGCTAAGCCAGCACTTAGCAGCTACAAAGCCAAACATAAAAAATGTGCTCTAACAACTCTGACCCTTCCTCAGCCCTCCCCAAAAGTGCAGGAGTATTTTATAGAGATCAGGGATGTGAGTCTGTGCAAAACCACAATATCCTTGGTATCCCCCTCCTGCTGATGCTGAGCACACACAGCCCCCTCAGCAAATCCACACAGAACACAAAATCACAGCCAGAAAAACATCACAGCTGTTAGGGGCTCCTCCATGAACAAAATCACAATTAGATGCCTCAGTAAACAAGAGGATTTCAGGCTGACTTAATTATGATTGAGTACATAGCCTTGCCTAAATAATCCTCTGAGATGAGCCAAAGCAAAGTGACAGTGCTGTAGGCACAGCAGGGAATGTGACTGTCACATCCCCCTCAGTATTTCAGCAGAGGTAAAAACAAGCACTTGCAAAAAATCCCACTCACACCCAGAATTTAAGGCTTGTTTCCTCTCCCATCACTGCAGGATCCAAGAGGCCAGATTTTCATGTCACCCAGAGACTTTACACCTTCCTAAGAGCTCACTTGTCATAGGCCAGGGGCTCCTGTGAGGGTGTTTATTTCTCTGGGGGTGGCTGACAGGTTGAAATTACACTCCTGGTCTCACATGGGTTTGTGCTCATATTAAATGCTTCTTCTCCACAAGGGAGGAAAAGCAGGAGATGGCTCTCAGGAGCTGAGGAATCCAGTCTAAGAGCTCAAATCAACCTTACTTCTCCAGGCAAACCTTGGCTTGCCAGGAAATCTCCTTTCCCAGCTCTTTGTGCTGGCAGGGCGAGGTGGGGATACAGAGGCTGAATCTCCCAAGAGCTCAAGGATAAAATGGTTTTATAAAAACAAAACACTTCAGCAAACCCAGGCCCACAACTGTCAATGCCAAAAGCAAGAGCTGAAGGAAGAAGTGTCACCCTCCACAGCACTGGCTTGGAGAAATCAGGATTCTGCCTGGCCAAGGCTGCTCTTCCAAGCAGGCCCACAGGAATCACCAGTCTCAGGGCCAAAATCTATAAGCTCAGTGTCTCATCCAGCCCTCCTCACCAAACCACAGAGCAGAAAACCCTCTGGAGACATTTTTTTGCTATTTTTAGCAAAAGACAAAGTCAGACATTTCAACTGCTCTAACAAAAACCCATTTGAAAGGCCAGGTATAGAGGGTTAAACCTATTTTAGGTAAATTACTACTCCAAATATCCCTGCCTTGCATGACCGGGGTTTAAAGAGGGTTTCAGGACTTGTTCTGCAAAGTTAAGAGCAGATCTGGGGTCTAGCAAAGTTCAAAGCACTACCTATAAGCAAGGGGATTCCACAGGAAAAACATGAGCTTTGCTCATTTCCAGATGTGCAGATCAAACCCCTTAAATCTATTCCAGGGGGGAAAAAATAAGTGATAAGTGAAGCAGCTCCTGCACTATAAGCAACCCAAAGCTTTGGGGTTATTTGTAATGCAGAGACAGGAGCAGCATGCTGGGGATGGCACAGTTTGTTTTTCAGGTATGCTGTCTGCTTAAAGAATGGATTTCTGAACGGAAAAACAAAGCAGTGACCAACACACAGGAAATTCCAGAAAAGAAAGCTGAGTTACAGCATTTCCCTCCAACTTTAAAGTACAAAGCAAGTAATGTTTTACAGAGCTACAGATCAAACAGGGAGAATTCAGGCCAAATACTGACAGGCAACTTTTAAGTGAAATTACCGTGCAGAGATGGCCAAGAAGCTTTTTGGCTGCAGGAAAGACAAGCAGCAGCTTCCTCCAGAGCCTTCTGATTGTAAGGATTAAGTACCTTGGACTGACAAGGAGCAGGGATCCATTAATCCCACCCTCCACTAAGCATCTGGAATCAAAGTCCTGCAACCATTTCAACCCCCAAGTGCTCTGCATCCCTTCAACACCTTCAAGTGGCTTTTTGGAGATTTATAGCAAATCTGAGGAAGGTGGATGTGCACAAAGCAGAAATTTGGGGAAGCCTTGGTGGTGAGGAGCTGGCTGGGAATGCTGCTGCATCCACTGGACTCAAATGTTCACCTCCTCACCCCAAATCTCCATGGATGGATGATGGATGGATGAAGGATGGATGGATGGATGATGGATAGATGATGGATGGATGGATGGATGGATGGATGGATGGATGGATGGATGGATGGATGGATGGATGGATGGATGATGGATGGATGGATGATGGATGATGGATGGATGGATGGATGGATGGATGGATGGATGATGGATGGATGGATGGATGGATGGATGGATGGATGGATGAGGGATGGATGATGGATGAAGGATGGATGGATGGATGGATGGATGGATGGATGGATGGATGGATGGATGGATGGATGGATGATGGATGATGGATGGATGGATGGATGGATGGATGGATGATGGATGATGGATGGATGGATGATGGATAGATGATGGATGGATGGATGATGGATGGATGGATGGATGATGGATGGACGGATGATGGATGGATGGATGATGGATGACGGATGGATGATGGATGATGGATGAATGGATGATGGATGGATGGATGATGGATGGATGGATGATGGATGGATGATGGATGGATGATGGATGACGGATGGATGATGGATGGATGGATGGATGGATGGATGGATGGATGGATGGATGGATGGATGGATGATGGATGGATGGATGATGGATGGATGATGGATGGATGATGGATGACGGATGGATGACGGATGGATGACGGACGGACGGACGGATGGATGGATGGATGGATGGATGGATGGATGGATGGATGATGGATGGATGGATGATGGATGGATGGATGATGGATAAGGGATGGATGATGGATGAGGGATGGATGATGGATGAGGGATGGATGGATGAGGGATGGATGGATGGATTTTGACACCAAGGCATGGCAGAGGTGCTGGCCAAGCCTCACCTTGAGTTGTTTGCTACCGTGTGACGTGTGCCCATCTTTCCTTCCTGAGGGTCTCTGATTGGCCACTGTCAGCAAGTGGCGTTGGTGCACCAAGGCCTCCTTGAACTCCTCCTCAGTTTTGGTTTCCAGAAGCTTCTGCCGGAAGGTTATGTCTGAAAACATCGTGGCAAAGGTCCTGCCCACTTCTGTGGCCGTTTTGGTGCTTTTCTAAGCAGGGAAAAAAAAAAAAAGAAAAAGTGGTTATAAAACCATTTAATTTCACTTCTGAAAGGTAAATCCCATAATTTATTCCTCTGAAGAGGAACCTGCCCAGCTCCAAGGATCCCAGAGAGACCTGAGGGAGGAGGGCACATGCGGAAGCTGTTGCAGATGAACACACATCCACAGCAGAATCCTCTGGAGGCACCACCACAGGTCCTGAAGCCCTGATCGATCTTCACTTGATCAACTTCCCAGAAACCAATCCAAAGCTGAATCATGCTGAATGTGCACTTTATCCCTGGTTTCCCTTCAAGACAAGACAAAAATCTTTGCTACTTAACAGCACCTCAGGATTGCTGCTCCTGGGGTGGGAATGTTTCTGCAGGTACTGATGTCTTATCTGAAAGACTGAGATTATTGTGCTCATCTGATTCCTATTTTCTGGGCATTAAAACTCAATTCATTTGGCCACTCTGAGGCAATTCTGGCAGCACAAGTGGAGGTTGAGAGCTCTCAGCTCAAGTAACCACTGGCACAGAGGAAAGGATGGGAAAAAACAGCTGGGAACCCACACAAGGAGCTCTTGTCTGTCTTCACTAAATGTTTGGAAGAGACAGGAGTCTTGCAGACATGAAAAAAAGTGTTTATTTTCAGGATTTAATATTTCTGTGAGACACAGGCCTGATCTGTGGGGGTCCATCTTCCAACAGAATCCAAGCTGCTTTCCTACTGCAGGAAATTAAATGCAAAGGGAAGAGTAAAGGAGGCTGAGGTCCCCATCCCTGCACAAACACACCAAAGCCAAGCTCTCCAGGCCCTGACCTGCTCACCAGCTCCTACTGTGGCCAGGACAGGTAAGATACTTGCCAAGACTAAATTACACAGAACCACAGCTCATTAAAAGCTCCTTCTGATGTCAAGTTTTAACCCACCCACCTCTTCTACACTCCACACTCATCAGGCAGCAGCTACCACAGACACCCAAACATTCCCCCAGCCCTGGAGAACCTCCAAGCTCCTCACTCTGCTGTGAAAAGAAGAGTGAGCATCTGTGATTGATCCCAATTGCTTCTCATGATTCACAACCAAGCAGATGAACAATTTCTCCATGGACACAACCAAATAATTCAGTGTGGGTGACGCAGAAGCTCAGGCGTGGGTGGCACTGAGCTGGTCCCAGAGTCATTGCTAATGCTGTCCTTCCTCCATCACTCACATCATCCTCCTCTCTGCCATTTGCTCCGAAAAACTGTGGCTGCCCCATCTTCCATTTGCTCAAAAAAATTGTGGCTGCCCCATCTTCACTTGCTCTGAAAAATTGTGGCTGCCCAATCTTCCATTTGCTCAAAAAATTGTGGCTGCCCCATCTTCCATTTGCTCAAAAAAATTGTGGCTGCCCCATCCCTGAAGTGTTCAAGGCCAGGCTGGATGGGACTTGGAGCAACCTGGGATAGTGGAAGGTGTCCCTGAATATGGCAGAAATTGGAATGAGATTGTTTTAAACGTCCCTCCCAACCCAAACTATTCTGGGATTCCATCACCAGGAATGTCCCTTCAAACACTCACTAGGGCACATTCAGTTTAAGTTTCTAGAGAGAGGTTTGGATTTAAGTGAAGGGTTTTGCCTAGGACTTGCTTTTACAGCCTGGATTTGCCAGCACAGAGGAGGCTCCACCTTTCACCTCTAAGCAGCAACAATCCTTGGGCTGGATGCTGCAAGGATTGCTTCAACATTCCCAATGCCCTTCCAATTTTTCCTTCACTAAGGAGATGAACAGTTTAGAGAGGATAGATATTTGCAGGAAAACTCTTTTTTTTTCCTTCCTCAATATTAGCAAGGCCAAGAATCTGGATTCCCAGCATAACAAATGCCCACTTTGTGGACTTGCCCCCCTTCCATTGAACGTGATGCTGTCAGCAGGTTAATTATTTTAACTGCTGCACCAGAAATGCGCACTTGGGGCTGGCTCCACCAACCCATTTAAAATAAAAAAGCACATTGGCAAGTGCAAGCTCTGTTGGCCTCCACTCCCTTCCCTTAATTTGACGCTGACCATCGGAATTGCAAACTCTGGGGATCCCAGCGGATGCGGAGCCGCTGGCGGGGGCTTTGCACGTAGCTGGCCCCAGATAACAATGAGGGACAGATCCATGGAGCTGCACACAGCTCCAGGTGTTCTCCCTCCTGCTTTGCACAAGGAACATCAATATGTTTTCAGCCTGTTGGCTTGGAGGTCGATGCCAAAAGCAAGTTGGGAAAGACCTGCCAGAAATCCTGGGAAAGAAGGAAACACCAGTATTCCCATTTAAATGTGGGTGGTGGTGAAGGGGGGAGGAGACAGGCCAGAGCAGCAGGTCCCAAGGTCACATAGATAGCATTGAAGAGCAGGAAATTGAATCAGGACATATCCTGTCCCAGGAAAGGTCTTCAACCTCTCCAGCACCTCCCAGGAGCACAGACCCAGCAGCCCCAAGGTGTAAACAGCCAGCTGGAGTGTGAAAAGGTCTTGAGCTTTGAACCACTCAGCCATCAGCTGCAAGAACCACCTTGGTCCGGCCAGGGCTTTCTAGGAAGACAGGATGGTGATCCCCAATTAACCTTGATGCACCCCATGATATCAGAGTCAGACTTGGATGATCCTTGTGGGTCCCTTCCAACTCAGGATATTCTGATTGCAGTAAAAGTGTTCTACTGTGCCATTCTTGTCAACACCAAAGAACCAGAACTTGAGCAAGCTTTAACCTTGCTGTTTCAGGTGTTAAAAGCTCTGAATCCAAAGAGCCTCAGGGACAGTCTGACATTAAAAGCACCACAGCTCCCAGAAAGTCTCACCCTCACTGTAACAGAGCTCAAAAAAGAATCATCTTCCTCTTGGCTACATTACCTCCAGCTGCTGCAGCCACACGTGCAGGGTAAATGTCAGCCCCATCAGGGAAGTTTGTTGGGAAACAACCCAGACCTTTTGCCCTGGGGCACCAGCTGTAGGCTCACAAGAGCCTTTCAAAAGCTTGGCTTTAGCAAGGAACTGCATTTCTTACTTCTAAAAATAGCAGCTCCAGCTGGAGAGGGGAATCCATGGAGTGTTAAGGGCATCCCAGGTGTGCATGGGGACTAGAGAGTGTTCTCCTCACCATCAGGATGCAGGCCATGAGACAAGGACACAGCCCACCAATCCACCCCTCACCAACAGCATAAATCATCTTGACAGCTGCTGAGAAGACCTCAGGCCTTTTCACATCCCCTTGTGTTTTAAAAACAAACCAATAAATGTTTAAAGACACTTATTAACCCTTGGAGGAGCCCAAGGAAATGCAAACTCAGGAGAACCCCCTGAAATTATGGAGCAAGAAGAACAAAACTCACCATCTTGGGAGGAGCCAGGACCAGTATGACAAATCTGACTTCACAGGAGTTCTCCCCCCAGTTCTGAGGCCTCTCCAGGCGGCTGATGCAAACGTGGCGTCGCTGAAGGGACTTTATAGTGCAACTGTGGGGAAAATGGGATTGTCACACTGGGCCCCACAACACCAGGCATGATCTCCCCTGGTGCACAAGGTATAAAAACACATTTCACCTTTGAGAAACACATGATGGTGTTGGTTGAAGACATCTGAAGTCTTAAACTTTTAGTTACTATCAGCCTAATTCTGCTCCCTTCTGTACAATTTGACATCCATGTTTTTATGGGAAATACCTTTCAAGATTTCAAGGTGCATTCTGTCTTTTCCTCCAGGTGCTTTTTAACAGCCAAGAAAACAAATGACAGAGAGCACAACACACTGAGTACCTGCAGAGCTACAGAAGCTTCTACACACACACACACACACACACACACACACACACAAAACCCCTCTTATTAAAAACCACCTGCATTATTGGAAAGCAGATTACATTTCATTTCACCTGATCTCCCAAGGTGCTTCTGGAAACACTGAGGCAAAATGCCAAGCCAATATACTCCCACTTCTGCCTCAGGCAGACCTCTCTGTTATAATGGCTTTCCCCATTTGCTCCCAGCTGTTGTTTTCCCCTTTCTGGCTCCCAAGTGTTAAAGAAACCAGGCTGACCTCCCTGCTCAAGAACCACAGAGATGGGATTAGTGCTTGGAGGGAAATCCTTGGCTGTGATCCAGGGGCTGGGATTAGACTCCCAGAACCAAGACTAGCAAAGAAAGTTGTGTGGAATAAACATAGGGATCATCTCCAGAGGCTGTGAAAGATCAGGTCTGTCTCCACCCCAGGCTCTTTAAACAGAGCTGGGACCTGTTCAGCTGCCACTTTTCCTGCTGGGAAATTTTGGGGCTTGCTGCAGGGGCAGCAAGTGGGTAATGCCACCCTGGTATGCAGCTCTCCTGCTCCCTTTAAAGCCACCAACCACTTCCCAACCCTTCTGTAAACCACTGGTGAAAAATGCACACAGGGTTTGCCTACAGACACCTGGAAGAGGTATGGAAGTGTTTTCCTGCCTCAGAGTTATTATTATATATACCCCTCCTTTTACCTGGTTCAAAGTTATTTCAGCTGCCTCCTCCCTTTTGTTCATCTAACAAGCACCTATCATAGTCCTCCAACAAGAGGATTTATTTCTCCAATTTTTCTTCCATAATCCATCTATTTCTTTCCTTTTAAGATGTATTCTCACCCCCATGCACCCTAAGGGCTGTTCCATTAACAAGGTCTTTGGCTGAAGATGTCCTAATCTGGATCACGTTTAATTTTCTATCAAGTTCTTCAGTATTTGCATTGAAAAAATAAAAATCACACCATCAAGTATTTTCTTACTGAGTTTGACTTCCAGATCTCAGACTGGAAGCAGACTGCTTCTATAAATTAGTCTCATACAGACACTTGTCTGAGAGCAACCAAACAGCTTAATTAGAACAATACACAGGGCTTGAGAAAGATGACACTGGTTCATTTATTTCCTAACTTCCCTTCACCACAGCCTTTTGTTCTTTTTGTACTCGAATCAGCTTTGAAAGAGAAAAAGATCAAGGCAGGTCCTAAGGTGAGGAATAAATATCTTTTGAAGTAATTGAAAATCGAGTGCAAGCTACACTTGTTTTCACAACCAAAGCCAAGCCCCTGCTTGCAATCCAGCTGTGGCTGGACAGCAGACAAGTCTCCTTGTGTTACAGCTCAACAAGCCAGAGGGGACATGAACTCTGGGCTCTGGACCAACTGGAGAACCTTCAAGTGGGCCAACACCTTCAGTTCTGTCACCTTCACCCACCTGGTCACCAGCAGTGAATGATTACTGAAAGCATTAACATTATTCTGAGCTCAGTTCTCAGCATTTGCACACCTCAGCTGCTGAGCTTGATGCCTTGTGAAGGCTGACCTGGAGCAGAGGCTGGACAGAGCTACAGAATAAAGCAGGGATTTATTAGAAGGCCTCAATGGATGCACCTTGGGCAGCACAAGAGCCCAGCCAGGGCTGCACTCAAGATGAACCAAAATGGTCACAAAAATGCACAACTGGGCATGGGGTCTCTCACTTTGATCAGTTCTGCTCCATTTGCATCTTGCAGTTCATTGTCCAATTCCAGCTTTAGCCCATGCAGTCCCACCCTGCTTGTTTTTCTCTCTCCAGCCCACGGTGTTTGTGCTCTTGGGCTGAGATTTGGATCATTTGTCCTTGGTGCCCAGCTGGAGCAGGAATTGTTTTGTCTCCCTGCTCTGTGCACATTGCTCACCATCCCCTCATATGAAGCTCAGACCCACACACTAAAGCAGCCCAGAATCTGAAAAATACAGAAGTTAAAACCTGAGGCATCAAGCTCATCAAATAATCTGTTTTGAAAAGGAAGGTTTGCTGGGCATTTTGGACATCATTTCCACCCCAGCCATGGCCAGCAGCAGCAGGTATCAGCACCTGTGGCTCACAGAGTTGTACCAACACTTCCCAGACACCTTTCCCTCCCTGCCATGTGCACCAGGCAGGGCCTGACCAAGCAAGAAACCACTCAAGTACAAAGCAATCTGGAAAAGCCTATAATAAAGTGCAATAACAAAGCAAGCCACACGTTCTGGAGTTTTCTTTCTCCCTGGAGTGAGAGGGTTATGTTTCAGCTCCATGAATTGTCTCCAGAGCTGTGTTTTCCAGAGATAGGAGTCCTGCCAGCAGGGCCACGATCCCACTTCAGCTCAAGAGCTTCTTGGGTACAGAGGGAAAACTGGACTGTGAAAAACTGAGTTTTGCTATTGGGTCTCTCTCACATACAAGATCATTTTCATGGCAGCCACTAAAAATTTGTGTTTCTCTTGGTCAGGAGTTCACTGTTTCCTTAAGCTGAGGGACTGGGCAAGAAGAGGATCCCACAGCACCAAAAGGTTTCACACAGTGGAATTAACATTGACAAGACACCAAGAAATTCACTGTCATTATCAACCCTTTTCATCTCAAATGGTTTTAATCCAGAGTGCTGGAGTTTGAGGTTTCTCAAACTTCTGAGAGTCTCCTCCAGCTCCTCTGTAAAGAATTCTATGGACACTGACACAGGGATCTAAATCCCAATATCACACCAGTAAAATTGAGAATTTCCAACACTTAGGTCAATGTACAAATAATTTAGATCAATAACACCTTTACAAATCAGGCTGGAGTTGATTTAGTGAGGGCAAACCTGATTAAAACCAGATTGAAACAGGTGCCACAGAGAAGATGGGATGTACCTGAGCCTGGCTGCATGGAGGGGAGGAACAGTGCAGAATGCAGCCTCATCTCAGTCTGCTCTCCCTCTGTTACATCCATTTATTTGGGGAAAAAATGATGTTTCAATACTTTCAGTGCAAGGCCAAGTCACTTCTGCCCATGCATCATTCAGCAGCTCAAGCTTTTCTTCAAATTTAAGCCATTATTTAGCTGACTCAAATCCTATTCCCTGGTGTAGCACTTACAGCTCCCACTTTTGTTTTAATTCCAGAATCCAGATACGAATACAATACAAACCAAAACTGCAGTCCCAACTAGAATTGTGCAAATATTTGTAAAAGACACAAAAAAAAATAAAGTTCTCTGGTTTACATGGAGAAATCCCAAGCCAAGCAAGACTGCAGGTGAAAGTCAGCACAGCTCAGACCAAGAAGAAAGTCACTTTCAAAATGAAACAACTTTTTTTTTTTTTTTAAAGTAGCACTTAAACAAATTCCCACTAAGAAAAAAAAAAAAAAAGCTGGAGTGTAAATTTCCCCAAAAAACTGAGAACTAGCAAGACATTTTCAGCTGACTCTAAATCAAGTCTGGTTTGGTCAAAGCCTCCAAGTTCCTTTTTGGTTTGACTTGAGCTACATTTGATTCTCCCTTGGTTTGGCCAGAAAGCTGAAAAATCTATTTTCACTCAGTATTAGTCAGCCCAGGAAATGCTGGACTATGATTTAATGAGATGCCAGGTTGTGTTCTCAGCAGTTTTATCTTGATGCCCCAATAATTGAGCTTGTAAAAAGGGCATTTAAATGACAGCACAAATTCTGCTTCCCTGTGCTCCTCTCTGCCTCTGGTGGTGCTGAGGGTGGCACTGGGATGGTGAGAACTGGCAGTGCTCCACCAAAATCCCAGATCCACCGAGTCCCACGTGCCCCAGGTCTGCCCCACACCCAAGATGTTATCAGAGTAATAACACATTGCTCAAGCAAATCATAAAAAGGGTCAAATTATGGAGACCTAAGAGAAACAGAAACCCTCTTTTAAAAGGGCAAGAAAGGAAGTTAATTCAGAAACAAATTATCCCTTGCAGTATGAAAAAGTGCCCAGCAGAGGTAATCAGCCAGCCAGCCTCTTCCTGTCCCCACACAGAACAATGACACTTCTTGTTCTCAACCACTGCCAATAAATCTTCCTTTGCTGAGCAGCTCCAGGCACCAGCTTGGAGAAACCAGGATCTGCAAGTGAGGAATGAAGCTGTGGCCAGGCCAGGCAGCTCACCCACAGCCTGGCACAGGCTGGTCTCAGCCACAACACCCCCACTCCAGGCTGGAAGTCCTTCTGGCCTGGGAAATGCACCTTGCTGGGCTCCAGGAAGACTCATCCTCTCCAGGGGGAAGGATTTCCTCCAGGTCAGTGAGTATTGAGAATTCTATTCCATCACACAGCACCTGTAGGAGCTCTCCAGCACCACCTGGGATGGCCCAGCATGGGGGGAGAGGCCTTTAAAAGAAAATTAATTGGTTCTCTGCATTCAAAGAGCCCTTGCCAGATGTTGGCTGTGGCACTGGGGCTGTCACTGTGATATTGTCTGAAAAATCCCTTTCCCTGCATTTCTTCTCCTGGGAAGATGAGAAGCCTCAGAGAAAAAAAACAATATTATCTCATTTGCTTCTCCCTGTTTTGCTGCTTTGGAATGTGGCTGGAGATTGTTTACCAACAGGTGCATGTTTGATTGGTTTCATGTGATTTGGTTTTAATTAATGACCAACCACCATCAGACTCTGAGGAGTCAGTCATGAGTTTTTAATTAGTATCTTGTTAAGCCTTCTGTCTGTATCCTTTCTCTTTCTTTAGTATAGTTTTAGTATAGGAATAAATATAATATAATATAATATAATATAATATAATATAATATAATATAATATAATATAATATAATATAATATATAATAATGTAGCCTTCTAAGAACATGGAGTCAGATTCTCAATTCCTCCTTCATCCTGGGGACCTCACAAACTCAACACTGGGGTCATGGTTTGGAGGTGAACACAGTGGTGCTGTGTTAAGGGTTGGACTTTTCCAACCTTCCTGATTCTGTAAGGAGACTTCTCATCCCTGTTCAGACCCTGCAGGGATCAAAACAAGCCATCTTTCTTCTTCAGGACCCAAATCCCTAATGCAGAGGTTGAATTTGAGCTTTTCTTTTCTTAAAACAGCACCTGCAAAAGCTTCGGCTCTCCAGCATAATCTGGGAAAACTCAAAATGGGTAGAGAGGCCCTTAAAAAATTACATGGTTCTCTGAGCCCAAAGAACACTTGAGAGATGATAGCTGTAAATTCTGCAGAAGAGGCTCTTGCTTACAAGGCTCCAAATCTTGTAATCATCCCTCTAAATGAAAATATTTGTTTTAAGCAGTCCAACTGTTTTAATTTCCCATTTTGCCCTTTAAAAGAATAATCTGAGGAAGAGGCAGCAAGTGAAGCATCTCCATTTGAAATCTATTCAACATCTAAATCAGAGACAATGTGACTCTTCTAGAAACCCACAGACCTCTGGGTCTGGAAAAATCCTTAAACACAAAAAATGGACTGGCATTAGTTCTGTTGAGAGTCACATCTTTCACAGTAATACATTAAATTTGGGATCTAACTCCTCAAATTTTGATTATCTCAACAGCAGCCTTGCTGGTTATCCAATATCATCTCACAATACCTATTTTTGAGAGGCTACCTGGGTTTTTCTGGGTTAAACTCCTCCACAGGAGTCACTGCCATGACAGGCTACATCAAAGGCAGACATTCTATAGCAACACAGAGCACACAAACCACTGAACCACTCCTTGCTTGCAGAGAGGCTTTTTTCCCCCTCTGCTCTGCCTGTTAAAAGAGCTTCAGGAAATCACTTTAATGCCCAGTCCATGTGCTTTAGCAATCCAGCCAGAAATGGCTCTACAACTACTCCATCCAGACTATGGAGCAGCTTGATTTCACATTTTTCTAAGGATTCAGCTCTGGAAATCAGCACTTATATCAATCTGCTGGCAGGGAGAATCCAGCCTGGAAGCTGGGATGCCTGGGGAGTTCCATCAGCTCAGGGACATTTATTCCATAACCCACTGAGATGATGTTTTTCCTAGCAGGACATGAGGGAGAAAAATCCACCAGCACCCAGTTAAGCCATTTTATAATCATATATCCTTCACTACAAGAGGAAAAAATTAATAATCAGGCATTTTCATCTTCATTTGTCAGGCAGTTAAAGAAGGAGTGGGGTGTGATAGGATTTGGCTTGTGATAGAGTCACCTCTTCATGGGACAAGGAGGGGTTTCTTGGCCTTTTTGAGGCACAAAACTGCAACTCCAAAACCAGCAGCTCCCACTGGAGCTTCTTTCCCATTTATGCCATGGAAAGCATCCAGTTTACCCCTCTGTGCTGGGATCATGACAGGTCTGGGTGCTTCAGGGGGAGCTCCAAGCACCCTCCTGGCAGCACCTCTGCCTGCTTCAGTCATTCCATGCTGCAGGTCCTGTCAGCAGCTGAGCTTCCTCACTTAAATAACTGAGGAAAACAGTCCAGCACTCCTCACTCTGGGACAGAAATCCCTCATCCCAGCTTCTCCAAGGAAACAACCAGCAGCAGCTTCCCAGGGAAGCAGAGGAGATCTCTGGGCCAGTTTGTGTCTTCCTGTTCTGGCAAATGCTGGAATAGGAGGAAAACAGAGTTGTGTCCATGGCTGCAAAGGTATGAGATCTTGTCCTGGGCTGATGAAGCTCATCTGTAACTCTCAAGATCTGCTTTCTAGTTAGGAAATGACCATGTACACAAATAGAAACCTTCATTCTTCCAGAGCTGGACCCTGGAGCATGAAAGGCTTTGATACTCTCAGCTCTCATTTTAACAGGAGAATCCCAAGTTTTCCATAAGTTGATGTAGCCTGGTCAGCCTCCTCCTCTTGCCTCCTCAGAAAGATCAGGTTTTGGTCATTCCTGACAAAACCACCCCTAAAACCTGCAGTGAATCAGAATTCATTGTTTTTCTGGACTTCACAGGAACATTGAAACCTTGAGATCTTCAATTCCTCAAGGGTTTGTTCTGCCCTGAAGCCCAGATCCATATGGAATGTCTGACCTTGCTGGAGCTTCCCTAGACCTGAAACCATCAGGAAAGCACCAAATCCAACAGAAGCAGAACAATTATCT
Source organism: Molothrus aeneus (assembly GCF_037042795.1). NCBI lineage: Eukaryota > Metazoa > Chordata > Aves > Passeriformes > Icteridae > Molothrus > Molothrus aeneus. Next base: position 71,369,548 of record NC_089649.1, read on the forward strand.
CAACCCCAGGTTTTCCTCACTGCTCTTTTCACAGAGGATAAATCAGATAAGAAATAAGAGCCTTCTTTCCAGCACAAAGGAGAGGGAAACACATTTTTGTCTTCATTAGGAATGTTCTTCTGCAGCCAGGCTCTGCACAACTCAGTGAATATCCTGTAAAATTCCTTCCTTTCTCACTCCAACCTAATTTCAGCTGTTAATATTTCCCCTCATCATCTATGCAGAAGCAACACCACCAAAACCTTATCTCTGAGCTGTTCCTCCTCATTAATATAATCTTATTATATCAATTTTATCTCATCCACCAGGAATTAAAAGTTGGTTAAGGTGCACCAATCCAGCAGTGCTAATTTAAAATTTAGCAAAGGGTATAGACCAAATGCAAGGATAAAGAATAGCAGATATCTTAAAGGTTCTTCCCACTCATATGGAAAATTTTTTCATCAACAAATTCCTTTTACTTCAGAGGTTTGGAAGCTGTTTTGCAATCTGACTTCAAGAAAAATGTAAGATCTAAAAATATGGTTCACAATCTGTTGCACAATAACTCCAGCAGAAATACAGTGCAATAATTAGATAATTATGGTTAATAACTCATCATTGCTTTCCCACCACTTTCTTCTCCCTCTTCAGAGCAACAAAAGGAAGAAACAAGGAAAGTTTTGCACAAGACACCTTCAGGCTGTGAGCTTATTTTTTAAATCATCTCTTGTCGTGGAAGCCAGGATTACTCACATGGATGCATTTAAAGCTTTGGCTCACTTTCCTAAGAGGCTGAACCCACCCTTTTCACTCTCATGTATGTAATCACAGCATTTGCATCCTGACCTTTAAAATCTTTTGGTGTTAAGGCAACACTCCCCAAAACCCTCCACAGAGCTGCCTCACCCCACAGGAGCAACTTCCATCCTCTCATCAGCAGCACCTACATATCCTTACTGCTGTTACCCTTCCTATGGCATCCAAAGAGGAGAAAACTGCCCAGAAGTCCTCTTGGTTGACACCATTTTACTTTATAAACTAGTTTTGTTCATTGTGGTCCTGCTCTGTAAGTGCCAGGTGTAAAAAAGTAGCACAAAAAGCACAAAATATCATCCAGCTCTCCTCTCTCTCAGGACACAGCCCTGATATGCCATCACTTCTTTTTCACATGGAGATCACATCCTTCTCTTTCATAAGAGATTCAAAACCAAGGGGAGATTTTTCCTTGTTTGTTGATGGTGTTGTCTCCTTTTTGATTATTTTTTTTTTTAATCCTCTATTTCTCTCCATTTTTCCCCAGCCATAAGTAGAGGGCAGGAGAAGAAGAGCAAGCAGAAGGAAAAGTATTGTGACAGTTGTCCCAGCAAACTGGCTGTGAAGGCTAAAATATGTGCATGCCTTTAGGCACCTATCCCACATATCCCAGCCATTTCTCTGGGAATTAACATATTTCTTGACAACTCTGACTTTAAGACTGCACAGGAATAAAGCAAGAGTCAAAAAGGCACAGCTTTGGCTGGCTCAGGGACTCAGGTTCTGGCCTGTCCCCTGTGAAGGGACAGCCTGGCTCACCCCACAGGCCCGACTTGGAGACAATAACTTCAAACCCCAGTTCTGGTCAAGTGCAAGCTGGGGTGAAGCCACCACATCTCATAAATCCCAGGTGACAGAGTTCTTAAGGGCCTGCTCCTCCAATGTTTAACAGTGTTGACAATTAATCAGCGTCCAAATTAATTGTCAGACAAAGTAATCAGTGTCTAAATAGTGTGGAATGTCTGACTTCAATTTTCAGCTACAAAGTTTGGATGGTTCCATCAAAGGACCTAAGAAATCTTTTGGTCCAGGCTCCCAGACTTTGGCAGGCAAAGCAGTCCATGAACCAGTTTGCTTGTCCCTTTGAGAAGTTCCTTTATTAGCATTTCTCAGTAATTAGCATTTTCTGGCTCATTTTTTCAGCATTCTTAGCTTGTTAACAGCAGATTTCTATAACATCCAAGAGCTGAATGCCCTGGAGGGGCTGTGGTCACCTACTGCATGTGTTTGCAAAGAGAAGCAGCCCAGAGAGAGACAGGGTGGATGGAACAAGCACCACCATCTTAACCCAAAAGGGCACATTCTGAACCTCTGCTCCTCCCAGCAGCAGGAAAAGGTTTGGATGTCAGTGATTTTGCTCATCTAAGCCAGGTACTTACATGATACAGAGCCAGGACTGCTGATACTGCACCCCCGTGACTGTGGCTGTGACCCCTTGAATTGTGTCTGATAGAAGGTGAACTGGGAAGAGAAGAGAGGGAAACATCACAGGCTGTCCTCATTTATTCTGCAGCTGTAAATAACATTTCTGTCTAAATGGAAGCTGACTACTAATCCCAAGCATTCCTATCTGCCCAGTGGACTAATGCAGGGGTGGGGGCTGACAGAGAGAGATGGAAACATTTGCCCTGCTGCTTTTGAACTGCGTCCTTAAACTATTCACAGCTTAGAAAGGCAGCTGCTTTCTCCTCCCAACATCATCCTCCTGCAGTACTGGGTTATTAGATTAGCATTATCCACCACACACACACAGACAGGACTGGGAGGGATGTCACCTTCCCAATCCCCTGCCCTCTCTCCCCCTCTTCCCAGCTACTGCTCTCACACTATTTTACAGCACTACTTACTTTTTGTTCTTTATTGGCAGAAAGCCTAAATTTAAAGGGATTACAAACGCGAAGCTCTAAGACAGGTAGCAAGAAGTAACCAAAGCATGAACATGCTTACTACATGCTCAGGACTTGACATATCTGTTAAACAAATTCACTCAGGCTGTGACAGTTACATTTGAGGTGCGCTGGATATGATTGTGCATTCATTCCTGGTGACTCTGAACCATCAAGGGTGCCTACAGAGAAACAATGCTCAGTTAAGCTTCTTCACATCTTGGGCTAAAAGGCAGTGTTTTTTTAGACTACACTACAACTTTTTTTGATAGCTTAAGGTGATACCAGTTGTTGATAGCTTAAGGTGATACTATTTGTTGATAGGTTAAGGTGATACCAGTTGTTGATAGCTTAAGGTGATACCAAGCCAACAACCTTGGCCAGGGCTGCCCCCAGTTGAGCTTCTGGAGGAAAAAATCAAGTGTCTCCAATTTCCTCCAGTGGGCTGGAAGTGACATAAAAGGATCAACCCTCCTCAATTACTCATCCAAAGCAGGCAAAATTCCTCAGCCTGTGTGAATTCAGGTGGAGAATCACAAGGCAAAGGAGCCTTTGCTGACGAGGACAAGCAAACCAAAAGGGTCCACGCAGACAAGACACCCCAGAGAGCACCACAATGGATGATCTTAATGAAACAGGGGCAAGACTCCACCAAAACACAAAAACCCTGGAGAAATGAGGCCCTTCAGTCTGAATGACATGGAAAAAAAAAAATCAACCCACAGAGTCACATGCAACGTGCAAGCCCGGGGACCACACAGTGATTGTCCAGCACACCCCACCATGGCAAGGATGGCAAATGAAGAGCAGCCCAGCAGCCAAAGCAAAGCAAGAGCTGATTACCGTTCCCTTCCCGTGGGGTCCCTGAATCTGTGAATAAAGTGTTCATGATTTTTTCGAAGTTGCAGCTGGGCTCCATGTTCTCAGGATCCTCGGCGAAGTGTTTCAGCATCTCCCGGAGAACATCGTCCAAGGACGTGGCTGTTTCATCCAGGATGATGCTGGCTCTGGCCAAGAAACCATCCAGGTCTCTCTGGGCTCTCACCTCCTCCTCAAAATTCTTTAATTTCAGGTACTGTGTTGAGAAAAGAGCATGAGACAGCTGTACACAAAACCAGCAAAGTAGAATTTGGGTCCTTCACAAGCAGTTTTGTTGAGGTTAGCACCCAACCAAAGATTCTACTGGCCATTCAGATCACAGGAGAAAAGGCTTTTTATGCATTAATGTATTGAAGGTTTGCATTTTCAAGGCTTATCCTAACAGTGTGCCCACAGGTACCATTTATACCCTGACACAGAAAGCAGAATTTTCAAAAAAAGAGTTTTTATGTGGTTGGATTTTTTTTTTTTTTAGCCTAGAATAAGTTGGTCTAAAAGCAAAAATACTTAAGGTAGCATTTAAAATCTTTTTTAGATTCAAATAATTCAGGAAGTTTGAAAAAACATGGGAAAGCTATCTGGGAGAAATGGACACTGAGCTCAGCAGCATGAAAAATCACCAGTATGAATCTCAGTGCCAAGTCAACCCAGTGGTCCTCAAACTGGGAACCATCTGTCCCCAGTGCTCCCAGTTAGGGAGCCTGAAGTGGCAGGTGGGAAATCTCATCCAGCCCATCAGCTTTGCTGACATTTGCTAAATTTCTGTTCTTTCCACTTCCATGGAAGTTTTCTTCCTTTGTGGATTTAGCTTTAAAGCAATAGTGAGTAAAAGACAGCAGAGGCTGAAACTATCCCAGCTCTCTACTGGTTCCTTCTGCTGTCCCAGACTTATTGGCCTTGAGATGGAAGAGACAGCCCCAGTGTGTCAGGACTCAGTTTCTTCATGCAGGAAAAGTTAATTCTTTATTCACACAACTCATTTAATGCAGTTTTTACAGCCCTCATGGGCAACTTTAACTGGTTAATAGCTTTCTTGCTAATTACTCTATTGGTTAGTAAAAGGTATTTTACTTGTCTATCAAATATTTCTTTTCTTGAATTGTTTACATATTATCTTCACTGATGGGACTGAGCTTATTGTTTATATAGATGTACTTGTCTTCTACCCTACAAATAGACTGTTGTGTTAACAAACTCTCATTTTCAAGATGTTTTTGCATGAGAACTTGCAAAGTACTTCTCTGCACTTAGAAGTGATAGGTCAGCTATTAATTTAGCAGAGCAGCCCTGATTTTATGAGGCTTTTCTTTTATAATTTTTCTACCTGTCTGCAACATATGTTCCAGATCCTCAACTCCTTTCTGTACCTGTCAGCTGGGAAAGTGATTAATTGAGTGATCAAACTACAAATTCCCATTGCAGAGTCCTTGGAAATCCACACACAAGCACTGGACAAGGAGGGCTGGCAGTCCTGGCCCTCTCCTTCAACAGCCTGAGTGAGGAAATGGGAACTGAGCTGCTCTATGGATCTTCCTTCCCATGGGAAAGCTGCCAAGCTCAATTTGTGATGCTGAGAACCAGATTGTCAAGAGACATTGAAACCCTCAGCTCCCCTCAGGCTCAGGAAGAATCAAGCTCTGATTTGCTTTTACAAATCTGATCCCCAGGTGCCTCCACAGCCAGGACCGTGCCACATTTCCCCCAGGGTGCAGGGCCATCCCTCATGGGTCCTCTCCTTCCATGCACACTCTCTCTTACCTTTTCCATTTATAGACACAGGCAAAAAAATGCTAACATCTCCCTAATTACTGTAATTATCACAGCAACTATCAAGTTGTCAGTACACATCCATTGCAATTAGCACTGTTTTACTTTGCATCAATCACTCTTTCCACAGCATCCTTGAGAGGGAGGATTCTCTGAAGCGTTTCAGCTCCCACCCCCAAGGCTTTGGAGCCATCTGCTCGTAGGAGAGGAGACAGTGACACAGCTACAACTCCACCTCAGAAGTGCAAGGAGTGAGTCTGTCTCAAAAGTGAGAGCAGATTAACCTACACCTGTAATAAGAGCTTTCAAAATAGCAAAAGTGGCTTTGTGTCACCAACTTCTGGAGAGAAACAACCAGAAGCAGAACAGCAGAAGGAGAAAGGTGAGGGACAGGAAAAAATTAATCAAAGGCATTCATGTGGGTTATCTGCCCAGATCACAGAATCACAGAATGGTTTGGGTTGAAGGGACCTTAAAGATTATCCAGTTTCACCCCTGCCATGGGCAGGGACACCTTCCACTATCCCAGGGTGCTCAGAGCACTATCCAGCCTGGCCTTGGACACTTCCAGGGTGGGGCAGACACAGCTGCTCTGGGCAAGCTGTGCCAGGGCCTCACCATCTTCATGATAAAGAGTTTTTTCCTAATATCCAGTCTAAACCTATCCTCTTTCAGTCTGAAGTCATTTCCCCTTGTCCTGTCACTCCAGACTATTTTCAGTTACCTCTTCCTATCTTTCTTGTAGCTCCCTTCAGGCACTGGAAGGCCCCGGTTCATCTCAATCAACCCTGATCCTGCAGCAGCAGCTCAATGCAAATCAGGAGGATTCAGCTCCAGCTGAGCCACAGGCTTCAAGCAATGCCTTGGAAAAATAACTTTCCATGGCCCACAGCTGTTTCATTTCCCTGCTGTTGGTCCTTTATAGGAAATAGGGGGAAGACTCATATTTATCATCCATTTATCATTATTATCAGTTCCTAAGATTAGGGAAGGCATTGTAGAGTCATGGAATGGTTTGGGCTGGAAGGGAACTCAAAGCTCATCCAGTTCCATCCCCTGCCATGGGCACGAACACTTTCCACTAGCCCAGGATGCTCCAAAGCCCTGTCCAGCCTGGCCTTGGGCACTTCCAGGGATCCAGGGGCAGCCACAGCTGCTCTGGGCACCCTGTGCCAGGGCCTCACCACCCTCACAAGGGAGCATCTCTAACACCCAATCTAAATCTACTCTCTGAGCTTAAAGAGGCTTTATGCACATTAAACATCACAAGGCAAGCAGCCACCATGAAAGGAGAGAAATCCATCACTCCCTGAGACACACCAAAATCAAATTACTGGAAGCACTGGCACAGCAAAGCCTCAGAGACAGCTCAGGCACCACTGTTCCAGCCAGGACCCCCACTGGGTTCAGGGGAGATTAATGAATGCTCCCTCACTAATATTTTTAGCTGGATAGTCAAGTCACACCAGGAAACTTGATGCTGGAAATTTGATGCTGGAAACTGCTTAGGATGAAACCCAAGTCAGCTACCCAAGAGCCATTTGAACAGCTCTGGGCATCCTTGATTGCAAAGCTCCACCTTGCACCGTGACAGGAACAGAGGCTGTTGTGCCAAAAAAGGGGGAAAACACTGAAACACCCTCCCCTGACTTCAGACAGGCCAAAATCACACATTCTAACTTATCAACAAGGCACAAATTGCAAGCTCTCTCCTGGCTGGCTGCTCAGGAGGGAGACACCTTCACTTAGAGCCACCAGCAGATTTTCTGTGGTGTCCAAAATATCCCATTCTGCTGAGCAGAGTTCTGCCTGGGCTGCTGCCATGGTTCTTTGGGCCAATTCCCTCAGAACCACTCTGTGATGGTGATTAAATAGCTCAAACTGTGTGAAGAACCTTTATTCCTGCCCTGCTATATAGCAAATTGCCTGAGACACAAACTGCCCTCCCAGAACCACGGGCTTCCACCAGAGACAGGGACAACCTACAGGGAAACCTCTCCAGACCAAGCTTCTCACTTCTCTGCTGGTGATTCCCCCTTCCCAGACACTTGGAGCCATCTCCTCCATGAGTCAGGTCTCAATTTCCTTTGCATTTGAAGCACAAAATTTCCACTCATCCTCCCTGGAGGGAAAAACTGGCAAAAGTGTCTTTTTCTCAAGCCCTGCTAAAGCTCTCTGGTATTTATGGCTGCACAGCACACTAAAATGCTCAAGTATGAACTACAGGCCAGAAACAGCAAGAATCCTACAGCTCTGAAAAGGAAAAACAAAATAGAAGAGACACTTGTGAGTTAGCAGTTTCCAACTATTCCTTATCAGAGGCAGATCCTGCATTTGGGCTTAGAATTTGCACTTTTAAGTGATTAAGTTCTCAGGTTACTTTCAGTCAAGTGTGTATGACTGAGAACCTTGGCACTGGGACTAGACAAGACAAATTAGGGATAAAGACATTTTCATTCCTGAGCATAGAATTGCCTATTTTAACTTTCCATGATTCTATACCAAACAATGTTTAATTTTTTTTTTTTTTTGGTGGTGGCTTTGTTTTGGGTGGTGTTTTCTTGGGTATCGATTTGCTTTGGGGTTTTTTGTTAACTTGGGGAAAAGGTTTCTAAAGCTATCACACATTTCCTCCCACTACTAATTCACACTTCTGAAATATCTTTTCAGGATTTGAGCTGTCTTAGAGTCCTAAAGCAAAGCAGAATTAAAGAGCTCTCTGGGATTCCCTAAAAAGCCCCCAAAGCTTATAAGGCTACACAAACTAAAACCTCAAGTCACAACTTGCAACAAAGCCTGAAATCCAAGACCTGAGGCACTGGCACAGCTGCCCAAGGCTGTGGTGGAGTGGAGTCCCCATCCCAGGAGGGATTTAAAAGCTGTGTGGAAGTGGCACTTGGGGACATGTCAGCGGTGGCCTTGGCAGTGCTGGGGGAATGGTTGGATTTGTGACCTTAGAGGGTTTACCCAACCTAAATGATTCTGTGATTTACCAGGATCAGTGATGCTACAAGTTCCCATGACAACAGCCACTCCTTCAGGCAAGAATTCAGGACAACTTAATGCACCACCAGCCTCACAACCCTAAAGGTGAAACTTCCCAGAGAATCCGAGAATTAAAGAATGGGTTGGGTTGGAAGGGACCTCTAAGATCACCCAGTGCCACCCCTGCCATGGCAGGGACACTTTCACTAGCCCAGGTTGCTCCAAGCCCTGGCCAGCCTGGCCTTGGACACCTCCAGGGACCCAGGGGCAGCCACAGCTTCTCTGGGCACCCTGTGCCAGGGCCTGCCCACCCTCACAGAGAAGTTATTAAAAAAACAACCCAATTCCTCCCTGAGTACTTTCTGAGCCTTTCCACAGCTGAAGGTTTGGAATAACAAAGCCTATTGAGGTTTTTTTTGCACTTTCACCTTATCATTAGAGAGTTACAGTCTCAAGAGCAAGTGTAAACTAAGTGTGGGCTCCTAATCCTCCTCCTAGCCTGCTGGTTTCCAGGGATCTCACTCCTGCTGAACCTCATGAAGGATGACTGAATAGCTGGAATAAAGAGGGAACCAAATCCCAGCCATGTCTGCTGGGTGTCTCTGTTTCCAGCTCCAGAGGAGCTCAGCAGCCAGGACACACTTGGATCCCTGTGGAGGCAGCTGCAGAAGAGAAAGTGATGAATTAACATGTCAAGGAATTGTCTGGGACAAAAAGCAGTGGAACAATCAGAATTACAGAGAAATTGTTCTGAGAATCATCAGCACGTGGCTTTTTAGGTTTAAAGAAAGGGAGAGGAATTGAAGAGAAGAAGCATTTAAATGCCTTTTGCTTAGGCCAGCAACAAGCAGCCCCTCAGTGCGTTTCATGATCCTTTTCTCTACTTCTGGATGATGAAAAAAGCAAATTGGTCACACAGCACCTCTACTTACCTTCCTTGATGTGTGCAGTAACACGCAGCCAGCACCTTCACTTTCAGCTGGAAAGAAGGAAAAAAAAACCCCACATCAGAAGAGTGTTACTATCAGAGGTACCTGACAGGCAGCAGGAGCTGAGCAGGAGGCTCAGGAGGAGGTGAAGCATCACTCTCTTGGCAGGGGATGATCTCTAGAGAAAAGCAGAGATTCAGTTTTTACAACATCTCCCATTTTGGAAGCGTGAACCAAGCACGCTTGGATTGGCATTATCTGATCACTCGGGGATTGTGTCTTGCAGCTTTTTTTGGCTTGGTTTTTGTAACTCTGATGTATTTTTACTCTTCCCTTCTCTCACTCCCTCTCCACCTCCCCAAAAATCTAACTCCTAATCCTTGAAGTAATCATTTAATCCAATGCATCGCTGTTTGATAGATTGAGGCTACGATTTCATGAGTCACCCTCGTTTGGAAACCCTCCTTGTCCTCGTTAAGGAGTCAACAATAACAGCCAGGCACTTCCAAGGGATTGCAGGCAGTGACTCCAAGATGAGCGCATTAATGTCCTGTCAACTCACCACGCTGCCTCCATAAATCTGAGGAGAAAGCAACACAGCTCTTGGGAAAGAAAACTGCTGTTTAGGGACTAGTAAATGTCATTGAATACACAGGATGGGGGAACCCGGGAAATTCCCACTTCAAACTTCCAAGCGCCAACAATAACATTTTCTTACAGTAACTACAAAGAATTTTTTGGCTATCAGCTACAAAACAAAACAAAATCAAGCTGTCTTTGCCAAAAGCCCACTCCTTGCAGCCAAGGCAGCCTCTCTGTGGCATTATTTGTCCCACAGGTACCTTTTGTGCAGAGAATCACAGAACAGTTTGGGTTGGAAGGGATCTTAAAGACCATCAAGGTCACCTTCCACTTGACCAGGCTGCTCCAAGCCCCATGCAACCTGGCCTTGAACACTTCCAGCCTGGCATCCTTCTCCTTAAGTTCTAAAAAAACCCCCCAAAAAGCCTGAGCTGCTACCAAAATGAAGCACATGAACAGCTTTAATTTGAACGAGCGCAGTAGCAGCAGCATGGAAAAACCCACTGAAGACCAAAACTTTTCCAGAGGCCAAGCTGTGGAAAACTACAGAGATGTAACACGGAGTTACAGTTATTCAGATGAGGGTTTTGCTTCCTTTCCAGATCTCTGCTTCCAAATCCTAACCTGTAAGAGCTGCTGCAATCCCATGACTTGGCCACTTACCTTCAAGCCAAGCCCTGCTACTCTCCAAAAAATAAGCTGAGGGTGTAACTCACGTTAGAACTCCAGAACTCCAAAAAAAAACCAATTATCTTTTGCATGCAGAAAGCTGATTTAAACAGAATCATTGCTGATCAAACAGAAATTTGAGTTTTGCCCTCGATGGGGTTCAAAGGCTCCAACTCAAAGTGGGAGCAGAGCTGCAGAAGAGAGGGAAAGGATTGACTTCATCTCCCCCTAAACAAAATGAGGTGGTTCAGAGGCTTTGGTTACATCACCCAACTTCTCCCAGATTTCACTTGGATGCTGCACATGTGTTTAAAAGCATCACTTAACCAGACAAGTCTGCTGCTGCAACAGCCCCAATTATTCCTGCTTTTGCTGCGCCTTTTCGAAAACACAAGCTGTTTCATCTAAAAAATGCAATTTATTATTAAAAAGCAAGCACCCAAATAAACCAGAAACATCAAGCATTTTCCCCAGGCTCTCACATCTGTAGTTCTCCAATGCTCACTTACCCAACTTTCAGCCTAATTACACATGCAGAAGTATGCGGGGAGATTTGGAAGCCCATAAATATTCATTGAGGAGAAAACATGTTTTGGTTTATCTGCTTTTGCAAGAAATAGTTCTGGAGAGACAAAAAATACCCACAGTCCTGAACAATAGCAGGCACATGCTGAAGAGAGAGCTGCAGCCTGTCCTCATGGATACATGGAAATGGAACAGAAATTCTTGTTGTGCTTTTATCAGGCAGCAACTCTTGGTTCCTCTTATCATTTTTGAGGTGTATCAATCTTTGCTGACAGCTCTCTCACTTACCCAGCTGGAGGAGCACCAAGTGCTGCTTTATCAACCCAAGCAAAAACATCTCATTACATCTGTTGGAGCAGGATCTGTCAAACTTCTCAAAAAAGCTGTTCTGGGTACAGAGGTGGCACTTTGGAAAGCCCAGACCTTCATTCATCATTCATCCCAACAACACACAGCTCAGATTTCATCCAGGCAAGGAGATGGATGGGTATGTCCATCCCAGTTCTGGGCTGGTATCTTAAATGCTCACTGGAGTGCTACCAAATCACTCAGGGATAGCAGCAAATCCACTGGAACACGACAAAGGGGAGGGAAATATACACTGAGACTTCTTAAGTGCTCTTCTGCCTTGCTCACAATAAATATCCATTTATTTCCTGCTGGGCAATGTGGGATCAAACCCTGCAGGAGGTTGCCCATGACACATCCAAAGCTCAAGTCCAACCACCACCAGCCTGCCACTCATTTTCTCCTCCTCCACAGCACCATCCCTGCCTCCCTCCAGCCAAGGAGGGGGTAAAAAGAATCAACACCGTTGGCCCTTGCTCCTCCACAAAGGAGCCCTTCATGGGAATGACATGGATACAGAAAACCCTCAATTCACCCTACAAGAAACTCCCCATCAATCTCCTCAGCCAAGAGCAGTAACTTGAAAATCTAAGTAATTTGAGACTTCATACCTGAATGTCACAATGAAACTCCACGAGGAGTTTGAGACCACGTGAAATTTTCACGTCTATTTTTGTGGTCCTCCTTGCCGGACAGAGCAGGCAGCAAAAGCCTATTTTAGGCAAGCGAGCGAGCAAGGGGCATTATTGTGTGTCTGAGGGAGAGCTGCCAGGGGTGGCTGAGCTTATCTGTTGGGCTCTGCTCCAGGTCCTGCCCAGGGGAAAAGCCAAAAAGTCAGCAACGCATCCCCGACATCCCCTGGCAGGCAGATCAAGGCGCCACGCGCATCCCGACGTTCTGGGATGCGTGCACACAGGCACGGAGCGTTACTGGGAACCCCACGAGCGACTCCCAGGGAGCTCAGTTGTGACAACACTGAGGAATTGTAACCATCAGACCTTGTGGCACACTCTGTCTCTCCTTTTATTCTCCAAACAGGCCCCATCCAACTTCAACACAAATGAGATTTAATGCTTGGAAGTTTATTTGCTCGGTTTCATCACAGCTGCTCTGATAATATCCCTGAGAGCAACCCAGAGAAACAAAATCCCCTCCTTGCATCCCTTCCACCCCCTGCTTAGGTAACAACATCTGCCATTCAAGCCTGAAAACAAACCCCTGAAAGTCAAATACCAAAGTTTAAGGTATTTCACCTTTTGTCTTAAGAGATCTCCTTTCACCCAGGATCCCTTTCCATCCTTTTCCTCATCCAGGTCCCCAGTGCTGCCCTTAACACCTGAGAAGATCCAAAAGCCCTTGGAGCAAAGCCACCACTGGATGCCTGCAGCATCTTAAGAGAGTATTTTATTTTGCGATAAAAGGAGTGGAAATTAGAGAAAAAGAGCTTTCTGGCTGTGCACATTTCTTTACATCTACAAACACTCCCTGGTGCATCTTCACAGTAAATATATATAAGCACAGTAAAATAGAGCAGAATACTATATTAGCACTTCCATGTTTTTCCCTGAAAAATACCAAGGACCTGGTGTGAATGGAAGCATTTAAAGTTTTGAGGGCTTATTATTTAAAAAAAAATCTATTTTATCTTTGTTTTTTATCAGGGATAAAATCTAAGACTCAGCCACTTGTGTCGAACCACACCATGAGCAGAAAAAAACTGTTCTGCTTTTCAAATCTGCCTTAAAAATATTTAAATAAAACCCCATCACCACATGGGGTGACAGGAGTTTGTCAGGAGCAGTGGTGACCCCTCTAACACACCACAGGCAGTGAAGGATTGCACAAACAGGATCTCAGAGGGATTCTTTGCTTTGCTGTCCTGAGCCTGGACTAATCACCATCAGATTTGAATAATTTTGGTCAAATATTGTTAGATAAATAACTGTGCTTTCATTATCCCACATTGCCACAACAGGTGATGAGGAAAAGAGCCCGAACTCTGCTGGGTTCATCCCACAGATCCCTAGGTCAAAGGCAGGTGGGAAAAAGGATTCTGGAGCAGCAAAAACAGCAAAACAGGGGAAGAACCATCCCTCACACTCCTGTGTGGGCAACTGGGAAAGAGAGGGGACATCACAAAGACTGATTAGGGGCAAGGTGTCACTTGTCACACACGTGTGCTATAAAAGCCGAATATTTAGCGAAGAAACCCACCTGTGGTGGATTCTATTGGAGCAGGGGGAAAATGTGCATTTTTTTCCATGCACTTTAAATCCCACAGGGGGGATTTTAGCTGCTCCAAAGCACCAAGGTGAAGCACAGAGAAGGGAGGCTGCTGCCTCCGTGCAGAAGCACCCGTGCTCCCCCCACACCTCCCTCAGCTTCCTAAGCAGCTCTTTGAAAACACCCTGGTCAGGAAATTCGGAGGGAGGCCGTCCCCTCCCCGGCACACAATCGCTATATCCACTTTCCATTAGAGGGTAGGAAGCCTCAGGAGCCCAACATCCCACTCTGACATCAAACTGCTAAAACAGGAGTTATCAGATGGAACGCGTGGGTCAGCATTGTGCCTCGAGACATAAAAAGGACCTTGGTATTAATGTGAGGAAATGTGACTATTGTGTGCAGAGTGATACCCATTCAAGCCCAGACCACTTGTCTCTGGACCTTACTCTCTCTGGAATATCCTTGGCGCCAGCATCCAGCTTTTCTCCTCGTCCCCTTGAAGAAAAAAAAAAGTCATTTGGGCAGGGGCTGGGCCAGGCTTTGGATGCCGTGTTTTGTGGCAGCGGGCGTGCACGTGTGCGCCTCTGGAGCACAGGAAACTGTTGATTCTCTGTATCTAGGAATGATCAGTTTGAGCAGGGTGGAACGGCCTTTAATTTCTCCTGAAGCGTAATTGGTGTTCCGCTGCTTCCCCCCCACACCCCGGCAGAGCCACATCCTGCTTTCCAATTGGCTTCTCTCTGCTGGTAGGAGTTTGGCTTGTTCTCCCCAAAACGCTCTAAAATCTCCAGTCTGAGCATCAGCTGCAAGTGGGAAAAGTTCAGCAGCTACAGCTCCACAAATCCTTGAGAAACTGTGCCTAAATTTAAGGAAATATTGTGCAAAAACTCCTGCAATGTAAGGAGAGGTTGAATTGTTTCAGAGCCTCAAACTACAAAAACAACATCCAAAGAACTGTTTTAAAAGCCCAAAATACAAGAACAAGATCCAAATGATTGTTTTAAAACCTGAAACTGAAAGAAAAACCCAAGATTCAAATGATGAAAATATAAGCCTGGCTGATTTAAGGGAGCTGCCAAGGAGATAAGAACACTGTGACTGATGGCAAGGATGTGCCCCCACATATTCCCAAGACTCACTTGCATGACCTGTCCAATAAACTTAAGGCCCAGCTAAACCAAACTGCTGTATTTATTTGCAGGGATTTAATTCCAGGTGTGCTGCAGATAAAGCTTTCCTGGACAAAAGCCTGGAGTGCCAGGACAACGGGGAAATGGTTTCCCACTGATAGAGAGAACATTTAGATTAGACTTGAAAAAGAAATTACTTTACAATGAGGGTGGTGAGGCCCAGTTGCCCAGAGAAGCTGTGGATCCCTGGAAGTGTTCAAGGCCAGGTTGGATGGGGCTTGGAGCAAACTGGTGTAGTGGAAAACATTCCTGCTTACTGCAGGGGGGTTGGACTAGATGACCTTTAAAGGTCACTTCCCACCCAAACAATTCTGTGATTTTACTTGCAAACGTTTATTGTGACTTCAGAAAAAGCCTCAGCCTAAAAACCACCCTGATATTCCCCCAAAAATACAGATCCCAGGTCCAAAAGCCTCCAGCTTCAGATAAACACCCACCTTCCTGTTAGAGCTACGAACATTTGCTGAAAACAAATGTTACCACCAAAATCCAAGTTACAAGGATGAAAAGCAGAAGAGAATTAGCAAAACCTTCCATCAGTTTACACAAGGAAGCACTAAAACACCCAGGAGAAATGACCCAAATGTCACCACTGAGCAGCATTTTAGTGCTCAAGCATCTGCACTGCTTTGGGCTCAGTACTCCCTGCAAAAAGGCAGCCAGTATTAATTAAAAATAAGACAGACCATACCTTGAACCCCAGATTTCTTCAAGCCATCCTGTTTTACACACACCTGTGCACAAAGGCCAGTATTTTATGTCAGTGGTCATTTGTTGGAGTTTTATTGGTCGTGCTGTGTTTTGTTGGCTCAAAGCTTAATCCCACACAGTGATCTTTTAAAAACAGAATTGCAGTGGAGAGCATCCAATTATGCTCATGGAGAGCTGCACACACATCACACAGAGAGGAAAAGCTCAACAGGATGAGGCAGAGCTGTCACTGCATCTGTAATTCCACCTTCACTGCCTGCCAGCACCTGCATCCCAGGGTTCCAACTCATCCCCTCCCTAAATGGGAATTTTGGATCTTTTAGCTCTTTATTAAGGTGGGCAGCAACCTCACAGCAGCTAACCTAAAAAAGTTCTCCAGCAGGAGAGAGTTTGGGCACCACATTCAGCCAAGAGAGCCCATTTTGACTCAAACATTTCACCCAGCTTGGAGAACACAGGAAAATTAGATGAGGATGCAAAGATTCCATTTCCATGCTGGTTCTCCTCTGTGTTTTCAGAGCAACAGAGGATTTTGTAGGATTCTGGTGCACCAGCTCCCCAGGGGTAGGAAATGAGGCGTTTGGGGCCTCTGGCATTGCCTGGGGAAATCCTACTTTTATTTCCCCCTCCTTTCCAGCTTGGACAAACCATGCAAAGGTTCAGCTCCAGCTTTGCTCTAGGAAATCAAAACCTGAGTATAAAAACAAACCTCCTAAAGCTTCCAAAGAGTGGCTGTGACGGAAGGGAATTTCTGTGCAGGGAACAATTCCCTCCCAGACACACCTTGGTTCTGGCATAAATTAACTTCAGTTTGGGAATTGGGTATTTTTTTCAGAAGTTCAGGGTATTTTTCTTGGAGGATTTTAAGGGGTTCATCTCAGCCACCCCTCCAGGAGGATCAGCTGTGCCCTGGGCAGCCACAGATGTGTATAAAATCCAGCCTGGAAGAAACTCCAGTAAAACCATCTCTGTAAAGGAACTGATAGCCCAGATGACTCCTACACCTGGACTCTGATGAATGCTTTGCATAACAGTGAAAAAGTTGGATTTTGGCTACCTGGATAACTTTGATGTTGTAATAAGGAAAAAAAAAATCTCTTTTTTCACATATGCCCTCATTGAAAGTTTGGGCTTTTGCTCTGTCTGAAACTCATTTTTAAAATCTCCAGCCTTCCATTTGAAACAGGACCCCAGCACACCAGAAATACATTTTCCTTAAAAATTCTGATCATCTCAGCTGGAAAAAAAAAAAAAAAAGGATACAACTAATAGCACCAGCACAAACAGCAGTGCTTCAGGGAAATAAGGAAGCCTTTTTTGTCCTGTTTTGAATGGAAGGGAAAACACAAAAAGCCCAGAAGGACACACAAGGAAAGTGAACTTCTTCAGATGCAGAAGAATCCACAGCACTTGCATTCCTCATCCCCAAACAATGCACCCCACGGCATTGAGTCCTGACTGTCATAGCAGAGCACAGCTCTCTTAAATCTTTCAATTAAGATGGCATTTGTAAAATTGCAGGCTTGGAAATTGCTGGATATTATTCCTAAGTTCAAGTCATTGCTCAGAGTCAAAAAGCAAGACTCCAAGATAGTCAAACAGGGGTCCAGGCTGTGCCTAGTGTGCATCGCCATTCCCAGTAACTGCTCACTGCAGATCAATTGGGATTTGCATGTAAAAATACCTTTTAACAAACTTAAAGGACTCTCTGACACTGTGACACCAAGAATAACCCAGAGCCTGTGCATTTAACCCCTAAAATAGCCCACATAGGCAGGCTCCAGCTGCTGGGACAAATCCAGGCTGCTCTGTGTCCCAGAGCTGTGTTTTCCCAGGCACATCCCACAAAATCCAAATTTCACAAACTGGGTGGGAAAGGACCTTAAAGATAACCCAGTTCCACCCCCCATCTGTGGGCAGGGACACCTTCCACCAGACCAGGTTGCTCCAAGCCCCATCCAACCTGGCCTTGAACACTTCCAGGGACTAAAGAAGGTTTTATCTAATTCAGAACTACTTATCTTACTAAAATGGAAAACATTTTCTAGCAAAATAAAATGGTCACTACAGCTAAGAAAGATTGTCACAGCTACCAGCCACAAAAAAACCTCTTTAGCTGTATTTGACTTGATTTCTGTCTTCTCCTAAAACCTCTGTTTCTCAGACCTGGCTTAGCACTATGTGGGATCTCAGTTTAAATCTGTATTCCCTTCCTCTTCCAGCTTTACTTTTCAAAAGATTTACTAAGCATCAGCACTGGATTTTATGGGAAATTAAGCCAACGGGATTTTGTGCAAAAGAAAAAAGTTAAAAATTGTGTATGAAATGAAACAAAATGACAGAAGTTTTTGTGAAGGGCTTGGCTATTTTCCTCCCTCATCATTTATCAGTACTGAGGATATTAAATCACTGTGCCTGAAGCAAAGATTCAAGGATGGGTTGGACAGGGCCTGGAGCAACCTGGCCTAGCGGAAGCTCTCCCTCCCCTTAAAGAAATAACATTTAAGATCCCTTCCAACCCAACCCGTTGTGGTCCCGTGAAATCCCACCAGCAGGACCAACCCCCCTTTGCCACCCCTGTTTCTTTGGGGCCACTCACCGGTGGCGCTGGGAGCGCCCTCGAGGTTGACGTTGACGAAGAAGCGGATGCTGTCCGCAGACACGATGGTGGAGTTGACGCCGTCGAAGAGCTCCTCGCTCGCCGCCTCCTCCTTCGCATCGTCCGTGTCGCACTTGAGGTACCCTGACAACGAGATGGGGGTGCCATAAGAGGGCAGGCTCTCAGGGCCCGTTGTTGTGGTTGTTGTTGTTGGCAGTGAGGAGGTGTCTGTGGTATCCGTGTCCGAGTCCAGGGCTGAGGAGCTCTCAG
Source organism: Molothrus aeneus (assembly GCF_037042795.1). Classification (NCBI taxonomy): domain Eukaryota; kingdom Metazoa; phylum Chordata; class Aves; order Passeriformes; family Icteridae; genus Molothrus; species Molothrus aeneus. Next base: position 71,387,909 of record NC_089649.1, read on the forward strand.
CCATCGCCGGGGCCTTGTGAGGCGCCGCTCTGAGGCCCTGCGAGGCCCACGGCGTTCAAGGAATGGCGCCCAGCATGTTCTGGGGTCGCCTCAGCGGCTTTTTCCTCATGTCAACGGTGTGGGCAGCAAGGCTCAGCCACAACATCTTGCTCCCCTTCAGGTAAAAGCCACCAGAGGATGAAAATGCTGCATAAAAACGCCACCAAAAGTAAGAGTTGTGCCCCAGCCCACCCCGAACCAAACACCTCGACCGAGCCAAGGCCGCGCCACTGCTTTGTGATGCGGCGATTTGAAACTACAGGTGGAAAAATTAAAAAAAAAATAAATACAAGAAGTTTCCAAGGTGATACCTGATATGGACAGAGAGACCCAGAGTTCCCCACGGGGCAGAGGAGGGCAGAGGAGCAGGTCACTGGGGGTGGCAGCACTGAGAATGCAAGACAAGTTTCTTAATTACACCACACAACTCCTTAGCCTTTTGCAAGGCTTTAATTAGAGTTTAACCCAGCCTCATCCAACAGCAAAGTGGTCCCTGCAACATCTCATTAGGAAGCAGCTGGAGGACTCTTGTAGCACACTCATGTATCATGTTTAATTAGGAGAATTAGGGACATTATAGAATGTCGATTTTTACATTACCAGGATTATTCAGCAGCTTCTCCTCATCTTCTTACAAGTCTTTTATGCCTAATTTGAAGCAGGAGGGAGATATTTCATTAGCTGGCTCTAGGCACTACAGTGAAATGAAAAGGGGGAGCTTCAAGGCAGAGGCTTGAATGGAAACTAAAATATTGATGGCTTTTTTTAAAGCCTCGTATAAGCAAATGTGGAGGCAGCAGCTGAAAGCAGCACATGCTGCCTCTGAGGGATCGAGCCAACAGTTCTCCACCACAAAACACAAACCCTGAGGAGTGAGGCCACAAACAGGAACTCAGTGACACAGGACAGGGGCTGCAGCATTTCCTGCCACGAGCTGATGGAGCTCAGCATCCCCCCAGAGGGCTCAGAGGGTGCAAAGGGGCTGCAGGGGCTTCAAGCCTCCAGATGACTTCTAAAATGCTTATCAAAGGTGTGGGAAACCCTGGTGGATAAAGCCCCTCAGATTAACCGCCCTCCTGATCTCTGCCTCTTTCACCTTAGAGCCTGACAGGAATTAATGTGAATAAGCCCTGTCACAAGTGTTCTGAAGGCTTCAAAAAGCATCCAGGGTGCTGCTGTCCCCATCCAGCAAAGCCCACTGAGGATATCATCCTCTGCTGCTGGCAGAGCTTAGGGTGTTTGCAGCCCTGCATGATGGAAACTTGTCCAGACAGAAAAAAGTGAAGTGAGGAAAGTACAGGAAACACCTGAATGCTGAGGGCACCATCAGCTATGGAATCTCTGCTGGCAGATGTGGCAGGGATGGACAACAGCCAGACAAGGTGCCTGCTGCCATCAGCAGTACTACAAAGTCCCACACAAGCATCTCAATCCCCAAACTAAGTCCCAAAGTTGGGGTTTGGTTCCTCCAAAATGCATGATGGACACCATAATCTCTCCTCAAAGCTGAGCACCGACAGTGCTGACATTCCCCTCAGTGTCAGCAGAGTTTGGGCAGCCCTGCAAAGGAAAAAATCAGCCTGGGGAAGGCTCTTTCCACCTCAACCACCTGCAGAGGAGAAAAAAATCAGCCTGGGGAAGGCTTTTCCCACCTCAAGCACATCCAGAATTGCAGCCTCAGTGAAGTTCTGAGCTTCATCTCCAGCCTTCCCACTCACTGGGTCAGATGGGAGACACATAAGGATGGCTTGAGCACCCAGCTCTGAGAACATGGCTGACCTTTTCCTCCCTGTCCTCAAGGAATGAGATGGGTAAACAGGGAAAAGCCAAGCAGGGAAAATGATTTATTCCCCTCCCCAGCCACTGAAAGTGGTTTGATAAGAGGGTGGCAGTGGTGGAAACCAGAGAGGGCTGGAGACAGGACAGAAGCAGCCCAGGAGCTGGAAGAAGGGCAAGGGTGGAGTAGGATCAGAGGGTTGGGCAGAGGTCAGCCAGGACTCTGGCAAGGGAAGCATCCTCTGTTCCTCCCTCTTTAGGGGAGGAAAGAGCAGAACAAAAGGCAGCCGAGCCTCGTGTCCCTTGGGCAAGGCAGGGACAAAACACTCGGCCTGCAAATAATCCCCAACCTGGGCTGGGCAGGAACTGCACTCCCAGACAGGTGTCTGCTCTGCCACTGAACCACCTCCAGGCTCAGACCACTCCTGTTTGGAATCCTTCTGCCTATTTCATCTGCCAGGAGCTGGAAACCATGAGCAATTCACGCCTGTCAAATGCAGGGTGACCTCGAGGTGACACAGGCTCTGTGGTGGCAGATGCACCTTCCCTCCGAGCTGCAGCCCTGCCTCCAGCCCTGGCAGCTGCTTCCCCCTCATTCCCTGACGCTCACTGAGTGCCACCCCCGCTGCTTGAAGGGCAGCAGATGCCACAAGCGACAGCAGAAGCTGTTCAGCTCCTCTGGAAGTCTGATGGGTGTTTTGCAGAAGTTCAGAGCAGGATCTGATGTTGCTGTTGCAGAATTTGTGCAGTTACCAACCAAGTTTCCACATGGAAGTCCCAGAAACGCTTCACAGGCTCTGTCAGGAGCAGTTGCTTCAGAGACAGAGGACAGAGTTAAACACCTTTTTATTGGCATCAGATTTCCTGGGGGAGAGTTCAAGATCTCCAAATTGGTGCTGTCTCCATCTTTGTCACTGCAAGTTGGCACCT